>NC_092812.1:30803008-31116507 GCF_040954645.1 Diabrotica undecimpunctata
ATTTGAATTCAGATTAAAAAGCATTCATAAAAAAATAGTATTTTTACTTTAAATATGGCTAAATATTTAGTGTATTCTTTTGTTTAACCTAAGTTTTTTATTTTCATTTAACTTTACTTTATTCTGTAGTTCTTAAAGTTTCTAAACTATTAATTTTTACCTTAAGCATAATATTAATGGTTTTTATTATATAAATATTTTTTAAATGCAAGATATAATTTTATTTTATAATTATATAGGTATAATTTTAATGCTTTTAATTATATATGTATTTTTCACGTTTTTGTTTGTTTTAAATTCTCATTTCATATAATACATATAAATCTTGCCCCTAATTTTATATGTGAAAGTATGAAATAATTGAGTATATGGCAACACTGACGTATATTAATCTTAGATTTAACGTCAAATATATCTATAGGTTATGTTCATTGTACCAAAATTTAATTTAATTTAACGGAAATTTGAGTGTGATTAACCAGAATCAAGTGTAGGGTTAACTTTAAAGAAAATACAAGCTGAAATAGCCGCAAATGTCAACCATCGAAAAAATATGGCTTGGCAGTGTTGATAATGTATGTGTGGGCTTTAAATTATAAAGAGAGTAAGCTTTAGAAAAATACATTTTGGTGATATTGTCATAGAATAACAGAACATGTGTTGGTTGTTCTCTGATATTGTTATGAATTCTGCAATCCTTAATTTATATCAAACAAGAACGAGGAAATATTTGTTTCTTTGGAGATTAATTGCAGTTAATTATTAAGGCCGTATGGCACTATGCATTTTCTTGTATCATTTCTTATTTCATTTTTTTTTTTACAGAATCTTTCCGCTTTTTGCAATATCTAAGTATTCTAATAGTTACTACAACAATTCTACAAGGTTGTGTAAATAATAAAGCATGTTTTATAAAAATAGCAATAAAATGCATGTATCTATAAAGTAAGGTTAGAATGTCTTTAATTTAAACTTTTAAACTATATTTCATAGAAATAGAACACTTAATTATGATGGTATTATCGTAAAAACACTATACTTAAAAGAAAAAGCAGCAGAGGAAGCAAAATGTTAACTTTATAGAAATTAAAGTCTTGAGATTGGACATTTCAACTTTTGTTTGGAAAGTAATTGACAGTTGTGACGTCACACTTCCACTGTCAATTGGTGTCCGCTGCAGTTTCTTGTACAAGAAATGCGCCAATTTGTGCGCAAAGCCGCAAAAGCAAAAACGTAAAACTTCTACTTCTGTCTTAATGGCTGCTGGAGGAGAACTTTTGATATACAATTAGACCAAGCAGACATCAGAGAAAAGTGCCCACCAACAATAGGTAACCAAGATTAGAACAGCAGTAGCCAAATTTAAAAACAATAAATCACAGGGATTGGATCAAATAGCATCGGAACTACTGAAAGTAGGAGGAGATGTATTACTAAGAACAATACATAACGGCTTTAAAAATTCGTGATGAGTTTAAAGATTATTTTATATCTCCAAAAAGAGAGTAGAATTTCAAGAACATGCCATTCAAACACATAATTTGTAAAAAAAAACAAATTATTACAACCAAATTATTTATTATTTCTGTCTTCCATTACAGCCTGTTGAATATGTTCAAAAATTGTGGTTTCCAATTTAGTTTTAATATTGGGACATTTTATTTCTTTCATTTTTGAACCACAGTATTTTAAAAATAATCAGTAGCATCTGGCTTGGGGTCCTCAGGTATTGCAGTTCTATTTTTATGTGTCCAAATTTCGACCAATCATGTGCCGAATCACATACAATTTCCGATAAAAGAACTTGCATAGTGTCATACGGCCTTTAGAATTTTTTTGACAATTGCCCTTTGATAGACTTGGCAATCATCAAACCGTCAGATGTCAGATTGTAACAGATGTTTGCAAATCTCGAAAGAGATAAATATTTACTCGTTATTGTTTTATATACATTAAAAATTGTAGAATTCATAACATAATACAAAAAAGTGCTTTTTAACAGTTTTCTCTCTTTATATTTAAAGCATACAACATTGCCAAAACCACAAATATTTTGTTTGGTTGACATCTGCGGCTATATTTAGCTTAAACTTTCATTAAAGATAACCTATTTTTATTAAATTACATTTAATCAATGTATTTTATGTACTAACGACGGTGTCCATTCTTTAAAGAAAATAAATAGTATTTTGTGCGAACTCTTTCTGTGATGTTTTATAACCTGCTGTTTTAGTGACTTTCTTCTTTCAAAATTGAAGGACTAAATATTAACAATCATTTTTTTTTAAAGCAAATATTTACTCTTAATTGCCACGATCTGGGTTACAATACTCGGAAAGGAATTTAGTAGAGAAGCTGTAATCTATTTTGGGATGTATATTCCCATCCCATCCGCTGTTTAATTTTGAGATATCTCACAAATAAGTTATCTTGCCCTAAGGATTCTGTTGCTGCTATATGACTGATTACAAACTATTTCTATTTTTTGTTAGATTGAGTGAAATTGTTATAATTTGCTGATATACCATATTCAATTCTACCCCAAAAAATGGGATTTAAGCTGTGATATAAATTGATCAGATCTATTGGAATGAGAAGTTCTAACATTGATTGATAAAGTAAGTAAATATTTACTCACATAGACTAACCATGAAACTGGTTTGGAAGTTATCAATGAAAGATTTTTATTTAAAATGAGTTAATGATGACCAAATTTTCCCGTATACCATCCCTTTTCTAAAATCAGTCTTTAAGTGATTGAAAATTTTATTGTTCTCTACAAATCATTCTATCCTGTTCCAGCATTTTACCTAACGAGAAGACAATGGGTATAAATGGCTATAGAGAGGGCAAAAGGTCATAAGATCTCCTCATATATATTTTGTAAACCTAATTGTGAACTATTTCCCTTATTTTTGTTTATATAATTTATTGTAGCTGTTACTGAGTATCCGTTTAAGGTTGCACAAAATTCCTTAACATATTGCCTGCCAGGTCACCCAAAAAAAAACAGTGACTTTTTGTCAGAGGCAATGTCAGTCATTTATCACTGACAGCAGTTTCTACATTAAACACCACATCATTTTAAAGGGAATAGTGTACTGTTATTATGATAAAAATTATTGCTTAAAAAACTATTTTTTAAAGTATAAATTAGTCACTCAGTTTTGTCTAGGGTAACAAAGAAAAACAAATTACAGATAACAATATCCAGGGAAGAACTAGTTCAAACAATGCTAGATGTATAGGGAAAAAACTATAGACAGGACTGCATTGTCCAAATTTAATATAAATACATAATGACAAACAATTTTTTAGATAGGAAGATCAGAAGCCAGAAAGAAGGTAAAAAAAGTAGATACTTCTTGCTGTGATTGTTCTGGTCAACCCTAAATGTATATGAAATGCTTAAGAAATGTTTATACTTTATGAAATTACATGCTTATGTTCTTTTATTTGTTTGGGTTGGAAAAATAAAAGTACTTTTTATTGTTTCAATTTTTATTATTTTTTCCTGGAACACCCCCAGTTTTTTATGAAGTTTCACTAGCACCATACTAAAAAAATCATATATATATATATATATATATATATATATATATATATATATATATATATATATATATATATATATATATATAAACATATATAGTCACATAATTTTAACTGACCAAAAAGCCTCATTTAGAGTGGCGCCCTATGACAAATTTCTTAAAAAATATATATGGCAGGCATGTGTACGTTTATTAATTTTTTTGTTAATGAGATTTGTTTTTAAGCAAGTACATAATTGTCTGAATTGAAATTATGTTTTAAATAAGTTAATGCTTTTTTGTTTATATACTTTAGAGTTTCAGCAAAGAATTGTAGAAAAGTGATCACTGTTATCAACAGAATTACAAGATTTTTATTATCTATGAAATCTATTAAATTTATCATTTATATTTTTAATATCCCTACCCCAGGATGTGTAATGGGCATTAAAACCACCATTAGTATAATAGTTCCCTGTAATGAGACAATTATATATCTCATGGTTGTGTGAGAGGGTTTGTTGGATGGATGGGAGTAAATGGATGAGAGTTGAAGTAAATATTTACATGATCATGGGCCGATTTTATATCCATGAAAACTGCCAGGGTTTGGAGGTTATCAGTGAAAGCTTTTTGTATAAATGGGGTAATGACCAAATTTTCATGTATACCATCTCTTTTCTAAAACCTGTCTTTAAAGGATTGACAATTTTATTGTTATCCACAAACAATTCTATTCTGTTTAGAATCTGTTCCAGCATTTTGTCTAAAGAGAATGAGAGGGCCATGGGTCTATAGCTATCTTGTCTATATTGGGAAACACAACATAACATTTCAACAGTGGAGATTTCCTTAGCGTGTTGGAATGGAACCGGCATTTCAAAGTTTGGGTCAATTTGGCTAGGCTTAAACTCTGCATCACTTGGTATCTGAATTTTCCACAAACCCTTATAAATCACCCATATAACAAGCCAAGATATCTATGTATTTAAGGCCTGTAACTTTGGAAGAAATTGTTTTTATTATAAAGTTTGAAAACTTGGTGAAATTTCAACATCAGTTATTAAAAATGTGTAAATAAAACTATCATGCCATTAACATAATATATGCAGTAAATACTTCTTTTAAATCAGGTGTGTTCCTAGATAAACTGAAATTAGCAGTGATTAGACCCTTACACAAGAAGAGTGGCATGATACAAATTGAGTTTTCCGAAAATATTTGAAAAATGTATGAGCAATGTGATGCTATGATACCACAAAGTAGTCAATAATAGTCAACATGCATATCTTAAAGACAAAGGAACGCAAACAGCCATAATATATCAATTAACTCAAAGTGTCTTACAAGCACTAGAACAGAATGAGGTAATAATAGGGTTATTACAAAAAAAAAACTAAGCTTATAATATGGTATAAATGAAGTAGCTCATAAATAATTCAAATCAATTTTATCAGGAAGATCACAAAGGATAATTTTAACAAAGGATAATACGAATATTAAATTTGAAATTGAATGTTAATAGGGACAAGGAGAAATGTTGAAGTGGTTCTCTGGTGAAGAAGTTTATTTATTCAAAAATAATCAATTTATAACATTAATACATAATAAGATAAAAATAACAATTAAACTTAAAATATAGTAACTAGTTATTAAAAATATAAAACAATAAATAATAACATAAAACACAACTAACCTAACTATTGGTGCTTAATATGGTCCATTAATTTGCTTTTAAACATTTATACAGATGAACAATGTTTAACTGTTTGAGGAAGCTTATTAAAAAGATCAAAACCCTTGAACAACAAAGAATTTCTTGAAGCCTTATTTTAAACATTTAATCTTATGTCACACTATCACCACTTACTACATTAGTTTATCAGGTTATGGTTGATAGTAACTTGCAACTGTTATTGTTTATGTTATATGCTGTATTTTAGCAATTAAAATAAAACATATTAGGTATTAATGTACCTTTATTTGTTCAATAGCAACTACCAGGTTGTGCTGGTTCATCATCTATCACTGTATTAAAAGAGCATCAAATCACTGGCCAATCCTCCAGCCCATTACAAGGGTATCAAATCACTAAACTTTCTATGTGCCAAGAAACATGAGGGAAAGTGTTTAAGCATATGCTTCTGGAAAAGATAGTTCAAACTAGTGTAAAAGAGAAAGTTAAACAAAGAATTGATACTGCAGAAATAATAAAAGAAGAATACATCAGTTCTTTAGGCTGAGTCCATTAAAGGAAAACAGAAAACCTGTCCAAAAACAATCAAGAAAAAGTCAAAGGAAGATGAATCAGATAGCGATGAGTAGATAGAAGATAAGATATGTCTTTAGGGGAAGTGACGAAGCAGAAGAGGAACACAGTTCTTTTACAGTTGCAACTTTTATGGGTGGGAAGCCTGGCACAACTGCTTTTAGATATGTGTGTGTAATTGAAAACTTTGATGACACAAAAAATGAAATAGAAGTGGTAGGATTAATAAGTGTTGATAAGGATAAGAGTTTTGTTGTTCATGAAAAGACAGTTCATTTATTAAAATGTTTCAGATTATAGGAATATTGATGGATCCGATATTATCCCTTAATGGTAAAAGAATTTGGTATACTTTTAATGGAAAAGTTGATTTTTTTGAATGTTAAAAGTTAACGAATTTGTAAAATAAGAAAAGATTCTCAATCAAATGCCTACATTTAATAAAAAAAATTGGTGTTATGGCAAAAAAGCTAGTGTGACACCTTATCCTCTTAAATAAAACATAATGTAAAATGAAGTTTAAAAATGCAACATGCATATTCACTGTCCAATGATTGTCACGATTGACCAGAAAGTCTTCATTAAAAATCTGAAAAAGTTCAATTTAAAACAAATATATATAATTTTTAGTTTAAAATCAAATTTGCATATTTTTACTTCACACTAACCCTAGATGACTCTACTTAATTGTTATGATGATTTCTATTTTATCATTGTCAATTTGAAGATTAATAGTATTTATATCAATATTTGGGTATTTATATTTAGTTGTTATTATTCTAGCCGTCTTTACGATTGAACCATACCAGGTAATTGACTTTATGAATTTAGATATGTAACAGGTAAATTAACGTAATGTAACGATATGTAACAGGTAACTAGATATGTAACGTTTTTGTATATATGTATGTACAATTAGATTATGTACTTTTTATTATGGAGTAAGGTATTTTATTATTTACTAGTATGGCTCTACTTGTGGGTTCTTCCTGGTCATTTTTGATTACATTAAAATTCTTTATGTAAAAGGAATTATTGGGTTTTAAGGTTTCATTCAATATATGGTTCTTCATCTCTTATGAGTGATATCAGGTTGTTTTCATTACTGTTTACACTTATGATAATCCACTGTATGATCTTGAGCAATTCGTTGGAGGGAAAAGGAGTAAGAAAAAACATTTGATACATTAATGAGATAAGATCATTATCATCATCCAAGTGAACATATTTGTGTGAATAATTTAAGAGTTAAGAAAGATAAATTGAGAAAAAATAGATAAACTTAACTAAATATGTTTTAATGTATGTTAATATAATTTAATGAGGTAAAAATAAAAAAGTTATTAATTACATGTTTTTTATAATTTTATTTATTTTTTTTACTGATACTATGCATTAAATTTTATTTGTCCTTTGGCCTGTTCAGATCCTGATAGGATTCAGACAGATCAAAGTGTCCATCAGTAAAATGTGATCTTTGGTATTTTAAAAGTATGTATATAAGTAATCTACTCATTATATCTGATTTTTCAGATAAACTATGATCTATATTCTCATGGGATATCTAGGCACAGATCAAATAAGAAACAGTTCAGCTTAACTAACCTTGGAAAGATTGTATACTCAAAAGTAAGCAAAATGCCAGTGCTCACATATTCTGAAGAATTGTTAGTTTTTGATGGCAAGGGCAAGTTACATGATTTTTAGGAAAATAAATTTTGTGTTTTTAATTTGAAGTATTACTTTTTCAAAATGATTTGCAGCTTGAGCCTATACAAAATAAATATCTGTTTTATTTTTAGTTTTAACTTTTGCTTTAACCTCACTTCTTAAATTTTTAATTTAAATATTTCTTTAGCTATTTTTAAATGATATTACTATATCTGATATTATATCTTTAGTTATAACATACGTATTATATCTAAATTTAATTAAATATATTATAACAAAGAGAAAAACAGGCTTTTTGTATATATTAGTTGATACAAGTTTAGTAAATTCTGTTATGAGCTAATTATAGATACGAAAAAATAACAGGATGATTTTAGTAAAAATCTCACCAAGATCCACTATACACTATATTTTAGTCTGTCAGGAAAAAACTCAAACAAATAACAAATAAAGCAACAATCCAACAGCTACCATCAGTCCATCAACGTGAAGCTAAAATGGCCTCGCTCAATCATCAAAAGCGCGCCAAGCGGAAGCCGTCAAACTGTCAAACATCAAATGAACCACGAACTGCACGAACCATCAAGAATCAAGAAACAAAATGTTGATCTTCGACAATGTTGCCATGTCAATATATCGAGAAAGGGCATGTGATATAAATAATAAATCGGGAAAGAGCATGTATTATACTATATATTAATTAATTAATTAAACATGGAGAACAAATATAAAATGGCAAAATAACGAGAGAAATTATTACGGTAGTAAGAGAGTGCGGTGTCTACGGATATGAAATTTATATCAATAAATTCTGTTTGTTACTGATGATAGTGTAATGATTCTGATTGTCTGATGCAGAGTTAAGTGACGGTACCATCTTTGGTATCGCTGCCAGTTGTATCTCTATCTGATATGAAGTAAGTACATATAACAGCGTCTCTTTTTGTTTGAAAACTAGCAAACGGGGAGTTTCAATGCGCTAGAGAGAGACAGATCAAATAACTGCAAAATACACACACTCAAAAATGTTTTGCATAATGTAATATTTTCAAAATTATCCACCAAATCTGGCGCTCTCTATTTTTTTTAACAAAATACTTTATTATATATATAAAATTGTATGTTTTGAAAAAAAACAATAAACAAAATTTAAAGGATTAACAATTTATTAATATTATTTATAATATGTATTATAAATATATTTTTTTAAATTTGTACAGATATAGGAACTAATACTTAATATGTCGTATTTCCACCTCTTGCATCAATGCAAGACTGAATGCGATATCCCATGCTTCTTATAAGTGTATTCATATAGTTCTGGTCCATGGTGCCCCATTCTTCAATCGCTGCTATTCTAAGATCTAGTAGTGTCCTTGAAGGTGGCTGCCGGGACTGTATTTTTCTTTTGAGCATATCCCATCCGTGCTCAATGGGATTGAGGTCAGGTGAGCAAGGTGGCCATTGTAATTTGACGATATCTTCTGTCTCTAAAAAATCTGCCACATGTCTCGTACGATGGGGAGGCGCATTGTCGTCCATAAAAATAAATTCTGGACCACCATCTTCTCGCCACAAGCGTACAACAGGCCTAAGAATGGTATCAATATAAATTTGTCCATTCATGTTACCAACGATAGGAATTAAAGGAGTTTTATTATTTAGCATGATGCCGCCCCAAAACATTATGGAGCTACCTTGATATGGGACTCTTTGGGTAGCTTGGTTAAGTCTATCCTGTCGATTTGGGTTCGTCCAAATTCTAATTCGGCGATTATCCGACAAAATGCTTATTTTGGTTTCATCAGAAAATAATACATTTCCCCATCTGTTGTCATGCCGTTGAAAATGTTCATTGGCCCATTCCAGTAGAGTCCTTTTCTGCTCTAACGTAAGCTTTAGTACAAATAATGGTCTTGTTGTAAATAAATTCGCCGAATATAACCTGTTTCTAATAGTCTGATCGCAAATTACAATATTATGAGCTTGCTGGAGCTCTCTTTTAATAGCTGGTTCTGTCTTTTAATAGCTGGGGCAGTCATAGAGGGGTTTCTCTGGGCAGTTAACGTTAAATAGCGTTCTTGGACATTGGTAGTAATTCTGGCTCTTCCGTTTTTTGGACGATCGCTAACAGAATTCGTCTCTCGATATTTTTTAACAATCCGAGACACATCACTCTGATTAACTCCAACCCGGACAGCAACGTCGACTTATGTGTGGCCTTTCTCAATCAAAGTAACTATTCTAGCTCTGTTGAACTCAGATATCACTTGTCTATTCATATTGTTCACTACAAAGTGAATAAAACGCAAACCAATTTTTACAAATATCGGTTTTCGAAAAATTATGAACGCAATATGAATACTGAGAATCTTTACGACGATTAAGAAACAAAAACAAGCAATAAAATACATTAATTTAGTAAACACAAAATCAGTGCAAAAATTTTCAAATGAGAAACGTTCAGTGGCGTTACAGATAATATGCAAAACATTTTTGAGTGTGTGTATGTTGTTGTTGCAGCATGGGTAATTCTAAAAAGCGTTGCCATAGTTATACAAAATAACTTTTCTTACGAAAAAAAATACAAGTTTATTAAATATTTTAACATTTATTTCTTAACTATTTTTAACAAAAAATTATTGTTTTGATAGCAGCTATATTTTAGTTTTGGTTACTTTAGATTACACTAAACCATTTATTCTTACCGACTTTTCACAAAAAAACTGGTTTATTAGCAGGTTTAAGTTAGATTTGGTTAGCTTAGTTTTGCGTTAGTTTTTTTGTGAGAGTTTAAATCTTCTAAGACCATACCAAGTAAATCTCGGTCTTGGTGAAACTTGACGTCCCGTCGGTGTGTCGTCAGCGCGGCGCTTCCTTGCTGATGATGGTTGCGTACCGAATAGCTCGTGAAACCGGTTGAGAATGCGTTCTGCTTCTTTCCCTGGCGTGACAGGCAGTCCAGGTCTCTCTGGTGTTTCTAGTGGTTCATTTCTTAGAGAATGTCTAGTATGTCATCCATGGCTGATTGAACTGAGTTCTGCTTTCAGAATTCGCTGCTTAAGTACTGTCTGTCTCAGGTGAAGATATAATTTCTTTAGGTCAGGTGGAGATATGATTTCTTTAGAGGTGCCCTCCTACGGCTTTAAATCTTTGACATGCGCTGTCATCTGTTTGTGGTTGCTACTATTCGACAATTTTAGTTTTACTTTTGAGCACAGAATGTCGATGATGGGTTCTTTATCACTTCGGTGATAACCCATTTCATAAACCACTTTTGGATGACTATTAAGAAAATGTTCCCTTTTGTAGATTTTGGGATGGTCCCATTAAATCAATTGAAACAGTATGCCAAGACTTTTCTGCAATGGATGGTTGCATTTTTCCTGCTAGTTGCATCTGTGACGGTTTATACTGAAGACACTTCCTACAGTCTCTAACATAGTCTGCTTTAAATTTAGATTTGTTTAAACATTTTAGGCCAGTAGTATTTTTATTGTCTTCTCAATTCCTAAGTGGGCTGCTGTAGTCATGACGTGAGTCTCCTCTAAAAGTTCTTTCGTTTTATACCCTGGTACGCATAATTTCCATGGATTGTTAAATTCTAGCTCTGCTAAATTTCGGCTACTTCAAATAATATGTTTATGCAGTCTGCCGTCTAATATTTGTATATCCGGAAATCTGTTTGAGTTTCGACGGACATCTCTCTATAAATTATAGTACCATTTGCACGATTCTAGTGCTGATGCTAATAATTCCAGCTCTTTTTCTTCGCTACGGGTTTCTTGTGGTTGCTACCGTGTTGAGGCCTGCTATTTTGTATATTACCCCAAAGTAGTTTTAAACTCCACCTAGCTAACCAACCCGAGATTTTTGTGGTTCTTCAGCCATTTCAAGGACTGGTGGTCTGAGATGACCTTAAAATTGTATCCTTCCATATATGGCCTTATTTGTTTTATTCCGTTTATGATCGATAGACATTATTTTTCGGTTGTGTAGTATTTTATCTCAGCGGGTGTGAGAGTTCGACTGACATATGAGATTACTTTATCGTATCCGTCATACTTCTGCGTCAATGCAACACCAAGTCCACAGTTTGACGCATCTGTTTGCAGGTAAAATGTTTTGTAAAAATCTGGGCATGCTAACACTGGGGCTGATGTAAGTTTCGATTTAAACTCTTTAAAAACTCGTTCCTGTTTATTGGTCAATTTCCATTTTATTCTCTTTTTCAGAAGCATGTTTAGGGCTCCTGAATCGGCGGTAACATGTGACGTTATTCCTAGAAAACGGCGGAGCCGACGCACATTTTTCGGTGCTGTAAGTTAGGTTATAGCTTTCGTTTTCTCCGAATCAGCTTTTATTTCTTCTGTCTTAACAACGTGCCCCAAGTATCTGAATTCCGGCTGACAAAATGTGCATTTTTCGAAGTTTAGCCGTAATCTAGCCTCTCTCAGTCTTCGAAAGACTTCTTGTAGGTGATTTAAATGGTCTTGGAGTGTCTTAGATATTACCACGAACTCAATACTGGAAAATATTACTTTATCCAGTAGGAGTAGGAAAGTTTCTCCAGGCCTTGGCGTGGAAGAATTGAAAGTGGCCTTTTCCGAGTACGTTAAAAGATGTTACTGGGCGGCATATATATATATATATATATATATATATATATATATATATATATAATATATATATATATATATATATATATATATATATATATATGTATATAGATATATACTTATGGGTATCTATTGTATAAGTATTTACAAATGCGGTAATATACATGTAAAAAAAGAACACTCAATTTGATAAACACGAAAATGCACAAAGATATATTTTACCTCAAAGCAGATAATAGCTTATATGTAAAATGTCGCCCCTTTAAATGTAACGTCATTATTGCATCATTCTGTGGAAGAAGCACTGGCCGTGAAATAACTTTGTATACAGGGAGACATTTTTGGTCAACAATGTTTCATTTTGTTACATTATTCCTCTTATTTAAAAATCTATACCTTTATGAAATATATATATATATATATATATATATATATATATATATATTCACTATAGAATCTCACTAATAAAATTGAAAAAAAAAATGAGTTCTGGGACATACTGCAAGAAGTAATAAATGATTGGACAGCGAAAATAGTAATCACAGATATGAATGCTAGAGTGGTAAAAGAGGAAGAACAATGGAACATTGTTATAGGATCATACGGAAAGAACAAAATCAACAATAATGATAAGAGATTCTTCTTCTTCTTCTTTTTCTTTTTATAAAGACATGACTCTGTCTGTTTTTCTCCAGTGCCTCCAGTAAGTTGTCATTTCATCGTTTTCGTGGTCTTCCTACTGATCGTCTTCCTATTAGGGAACCGTCTCTTGCTGTCTTCATTACTCTATTTGTTGTCATTCGGCTTTTATGATCGTTCCATTCTACTCTTTTATTTCTTACCCAGTTCTTGATGTTCTCCACCTTGCATCTACGTCGTATATATGTACTTCTAGCTCTGTCCCATAGTGTCTTACCATCAATTTTTCTGTGTTTTTATCTTTGCTGTTTCTAACATCCTTTTTGTTCTCTCTGTATCAGGTCTTGTTTCTGCCGCCTATGTCATTATTGGTCTCTGTTTTGTGAATTCTGCCTTTCATTTCTTTCCCGATATTTTTATTTCTCCATATTGTTTTTCAATTCAGGCAGCCTGCGGCTCTGTTTGCTCTATTCACTTGATCTTCCACTTCAGTCTTAAACTTTCCGTAGCTAGATAATGTGATCTTTCTTCTTCTTCAGTGCCTTATCCGGTCCGGATGTTGGCGATCATCAAGGCTATCATGGTTTTGTTGACAGCTCTGCGAAACAGCTCCGCTGAGGTCATCCCAAACCATTGTCGGAGATTTTTCAACCACGAGATACGACGGCGTCCCGGTCCTCTTCTGCCAAATACTTTACCCTGCATAACAAGTTGAAGAATTCGATATTTTTCTTCGTTCCGCATCACGTGGCCGAGGTACTCAAGCTTGCGTTGTTTAATTAAATTAAGCACTTCTTTTTCTTTTGTCATGCGCTGTAGGACCTCAACGTTGGTGACATGGTCCACATAAGATATTTTTAGTATCCTTCTGTATATCCACATCTCGAAGGCTTCGATTCGTTTTTCAGTGGCTTGCGTCAGTGTCCAGGCTTCAACTCCATACAGTAACACTGGAAGAACGTAGCACCTCACTATTCGCATCTTGGTTCCCAAACTGAGATCACTGCAGCACAGCAAGGATCTCAACTTAATAAATGTAGACCGTGCCATTTCAATTCTGGATCTAATCTCTTGAGCGTAGTCCCATTGTACGTTGAGGGTAGTTCCGAGGTAAGTGAATCTGTCGACTCTCTGGATCTCTTCGCTACCTGCCATTAGTGCCCCGGGATCTAAATTTGTACGGCTGACAACCATGAATTTAGTTTTCTTAATATTAAGGTTCAGTCCGTATGTTACGCTCACAGTTCGCACTCGGTCTAGTAAGGCCTGCAGATCGTTTAGGCTGGTTGCTAGTAACACAGTGTCATCGGCGTAGCGGATATTATTGATGTATTCACCGTTAACTCGGATTCCCATGTCTAGGTTTGTGAGGGCTTCATTAAAAATCTCCTCAGAGTATATATTGAAAAGAGTCGGCGATAGCACACATCCTTGTCTTACTCCTCGCATGATCTTCACTTGGTCGGTCAGCTGGTCTTCGACCTTGACTTGAGCACGCTGGTTCCAGTATAAATTCATGATGATCCGAATGTCCTTCTCATCCAATCCAACTCTTTGTAGTGCGGTGACCATCTTCTGGTGCTGACAACGGTCAAATGCCTTGGCGTAGTCAATAAAACAAATATAGACATCACAACTGACATCGCGGCATCTCTGAAGTAGGACTTGTAAGGTGAAAAGTGCTTCACGTGTACCCATAGAATTTCGGAATCCGAATTGCATTTCACCGACATTTTCTTCGCATTTCTTGTAAATTCTGGCATGTATGATTTTAAGAAAAATTTTAAGTGCATGACTCATAAGACTGATAGTTCGGAAGTCTTCGCACGTTTTCGCAGATCGTTTTTTTGGTAGCGTTACAAATGTTGACAATAGCCATTCCTCTGGGATATTACCTGAATCGTATATGGCGTTGAACAGTTCAGTTAACTCCTTCGTGCTCACTTCACTCATCACCTTAATAAGTTCAACGGGTATTTCGTCCGGACCTGTAGCCTTACCATTCTTAGACTGTTGTAAAGCAGCCTTTACCTCGCTTTCTAGAATTGACGGCCCTGTCATGCAATTTATTTCCGGAAGGTTGCCGCGGTCGTCCCAGAAAAGTTCTTCGATATATATTTTCCAGGTAACCAACTTCTCATTCACTGTCGTCGCCAGATTACCGTCTTTATTTATGAGGATGTGTGTGTTTCTCCTCTTGTATTGACCAGTGGCTTCACGAATCCTTCGGTGGATATTTATATGATCGTGTTTCTCTTGGAGCTCCTCGATTATTTTACATTTTTCTTGCAACCATGTCTCCTTGGCTCTTCGTATTTCTTTTTTAATTGTCTGGTTGGTTTCTTGGTATTTCTTCGCGTCCCTGTTTTTCATTAATCTTCTTTGTTCCATCATCTGTAGAATGTCATCAGTCATCCATTCTTTATTTTTTACTCTTTTTTTCTTTCTCAGATGTTCTTTTCCCGCATTCAGCATGACGTCTTTGATATAACTCCATTTTTGTTCTACACTCTGTTCTTGTTGTTGAGCCGTTTCTAGTTTTTGTCTCATTGTATCTCTCACATTTTGACGAACTACGGGGTCTTTTAGAGTGTCATAATCCAGGTTCTGTTTAGGTTTATTTTTGATAAGTTTCTTTAGTTTGAGTTCTATCTGGCCCACTAATGGGTTGTGGTCCGATGAGACGTCTGCTCCTGGGTAGGTCTTCGCCGAAGTCAAGCTGTTCTTGAATCTTTTTTTAATGAGAATAAAGTCTATCTGGTTTCTGATGATATTGCTGGCTGTATCTGCAGGTGACTTCCACGTATAAAGTCGTCTCGGGGGAAGTTTAAACCACGTGTTAGCAATGGTAAAATCTTCTTCCCGGCAAAATTGTATGAGTCGGTCTCCTCTTTCGTTTTTCTCGCCTAAGCCGTGTTGTCCGACGATGTCTTCTACACTGCTTTTGCCAACTTTGGCATTGAAATCACCCATGATGATGGTTAGCTCGTTCTTCTTGGTGTATTTTAGTGCTTTTTGTACAATTGCGTAGAACTTCTCGATATCCTCTTCTGGTTTTTCTGATGTTGGAGCGTAAATTTGAATGATGTTCGTATTAACGGGTCTGCCTTGCAGCTTCATCAGAATGACCCTGTCAGAGAGAGGTATCACGCTGATCACAGCCCCAGCGACCTTTTTGCTCAGAATCAATGCTACGCCATTCCAGTGATGTGGTTTGTCGTTTCCCGCATAGTATACCATATGCTCATCCACACAGCACTGTCCCGAGCCTGGCCATCTCATCACGCTGATTCCCATCACGTCGATATTTAGTCTTTTCATTTCTTGAATGGTGTTGTGTATCTTTCCCCCTTCAAACATACTTCGAACATTCCAAGTACAGATTTTTTGAACGTTCCACGTGCACACTTTATCTTTATTAGTGTTTAAATATTGGTAAGGATTTCGTGGGTTGACGACCTGGGAAGCCTTACATTTTTGTGTTCTTCCTCCCCTGCCGGATCTTGGTATCCGAAGTCCATGATCAGTATCTTCTCCAAATTGGTTTACATTAACCATGATGAATCAACTAGGGACTATTTATGGGGTGGTTTCCCGTTGCCTTCCCCATCGCAGTGTCACAACCGATTGACTCGTAATGTGAGTGGCGCCTGTGAGTATCTAGAATTAAGCCTACAGGATTTTTTTTTTTTTTTTTATTTTCCCACAGCCTTAATCCAGTAATGACATTACTGCTGCCTAATGTCATGTCCTCAGTTGATCCGCGGGTACTTATTTGGCTAAGCCTTATTCGTACCTGTCCTGTATATCTACAGGAACTCCCCTATCAGCCATTGGGACGCGCCGTGTCGGGGTTGAGGACTTCCCCGCCCAGTCTGTCTTGCGAAAAGTGCTGAAGGACCCCTACTTAATTCAGGGTCCCTCCTCTACCCAAGCTGAGACCGGCACGGTCTCACGGTATCACGATAATGTGATACCTAGATATTTAAGCTCCAACCCTTGTTCTATTATCTGACCTTCCAGCTCCAATTTACATCTTAGTAAATTTGCTGTTGTACCCATGCATTTTGCCTTTTTTGGGGAAATTAACATGTTAAATTTTCTGGCGGTTATATTAAATTGGTAAAGCATACGTTGTAAAGTATCTTCACTTTGAGAGATTAGTATTGCGTCATCTGCATAGCAGATTATTTTAAGTTGTTTTCTCCCATTTGGTATCCTATTTTAGTTCTTACTTTTTTTATTATTTTATCCATAAGCAGGTTAAACAATAGAGGACTTAGGGAATCTGCCTATCTTATTTCATTGCCAGCTTCAATAGGGTCGGTTAGTTCTTCTTCTCTTTTTAGTTTAATTGTGTTGTTTTGGTAGATATTTTCGATCGTTTTGATTATTCCGAGAGAAATCTCTCTTGCGTACAGTAAGTGGATAACGTCTTTTAATTTGACCCGGTCAAATGCCTTCTTAAGGTCCACGAAACATAGATATGCCGGTTTGTTGCATTTTAATGATTTCTCTTGCACTTGCCTCATAAATATAGCGTCGGTGCATGATCTTCCCGACCTAAAACCTTGTTGTTCTTCTGCTAGTGTTATAATTTCATTCAGTTTATTTGTTATCACTTTGGTTGTTAATTTTAGTGTTGCGTTTAATAAATTAATTCCTCTGTAATTATCCGGGTTGCTTTGTCTCCCTTTTTGAAGAGAGATATCAGGATGCTTGATCTCCATTCTTGAGGAATTCTGATTTGTTCTATTATTTTTTGATTTTTTGGATTAGTTTTAATAGTTGTTTGGTCAGGTCTGGTCCTCCGTACATTAGGAGTTTTGTTCGGTATTCTGTCCTCTCCTGCTGATTTTCTATTTTTTAATTTCCTTAATGCTTCCTTTACTTCTTCCTCCTCAATATTTATTTCTCCGTTTGTTTATTGTTTATTTTTTTTTATAAATTCACTTGCAAAACTATACACCACCTCTTTCTCAAACACAATAACAGGATCTAATGATATATTTATCGAGTAAACTCAAAATTACACTTCACAACTCCCTTTAAAAATGTCACTCATATCCTGTAGGTATATCTTAAGATGGTCTTTTTCAGTTTGAATATAATATCCGGTCCTTTTGCAAAACTTTTAACAAAGAACAGTACAAAAACTTTTTCCCAATTAGTAATTGGATCATCCTCCATTTAATTAAATAACTATCCAAACACTGATTTAATCTAAATTAAAACAAACTTTTACGTTTACCAACGCACCGATATAACAAAATTCCATGAAGATGTTGTTATATACACTATCTGACAAAAGTAGGATAATAAATTTCTCTTTTTTAGTTTAATGGGAAAACAAGTTATTTGATTATTTCTGAAATTTAATTAAATTGCAAAGAAGTTAAGTTTTCATTGGATCATTTTGAAAGCTTGATATTTTTCTCCAGATTTAGTTTTGTCTTTTTTAGCTAAATTATGACGCAGTTCTGACATGTTGATCTACTTAAAATTTCTTTTCACATGCAACTTGTAATAGATTTTTTAATATAAATACCTACAGTTAGAACTGATTTCTTTATAATCTTAAACTAAAGGCATCAATAGAAGAAATTCCGTTTAAGCAAAATATACATAAATAGGTATTCGTATTATATTAAAATTTAATTACATTATTCCTGTTTTATTAACCCTGCGTTCAGAATATGCCGCAGGGGTATGTCACACCCCACCACAGCTCTGGCGTCAGTCACTTAATCATTGTTATTGTTGATGCCTGGACATTTTTTCCGAACTTCACGTGATTTTTTTGTTTTTTACTCTGGTTGTTGTGCACAAAATTTGTTACGAATATGTGTAGTTAAGAGCAAGGTTGCTAAGATTCTGGGAAGAGGTACAAAGTAATGAAGGTGAGGCTATTCCTGATTCCGAAGACGAAGTGCAGCTCGACAATGTTAGTGAAAGTTCTCATGACACAGACACAGAACAAGATGGCGACGAAGATGAAAGTGAACAAGAGAATGGAGATGATGTGAGTACAATTGCTAGATATTATTGGGGCAAAGATAAAGTGACGAAATGGGCTAAAAAGGTAGAACTATGATCGGTTCATACTAGAGCAGAAAGTATAATTTCTCAATTACCTGGCGTGAAACGACACGCTAAAGCTGCAATTGATTGTTGGAAGCTTTTCATGGATAACTTACTCATTGCTGATATTGTAAAACATACTAATCAGAAAATCAATTTTCAAAAGTCAAAAAAGACCTACGAGCAAGAAATCACGGCTATATTTGGATTACTTTATTTAGCAGGAATACATCGATCGTCCCGGCGAAACCTTAAAGATGTCTGGGCAAATGACGGCACAGAAATGCCAATATTCAAGAAAACTATGTCTCTAAAACGCTTTTAATTTCTGCTAAGGTGCTTGCGGTTTGACAATGGAGCTACACGCGTAGATAGAACCAAAATCGATAAATTAGCCCCAATTAGAGGTGTTTTCGAAAGAGTAGTTGACAATTTTTAGTCTGCCTATACATCTGGCATGTATCTCACTGTTGATGAAAAATTGGAGGCGTTTCGTGGTAGGTGCCCGTTTCGGCAATACATTCCAAATAAACCGGCTCGTTATGGAATCAAAATCTTTTCTTTACTCGATTTAAGATGTTATTATACTACAAACTTAGAAATTTATTGTGGTTCTCAACCGGATGGTCCTTTCAAACTGAGTACAAAGCCTATAGATGTAGTTTTACGATTGATTTCACCAGTGTCTGGCAGCAAACGAAATATCACATTCGATAATTGGTTCACTAATTATCCATTAATGCAAAAACTTCTTGAAGAACACAATTAACATCTGTGGGTACACAAGAAGCAAATTTCTTCCACAATGGTCAACACAAAAATCGAGAACAGTATTCTATACTTTTTGGTTTCCAAAAATATAACCTTAGTATCCTATATCCCAAAGAAAAACAAAAATGTTCTGTTGTTATTAACACTATACCATGATGACAGAATAGACTCATCTACGGGAAACGCTAGGAAGCCAGAAATAGTCACATTCTACAATCTTACTAAAGGAGGGGTTGACACCGTTGACCAGTTATCAGGTACATACGACGGTTCCTGAAACAGCAGAAGGTGGCCGTTGACGGTATTCTATGCGCTCTTGAATATGTGTGGAAATAACTCCCAAGTAATCTATAAGATCAACAATAATGACGATACACTGAAGCGTCGAAAATATTTGAAATATCTTAGATTGTCACTGATAGCAGATTATATGGAAGAAAGACAACAGAATCCTCGGTTGCCGAGAAAACTGCGTGACACACCGGGCTATAAGACTGCAAATCGTGATGAACCGTTGCCTACACGTCAGAAAGTACAAGGTAGATGTGTAGTGTGTCCCAGAATAAGAGACAGAAAAAGTCGCTACTTGTGTTATGATTGCAGACATTTTGTTTGTTTGGAACACGCATTTTTCAAATTTTTCAAATTTTGGAGTGCTCGAACCACTTCCATCATTATCATACTGGTTTTACAACCCTCTGTGGGTCCTAGCCTCCTCAAGAATTTCTCTCCAGTCGTCTCTATCCAGATAGTGCAGTAAACTAGTAACGTATATTGATAGGTCATCAGACATATACCTCATACTTTTCAATATACTTGTGAGAATGTAGTTGTTAATAAACGTTTAAAAAGTACTAATTATTTTAATAATCCTACACACAATAAATAATAATAAAAATAAAAGTCTGTAAGGACAGTAAGTATTATAAATATTTTTGAATCCGTATGAGAAAAACATAGATAGATAGTTTATTTGACTGTAAGTTACAACAAGGTTTACAGCAAGTCAAAACTAAAGTTATAAATATAAATTTTAAATAATTACAAAGTATAATATAAATCACTATAAAGTCATTACAAACAAATGAAAACAATACACAAAAATATTTAAAACATTAAAATACTATAATTAAATATATACTATAATTAAAATATATACTATAATTAAAATACATAGGCTAGGTTAAGTCTATAATGACCATCCGACATATTTATGTTGCAGAGATAAGCCTTATACCAACTATTTATATTGAGTTATTCATAACTTCACTCTCGTAGATTTGGAAGTAATGGGCGACTATGAAAAAGAGCAGGCTCATCTCATGCGTATGTGGGAAGAGTGAAAATGAAGACGAATTTATTGATCAAGATGATTCAGAGACAGAAGACAATATTGCCAATGTAAGTATCAACAGCGGTTATCCCGACATGGAACAAGAACTCGAAGAAGAGAATGGAAATCAGCAAGCTGTTGTAGAAAGTATCAATCAAGATTGCTATTATTCCGAAAAGAATGGAATGAAATGGAGTAAAGAACCCAATAACCAAAATGCTCGAACAAGAGCAGAAAACTTAATTACACATTTAGCGGGAGTCAAAAAATCACGCAAAGCATGCCAAGACACCAATTAAGTGCTTCCTGCTATTTATTAATGGACAAATGATTGCTAACTTGGTTAAGCTTACTAACCAACGAATTGCAGAAAAATCTGGAAGTTGGAAGAACTCTTCACAATATCTTCTATAATTACCTGTCTTTTTGACAATTGATGAGAAGCTTGAATCGTTCAGAGGGAGATGTGCTATCAAGTAATAAATGCCAAATAAGCCATAATAAGCTGCCTACTCATAATAAGCTGCCTAAAAGTATTTCCTTTTATAATTCGACCAAAGGCGGAAATGACGTAGTAGATGAGCTATCTGCAACCTATAATGCACCACGCAACAGTCGTCGCTGGCCTTTGACAATTTTTTTCCCTCTAATGAATACTGCAGGACTCAATAGCCAGATCATTCACAGACAAAATAACGATAGTCCTAACATTTCTAGAAGGCTTTTCCTGAAGAAACTGAGTTTCCAATTGATCGAAGAAAATCAAAGAGAAAGAATGAGTAACCCTAAATTATCTAGAGAGTTGAGAAGTGGTATCCCAAAGATTTTAGGTAAAAATACTGAACCGCTTGCAAAGAAGAGGAAACAGAGATAGAGAAACAGAAATAGAGACAGGAAAACTCGATACGTGTGAGGCATGAGAAGTTTTTTTGTGTTTAGAACACTGTGTGACATACTGCGAAAATTGCTCCAAGTTTAAGAACTGATAACTCAATAATTAATCAGTCTGGACTTTATCCTCTATTATTTTCCTTTCTTATATATTAACTGGATAATAAACTTCTTCCCTTTTCTGATATCAAATCTATTATCTGTTATTATGTCTTTGTAATATTTTTTTCTAATTTTTCTAATCCGATACTGTTCTTATTATTAGTTTTGATACATTTTATAGTCTTTTATACTGTCCTGGATCGAAAAATTCTAATATACCTGTTTATTTCATCACACTTAAGTTACCGCCTATTATTTCTTTCTATACTCCATAACTTAACCAGTTATGCTATGTACTCTCGTTATAATTGATTAATATTTTTTATAATGTATGTTTAAGCTAAACATCTTAGCATATATATTACTACGTTTTATAAATATATGGAACAGTTGATAATTTAAAAAATTTCTTATGACGGAGACATGCCAACACCCATCAACTACACTGTTTGATATTTTGATCAATAATATATCCTGGCATATCAAAAAATAAGATGATCTTAAAATGTACATTTTTGTATGTAAATTTATTTAAACGCAAGCAATTTTTGCTAAGGTTTTCTATTTTATATTTAGATAAAGCTGTCTAACTGATTTTCGTTTTTTCAATTCAAATTTAAATCGTAAAGATTTAAGTATTAGTTTGACTGACAACATACAATCAGATGTAAAAAAAACGATCTGCGAAAACGTGCTAAGATTTCCGAACTATCAGCCTTATGAGTCATGAACTTAAGATTTTTCTTAAAATCATACATGTCAGAATTTACAAGAAATACGAAGAAAATGTCGGTGAAATGCAATTTGGATTCCGCAATTCCATGGGTACACGTGAAGCACTTTTCACCTTACAAGTCCTACTTCAGAGATGCCGTGATGTCAGTTGTGATGTCTATATTTGTTTTATTGACTACGCCAAGGCATTTGACCATTCCACAAGGTCAAAGACCAGCTAACCGACCAAATGAAGATCATGCGAGGAGTAAGGCAAGGCTGTGTGCTCTCGCCGACTCTTTTCAATATATACTCTGAGGAAATTTTTACTGAAGCCCTCACAAACCTATAGGGAATCCGAGTGAACGGTGAATACATCAATAGTATCCGCTACGCCGATGACACTGTGTTACTAGCAACCAGCCTAAATGATCTACAAGCCTTACTAGACCGAGTGAGAAAACATTTTGACAAGGTGCTTACAGTTTTTTTATTACTTTACTTTTTTTATATTTTAGCCTTGGTTTAGAACCTTTAGCCACGTAATTACATACAGCTATTAGTATTAATTCATTCAAGATTGTAGAGGGAGGACACTTTCATGCTCAGGGGTTCATCAGAGCAACTTTTTTTTAACTTAAATTGTAAAATTTGTCAGTAATGTACATCGTACAAAAAAAAATCGGTTGCCTGTAAAGTCGGTTTTACGGGCGAAGATTTTACGTGACAACGTCTTTTTCTCGGTAGAATATTTATTGATATGAATATTATTAAATTGCACAATAGGAACAAGGAATTGAATGAAAATAAGAATTGCACAAATTTTAACTATAGAAATATATTTTGTTTACTAAAACATTGTACATGTAAACTTAAACTTAACTAATTTCTATTTGAGTGATTTTGTTGAGGATAGGACGATGATAGGAGAAATATGAAATGAAAGGAAGTGTTTCTGCTGTAATGTGTCTTGAACGCCAAGAACGCTCGAGAAAGACAGACACACAAGCACGCACCGATTCAACGCGCCTAATTCTCTAGTGCTGCGCTGCGCGCGCAACGGACCGATCATGTTTGAGTGGGAGAGAGACGCAAGGCATTCGCCGGTCCGGCGGGCCTCTCTCTCGTTCGGTGACTCACTGTAACAGACGTGAGCGGGCGTTACACTTTTTCATGAATGACTCCGAGCCACAACCTAATTTAAGACGTTGTCACGTCAAAAGATTTTTGTTAAAAAAGATAAATAGTCAATTAAAACTAGTGGACAATGAATATTATACATAGGAAGAAACACCGATGAATTGTAATCAAAAATTACATTTTTTCTTTATGAAGTTTCGATTTCCAATGGGGAAATCAAATTAGAAACTTACGATTAAACTAAAAATTAAAGAACTAGGTAGGCCTATAATCGATTAAATAATTGAAAATCAAAGTGGAAGTGGACAAAAACCTCACTGTCGTAAATTAAATAAAATTATTTATGATAAAAATAGCTGGTTGTGAACAAACTAATAAACTGTTTTGTTTTATATGCATTTTGTATGGAGGTAAAGAGACTTGGTTAAACAAAGGCTCCGATGATCTTGTTCATATATAGGATAAAATGAAATACCATGAAAAATCTAAAGTGCAAAAGAATAATGTTTTTAGCTTTTCAATACTTGGTAAATTAAATATAAAAACCCAGTTAACCCTTAACTAAAGTAATTACCTAAGTATTATAAGTGGGTCTATAAGACCCATTTTTTTATATAAAGAAAACAAACAAATTTTTTTGATAATTTTCTTATTTATAAACTAAGATTACAAAACGAAGTGCCATAAATAGTTTAAACACAAACTTAAGTTATTCTTTGCATTTTTTGTATACTTGAACACAACATTGTAAACATACAGGCATTTTACACTATGCGCAAATATAGTTCGTTTTTCTGTCTTTCTTGGCTGGACAGAGATGACATCTCTTCTTTTTCGGTTCTCATTGGCTCGAGGAGACTCAGGAACACTTAAAAATTTAGTGCCAAGAATATCTGATGCAATAGCTCGAATCTGTTGGGGCACATTGGAGTTAGGATATATATAATCTTTTCTTCATGTGTGCAATGTACAAGCTTTGGGCTGATTGTTTTAGGAATTTTTACCGAGGGATATAATTTCCTTGTCTATAATACTGTGAGGAGTATTATCTAAAATGGCACCTTTTAAACCAGGCAGAACTGTCACAATATTCTCTTTGAGAGCTAGTAATTTCTTTGCTTTTTCCTTCCATTGCATCTTTATTTTCAGATTGGTCGGTCTCTTCACTAGAAGTTTGAATCTGGTCTTCATCTGATAGATCTCAGTCGATATCACTGACTGAATCATGATCACAAAAAATTTCATGGTCGCTATCGCTTTGATTTGGATGATATGATTGGCTTCGGCTTGTATCTCCTCAGCACCCACGAAAACATTTGTTGAAGACCACGCCGACGTTGACGCAATATTTTCCGGATCGTTAACCCAAAAATCCTCACTTTAAAATAAGGCATCAATATCTTCGACGGTAAGAGGTTTATTTCGAGCAATTTTAAACTGAAAGGAAGAAAATACATATTGCATTACTTAAAAAAACGACAAAAAACAATTTCAAATAAAATAAATTAGGATATACTAAATTAAACTGATGTGATAAATTAAAATGATATTTACCTTAAACACAATAATTATGTAAAAATTACGTAATTGCTATTAGTGGGTCTAATACACCCAGCTACGTCTATAAAACTAGCTAGTTCCAAATAAAATTTATGTACTCTTTACTATCGCATTTCAGACTAAATAAGCTGAGATAGCCGGAACCCCAGCCAAAAATTATTTAAGTTGGGGAGAGTGCGTGGTTGTCGAGAGCTTTCTGGGTCTGACAGACCCAGATTATAGTAGCTGAGGGTTAAATTCAGCTTATCGTGATAAATACCTGATGTTTATCAGGATTAAAAAGGTGATAATTAAACACAATGAACAAGTCTATCAGAATGGATATGTTCTGAATCGAATTATAAATTATATAAAGTTTTGTGGAGCTTTCGAGTAAGCTTTAAGAAGTCACGACGAAAAGGAATATCCAGAATTCAGAAAATAGAGGCGTAAGTAAACTAAATGCACGACCAAATACTTACCATGTCGGGATAGTATTATGAGGTTTTTTCCTGGTTTTTCCCTCATAATTTACTATGAAATCACTAACAGGAAATTTTTACTGTCATCATTGCATGTGTTTGTCTTTTTAAAGACGAATTACATGCTATGATTTTTTTCTGACGGATATTCTCAAGTTAAAGTTGATGTCATTCGACTGTCATTCGACTGTCATTCGATGAAATGTCATGTAATCGAATGAACTATCTTACAAGTAAAGTCGTCCCAGGAACGCAACTCAACAATATTGGCAATATCATTTTAAAGTCGTCTACTTTAAAATGTATAATGTATGTCTGAATTGTCAATATAAATGAGTCAGATAAAATTAAATTATTAGAAGAATTTTTCAACAAGTAACAAAAAAACAAAATTAGTTTAATTTACTAATGTTGGTATTTTGAGAACGATTTTCGAAGTGGAAATTGAGACGTCAATAAACGTACTTTAACCTTTAATTGTGGCTTATTCCCACTGAAAATTCTCTTTGTATTGCAGTGATTGCCGATAAAACGACAGACGTTGCTGGTGAATTTCAGTTAGTTACAGTTTTCCGATATTTGTGTAAAGAATGTCCAGTTGAGAGATTTTGGAGATTTTACATGCTGGACGGACATGATACCAAATCAATCGCTGAATGCATTGTAAACATTTTAAATTCCTTATTAAAACATACTCCGAAAAAAATTATTAGAGAATTAAATGGTGTGCAAAAAATTAGTAAGAAAACATATCCTCTTGCAAATTACGTTCATTGCTATGCACACCAAATGAATTTATTTACGACAAGTGCATGTTCTATCAATAAGCTGGCTAGGATATTTTTTTCTAATTTATCTAGTCTCCTCAAAGAACAAACATTTTGGATGAGGTGGTTCATTGCAGGTTGCCAAAATCTTCCCAAACACATTGGAATTTTCAATCACGGGGTGTTCATACTGTTTTGAAAATAGAAAAGACCTCAATGCAGTTACGGACATTATACAAAGTACTTCACGAGATTTGTCGTCCATTTTGTATTTTGGATATTTATTTTTTTATAAATTATTTTTCATCAATTGTAAAAAGTATGCACTGATTCTGTTAAGGCGAAAAAAGATTTGGAGAATTTTGAAGCAGTAATTCGAGATGTAAGGGAGCAAATGGACGTCATTATTAAATAAAAAAAAAACACGCGAATTGAAGAGGACAAACCAGCAGAAAACGGGAACCCTTAAGGCGCGTACAGACCTACAAACGCATGTGGTGAGAAGCCACGAATACACATACGTGTGCAAATGTGGACGGCGCTTTCGTAAACTCTCGCCGCATGCGTTGCTTCTCGCGAATGACTTGAGCACACATGCTGCGAGCCAGAGTGGTGTCGGTTTTTTCGCACACATCAAAGAAACATACGTGTGCGTTCGCGCTCAGTTTAGACGGTTAGCGTGGGTATTTGTTGCATTTGCAAGACAAGTTCGGATTTATTGAGTTTTATTCATTTTATTGATTTATGTGTAAAATGGAGTGGTAAAATGAACAATGTTTGCAATTAATAGATTTGTATGAAGAAAACTATATTATGGGATCCAAAAAATAAGTTTTATTATTCAAAAACAAAAAAAGAAGATGCATGGGAGTCGATTTCAAGAAATCTTGATATAGATTCAGCAGTTGTGAAGAAGAAAATGAGTAGCTTACTTGGGTCTTTTAGGGCTCAAAGGAGCAACTGCAAGAGGTCCGTGGGTACAGGCAAAGGTATTGTGTTTTTACAGTAAGTACAGGGTGTCCCAATTCGGACACTTTCATAGGTTATTTCGGTTGTTATGGAATATAAAGCATTGCGATTTTAACGAACTTGTGCCACTTTTTCGTCAAACTTTTAATGCTGCAAACAAAAATGGGCTACCAAGGTTTTTAAGATGCCAGTTGAAAATAAAAATTAGTGTATAAATATACAAATGTGGTACATCATTAAATCCCCTGTGGCCAGAAATCTTAATGTTATCAGTAAACGTTCCTTAACAGGTATGGCTTTTCTTAAGACTGTGTTGTTTTTCTTTATTACGGGGCCTATATCATTTAAAAGGCGTTCAAAGTCTTCTACTGACATACGTGTAAAATTTTGAAATTGTCCAGTATTAGGTTCTAACGCCAAATCTACTAGTAAATCGGGCTTCATTTGTAGGGTTCTTCTTTTAATTAAATGCGTCGTCCACCATCGCCTATTTTTCCTTTATTTTTTCTTTTTTAATGAACTAATAACCACAAACGCGGCACTAACCATAAGCAGCTCCTCAGACATTTTTTCACGAATGGATGGAGCGCCTTGAGCACGCAAACATATGCGATGATTTCTAATTTCAACGAATGCTCTGAGCGCGAATGGTTTGAGTACGCACGCATATGCGTGGCTTCTCACCGCATGCGTGTGCTAGTCTGTACGCGCCTTTAGAGATAAGCGATGCAGTTTTGTTGCAAATAAAAACAAGGTTTACCTTCTTTGGACATTTATTTATGTCAGGGAAGTTTTCTGCTTATAAGCATCAGTTCTCCGAATCATTTCTTAATGAAACAAGTAGATAATTTTTATTTGTAAACAAAACTTGGCTTAAAACTGAATTACAAGTATTGTATCAGAGAGATTTATGAAGTACTGCCTCTGGGGCTGTTACGGTATCAGTTTTATTAAAAGAGGAAGATTTAAAATGTACATTTGAAGAAGCTATTAAGTGTTTTAATTACTATATACATTCCTATATTAACATCTGAAGCAGAGTGCTGCTTTTCGATGCTAAAACAAATTAAAACATTCATTAGAAATACCATGAAGGAAGAACGACTTATTGTTTTAGATATGCTATCTGCAGAAAAACCTTTTGGCATTGATAATTTGATGGACTTCATATATCGGAAACTTTAAAGGTGATATTAATCAGCTTTGTGCTTGTGTTTAAATACTGAAATGGTGTTATTTTTATAATTTTATAAATAGACTGTAGAGTCTTAATCGTAATAACAAACTTCAAGTACTATCAGCAGTAAATACTGGTGGTAAGTTGAGTTTTTTGTTAATTAATTAATGGAACTGTTTTGATAAATTTTTGACAATTTCTTGGCACCCCAAAAATAGTAGATAACTACATAATGTAAAAGTATCCGTGACTATATACCTGTTTTGGCAATATCGTGAACCCGTCACTAAAAATTTAGGCAGCTGCCCGAATTCTGGCACTTCTTAAAGTAATAGGAGTTGCCACTGACAGGACGTACGTATGTTATTGATATTGTAAGAAACCGATCTTGTAAATAAGGCAGTCACCTAATGTACTGAAATAAATACATTTTTAAGATGTAAGTATTGCCAAATAATTAAAAACTCGTAACAACATCCTTTTATATCACAATGCCTACAACGTTCAATTAACACAAGAACTAAAAACTAATGACCATGTCCAGCGAAAAGAGTTTATTGAATGGATTATTGAACATCAACAAGTGGGTACACCAAGTGGCCTACTTGGAACAAACTGCTTCTCTACAAGCAGATATTAAAACCCATTAGAATGTATGGTAGTCACCTTTGGAGTTTGTCAGTAAAATAAACATTATAGTTATTCTACTATTCCAGAATAAAGTATTAAGAAACTTCACCGATGCACCTCGCTACTGTCGTAACAGCTGTAAACAGACCTAGTTGTAAAAACTGTTGACAAGATTATATCTTAAATCACAAAAAAACCCTTAATTTAAATTACCGTTTACCCCTTCCCGTTTAAAGATTATATACCTACTACATTACAGGTAATAATACCGCGCCTCTGGATTACAACGAAATTTCCTGTATAAATAAGCGACTAACATCTAGGCTGGGAAGAAAAAACGGCGCAATCTCTACTAGTGGACTTTGTTGATCCAACGTGGCGAATGTAACGTTCTCGATACAATAGGTCGTGATTCATGTCAAACAAAACGACAATAAAGTAACTCTTTGTCAACATTATTTGTTAGAAAATATTGACAAATCGTAGATTAACTTTGTAATCAAACCTCAGATATCGTTTAAAATAATAAAGGTTGTTTCTATCAAAAATAGTAATGAAACACTGATTAATTTCTATAAAATTCGATATATATATATATATATATTGTTGTGATCTGCTTTATGATGTCTTATTATTGATTAAGACTAATTTAATTAATCCAATTATTTAATTAATTGGTTCACTAATTTATGCAGAGTCATACAATTTAATTACTATTAAAAATTCTCAGGGTGCCTTTTTAATTTTACTTTAATCAGTTTACTTTATATATCTCTTTTAGTGGGTTCAGTATCTCCTAGTTGCTCATAATCGGGATAAAACAGGAAACGGAACTAACATTAAAACAACATAAATATGCACACAAATTATTATTTATTTCAATAAGCAATACGGTGAATGTTAATAAATAACTTTTTGTGGGCAATTATCTTTCCCAACAAACTCCTATACTCTAAATTTAATTTTAATTAACAAACTATCTATTGATCTGCTTTATAATAATATCTACTAAAAAATTCACCATATAAAAAATATAATTTATTCACAAAAATATAACTCTTTAAAACTTGGAATCTTAGTTCGTATGCTTATATTTGATTTTATCTTTAGAATGTCTTAAAGTTTTCTTTCATTCAAATTATTTGACTGACCTTTATTTTTTTACACCAATGATGTCTTCTCTCGATCAAACCACAGTTCCTTCCTTGATTGATTATGTCCGGCTACCATCAAATCTTTCCAGTTCTCAGCATCGCTCCAAAACCGCATACCAGCAAACTACTCCTCCGAAAACACAAGCCCAAGCCTCTTTTGACCGGTACTCTTTATTCACAAATTCTCCTTTCTTTCTCAATTAGATCTCGTGGACTATGCAGACTCAAAAGAGGTATTAATCTTCTCGTTTTTGATCTGCTCTCAGCTTCCACCTTTTTCACTAACAAACGAAAAACACTCCTACTCCGATTGACTACACGAAAAAAACACGTCTTCTCTTCTGGTCTGCCGGTAACATAATAATCTTTTCAATCTCCCCAGACAACCTTCTCAAACTATCTCATCCCCCATCATTCCTTTTTAACCAATCATAAGCATTCATCTTTCCCACTAATTTTCGATTCAGAAAATTTCCAACATAATATTTAAAACAAATAAACTAATTTCACTCAAATTATTTTTCAGAAACCATTAACAATTTTGTCTTTTTCAACCGAAATAAGCTTCCAAATTCTTGTTATCTCATATCTAAATCTAATTCTTATTTACTTTCGAAAAATGTCCACCGCAAAATACAATTACAAAGTTTATTCCTTAAATATATAATTACACGAATTCCATTGTCCTTTCACTATTCACTTAGTCCTTCAAGGAAAAACTAGTCCGTCACGGAAACAATGTCTTTTCTTATTCTAACGATTACAAATAAGTACAGGGTTGTATTTTAACTTATATGCCCGCGGTATATTAAAATAATAAAAAAACTCTTTATTCTATTTCTGATCGATAAACTGATCCATAACAATATACATATTATATATATATATATATATATATATATATATATATATATATATATATATATATATATATATATAGATATATATCGAAATTAATCTGTGTTTCATTACTATTTTTGATAGAAACAACCTTTATTATTTTAAACGACACGTCCTGTCTAATAATCTTTAGACTTGTCTTTAGTCTTGTCTAATAATCTTTAGAGATTATTAGACACAAGACGTGTCACAAATATTAAGAACAGCCAAGCCTCCGAAAAAGAATCTAACTTACGAAAAAAAGAAAGCCTTGAAGAATATACAACAAAACAAAGACATTATCGTTCTTCCAGCTGACAAGAGCAACGCTACTGTCATAATGAACATTGAAGACTACGACACAAAAATAAAAAACATTCTAAACGATAGTGCATATCAAAAACTCGCAACAGACCCAACAACGTATCTGGAGAAAACAACGAAAGCCAAAATACAAGCGTCAAACATCAAGAAAGAACAACAGTTCCAGCTCATTCCACGAGAAAAATCGTCAAGATGTCCAAAATTGTACGGTTTACCTAAAGTATATAAGTCAGAGCTACCATTACGACCAATAGTCAGCTCTATCGGATCACCGTTACAATCACTGGCAAAATTTCTTGCTGACCAGCTACAACCATATGCGGAGGAAGCGGATTCTTACGTCAAGAACGCAAGTCACTTTATCGACAGTATCAAGGACGTTATTCTGGAACCTGAACACTTATTAGTGAGCTTTGATGTAATCTCTTCTTCTTCTTCTGGTTCCTATCCGTTTCGGATGTTGGAAATCATATTGGCAATCATGACCTTGCTCGCTGCGGCTCGAAACAGCTCCGTTGAGGTTTTCTTAAACCATGTTCTTAAATTCCGCAGCCATGATATTCTTCTTCTACCGGGTCCTCGCTTACCTTTGACTTTACCTTGCAATATAGATGTAATCTCATTATTCACCAATGTCCCAGTAGAAGAAACATTAGAAATTATACGTAGAAAATATCCAATACCACAGAATACACTAAACTTAACGAGGCATTGCTTAAACAACACCTACTTCATCTACAAGGACCAGAGGTACAAACAAGTCGAAGGAGCACCGATGGGTTCACCACTGTCACCCGTAATAGCCAACCTTTTTATGCAAGATATGAAATCAAAAGCAATAGAAACAACAGAGCATAAACCCAAACTGTGGCGTATGTTGACGACACATTTATTATCTGGACGCATGGAGAAGAGAAACTTGATAAATTCCTACAACATATTAACAATATCCATCCAAAAATACAATTTACCATGGAACGGGAGAATAACCAACAACTTCCATTCCTAGATGTGTTAGTTATTAAGAAAGAAGACGGAAGCATAGGACATACAGTATACCGAAAACCAACCCATACTGACAGGTACTTACACGCAGACTCACACCATCATCCTGCACAATTAAATTCGGTAATAAAAACCTTAATAACAAGATCTGAGAAACTGGCAGATGAGGACCATAAGAATGAAGAAATGCACAAAGTTAAAACAGCTCTAAGAAAAAATGGTTTCTCCATGTTCACGATTAAAAAAGCACAGAAATCCCGAAATAACAGCAAAGATCCAGAAAAAGAAGAAAAACCAGTCGGTAAAACTATCCTGCCCTATATAAAGGGTACGACAGACAAAATCTGCAAAGTTCTAAGAAAAAACAAAATAAAAACTATTTTTAACACCGACAGAAAAATCACAACCATATTACCATCAACAAAAACAAAAGTTGCATTGGAAAATCAAGGCGTATACAGGATCCCGTGTGAAGATTGCTATAAATCGTACATCGGACAAACAAATCGAAGGATCCAGGTTGGAAGCGAAGAACATCGAAACGCCATCGAAAGGAAAGAGAAAACTTCATCCCTAGCACAACATGTCATAAACACAGGACACAAAATAGACTTAAATGGAACAACAATGCTAGCAACATCGAAAATAAGGCCAAACGTGTAATCAGGGAAGCCATAGAGATCGAAAAACATGCGAAAAATTTAAACACCAGAGATGATGCCCAAAGACTCCCAAATACGTGGAAACCAATTCTGCAGAAAAACGTAGAAATTAAAATAGCGAAGAAGACCACGCCCACTCTGCGCACAGGACCAATCACAAGAAGCGCAACAAGAGATTTAAACTCAGCGTGCAGCGACAGAGAAATCTTTCCATCTTTTAGATCTAAGGAAGATATAGAACACAAACATATCGATGAAATAAACATGTTATTTACTGAAACTCTAATGAAAGTGGGTAAAGAAATAGCACAGACAACAACAAAAAAAGGAAGTTTCATATCCCAGGAAACAAAGATTCTTATGAACACAAGAAGAACATTACTAGAACAAGAGGACAGAAATAAAATGGAACACAAAGAAATGAAGAATAACAAATCTCCTGCGAAAGATGGAATAACTGTGGAAATGATAAAAAATGGGGGGAAAACTACAGTGTGTCTGAAGTTTTAGAAAAGGATTCAATACAAGCGACCATCTGCTTACGATAAAAATATTAATTGAAAAGGCCAACGAATATCAAATCCCAATGTATATGGCATTTAAAGACTTTGAAAAAGCATTCGATAAGGTGGAACATTGGGCAGTAAAGAAGTTTTTACAAAATGGGAGAATAGACTATAGATATACGGACTTAATTTCCAATATATATGATCAAGCAACAACATCCATCAAAATAGTTGAACAAACGGAGCCCATTAAGATATGGCGAGGAGTCAGACAGGGTGACACTATATCACCCAAACTATTCAATCAGGCTTTGGAAGACGCTATGAGGAAATTACAATGGGAAAAACGGGGTATTAACATTAATGGCCAATGTTTGAATCACTTGAGATATGTAGACGACGTTGTATTAATAACAGATAAAAGAGAAGAATTACAAAATATGTTGGATGAATTAAATAGCGAATTAACAAAAATAGGTCTACAAATGAATTATAATAAAACGAAAATTATGACAAACCAACCAGAAGAATTGATAATTACAATTGCACAAACAACTATAGAATAAGTAAAAGAATATGTATATTTGGGACAAGTAGTTAAATTAAAAAAAGAAAATCAGACCGGAGAAATAAAGAGAAGGATACGGTTGGCTTGGGTATCCTTCGGAAAATTTTCCTATATACTAAAAAATAGAAAATACCCCCAATATTTAAAAACAAGAGTCTTCAACCAATGTATACTTCCTGTTCTCACTTACGGTTCTCAAACTTGGACGTTTACAAAGGAAAACATGGAAAAAATAGCAAAGACCCAAAGAGCCATGGAAAGGCAAATGCTGAACATCAGGCTATCAGACAAGAAAAGAAATACTTGGATCCGCAACAAAACAAAAGTGACCGATACATTAACGCAGACAGCAAAACTTGAGTGGAAGTTCGCTGGACATATCATAAGACAGAAAGACGACAGATGGAATAAGATGATTATACACTGGAGACCATATAGTTACAAACGAAAAAGAGGAAGGCCACAAATGAGATGGTCAGATGACTTGAAGAAACACGCAGGCCCAAAGTGGACACAAACTGCCTACAATAGAGAGATGTGGAAGAAGAAAAAGGAAGCCTATGTCAAAAATTGGACAGCAAGGGCTGTATAGATAGATAGATAGAATCATATTTATGATTAGTTAAAGATTTAATAGATATTAAAATTGAAAATTTTAACATTAAATTAAAATTAAACAAAACAAATCTTGCCTGTAGCTTTACATAAAAAAAATTTGAAATGATACTTACGTATGGCTTCAAATGTTGTCTTCAAGTAGCTGGACAGGATTGCAGTAGAATGTAGTGATTAGATGTAGTTGAATTCGGATAAGTTCATGTTTGTATCTTCAGGTGGCCATTTGGTTCTAAATAGCAGCTGCAGTTAATATTTCATGTTCGACCATGTGCTGTGGAATTCTTTACCCAAAAAGATGGACAAAAATTAGGCTAAAAAAACTCAGAGAAGATTTAATATTCTAAATGAATTTTCAATCCAAGCATGCCTTTTTACAGATGAACGATATTTATAAAAAACATGCCACTTCTACATGATTGTGGCTATGTGAAGTGACACGACAGAGCAGAGTTGCCAACTTACAAATAACGTTTGTCGACTGAAGTGAGGCATAGAAATTGACCAAATATTTAGTAAATAGAAAGTTAATCGAAGAATTGAGTTGAACGCCAACTATTTTTAGAAAAAATAGTAAAATGAAAAAAAGTTAATAAATGAATAACATCAAAAGAAATGTGACGTTTATAAGGTTACAATTGCATATTGATCTTTCTAGATTAGATTGCAGTTATAATAAAATATACCACGTTAAGATACTTTATTAACAACAAAAGATATAAATCATTAAATTAAAATTAACGCCTAAAATCAGACAGTCCTTAAATAAAGGATAAAAGAAGTTCACAATAGGTGACGGTCCAATGTTGAAAAATGATTTCTGCAGTAGTCAATTAACTTAATACCTACTATCATTGTTTACTACTAATAATATTGTGAAATGACGTATTACTTTGATTTAGTTAAAATCATTTTAGAGATAAGTAATGTTATCGTAATGGTTCCAGTTAACACTTTTTTAATTTTGTCTCTCATTTTGTGGTGTAATTTTATGCCTGTTATCTTTTTTATTGGTATGTTAAGTACCATACGTTCTGTTAAAGTAAACAAATATTGTATTGTTTTTAATTATTTATATTTAGTTTAAATATTTACAAATATATCAAATACCTCAATCACGTAACTTTGAAGGCCTCCAAGTTTTGTTGAATCGTATCTGCGTAATAGGAAAGGAAATTAGTATCAAAATAAACGAATTTATTACAATCAAAAACTCAAAGATCTATTTTTTAATCTTCTTTATTTGAAATTTTACAATATTTTTTTTATTAGCTCCAATTAATATCCCTACTATTCTATCGTGCCTATATCAGGTCCATATTAGATTATGGATGTATCTTGTACGGCTCTGCTAGTTCACAGATTTTAAACAAAGTAGATCTTGCAGAACTCAGTCCTACGTGTATGTCTTGGTGCCAGGACAACAACTTCAGTCGAACCTCTTCATGTAGAAGCTATTAAGCCTCATTTAAATCACAGAAGGCAGTTCCTTGCAGACAAATTTCTTCTTAAAATATCCAGAATCAACAGTAATCTATATTCAAATATAGTAGTATTAAATGAACAAGATTTGACAAATAACTATTGGTCGAAGAAAAATTTTCCACTACTGTGCATCGCACTTCAATTTAATCAAGACATCCTTAGTGATTTATATGATCCCAGCTCAACTTTGTTAGATCTTTATCGTTATAATTCATTGTTTCTAAATATAAAGATTGTAAAACCTTCATATAGTGATAATTTTCATATTAACATTAACTTATTATAATCAATACTTGCAAGCTTCGAGGAATCTGTGGCAATATACTGATGCTTCGAAGTCTAAGGATGGTGTGGGATGTGCTTTTTATATTCCCTCCAAAAATATTAATTATTCCTACAAACTGGATAACATATTTTCTATATTTAGTGCTGAATCTATTGTAATCTACGAAGCGTTCACAGTCACAGTCTACAATTGATTCTGCAATAATTATATCGGACTCCCTGTCTGTTTTAAATTCCTTAGTTTTGGTTAAATACCCAAGTTACTCCTCCAAATATATCATATATGCAATTAAAAAACGGATTTTAGAACTGCAAAAAGTTAAGAAAAACATTAATTTTATGCTGGCAAAAAAAGTGTAAGAAATGTTGGTTACAACATACTTATACCAACCCTTCTAGATACTGCAGCATACAAAATAAAATACCGAATAAAACGTGGTTCCAGCCATATAATTATTCAAGAAATTATATCACAACTGTAACACGACTTAAGTTTGGCCACGCCAGTTATCCTACACATCTACATGAAATTCATGTTCTCGAAAATGATCTTTGTCAAAATTTGTGATTTAGATCTTATTTTGTTCGAATGCCAAAAATATAAGATGTTTCAGGCATTGCAGAGAGTAACTGTGATACAACTTCACTATCTTGTACTTGACCTCCTGCACAAGTTCCCACACAGTTTAATTTCATTCTGTTAAAAACGTATTTAGAGACCCTGTTCTCTGTTTCAATGACCTTTGTTTTTGGTACATGTGCTGAAATTTTCTTCTTTTGGTAAGCTTCTCCAAGGTACCTATAATCTCTATTGCTGAGGTAGTTGATTTAATTATTTCCAGTACATTGTCATGCAAACATTGCACAATTAGATTCTGGGCTTTCACATAGTATTTCTTATATACCTCTCGAGCGACATCACCTGCAGGTAGTACAGCTAAGACGCCAGCCTGTTCCAGTAACAATTTTACCCTAAATAACCAGTTGAAGAAGCCATCACATATCTAAAAATACTATTTAATATATGTCTATTCGAAGGCAACATACCCGAACAATGGAATACTGCTAAAACAATACTAATACACAAAAAGGGAGACACCACAGACATGAAAAATTATCGACCAATTTCACTTCTTTCACAACTTCACAAAACCTTTACAAAGATTATTACAAACTGGTTAACAATTAAATTTGACGGATATCAACCAGTAGAACAAGCCGGATTTAGAAAAGGGTACAGCACCTGTGATCATCTATATACTTTGAAAATCCTAATAGAAAAGACTAACGAATACAATCTCTCATTATGTCTGGCTTTTATAGATTATGAAAAAGCTTTTGATAGCGTAGAACTGTGGGCAATAGAAGAAGCATTAGTCAACAACCGAATCGACTCCATGTGCAGAATATTAATACTTAATATTTACGAACAAGCTGAAATGATAGTGACGTTGGTTAATGGAATCGAAACAAGACCAGTAAAAATCAACCGAGACGTAAGACAAGGAGACACAATATCTCCAAAATTATTTACAGCTGCACTAGAAGATATCTGTAAGTCAATACACTGGGAAAATAAGGGAATCCCTATTAACGGAAGATACTTGAACCATCTTAGATATGCAGATGATGTAGTACTAATAGCCGACACGTGGAATGCACTTAATACGATGATTGAGGAGCTATACACAGAATCCATAAAAAAAGAACTGAAAATGAATTTCAGCAAAATTAAACTAATGTCAAACAAAGATGACAAACCTACGATAAACATCCAAGGGACAGAGATAAAACATGTAGATAAATATACATATCTGGGTCAAAATGTCAAGGTAAGCAAAGAAAATCAGACTACCGAAATAAGCAGACGTGTAAAAATGGGATGGGCAGCATTCGGAAGACTCTCATACGTACTTAAAAATAAAAATATACCTCAAAGACTGCGAACCAAAGTGTTTAATTCCTGTATCCTACCTGTACTTACATATGGAGCTCAAACCTGGACATTCACTAAAATAAACATGGAGAAGATCAGAAAAACTCAGAGAGCTATGGAACGGCAGATGATGGGTATCTCACTCAAAGACCATAAAACCAATGAAGACATTCGTTATAGAACAAAAGTAAAAGATGCTGTGTCGAACAGACAGCTAAACTGAAATGGAAATGGGCTGGACATAACGAACATCTTAAGGATGGCCGATGGAATAAAGAAATCGGGAATTGGCGGCCATATGTAGAAAAAAGACCACGAGGAAGACCGCAAATGCGCTGGAGCGACGATATTAAAAGAACTGCAGGACCAATGTGGAAACGTTTTACAAAAGAGATGAATGGCGAGAATTAGGAAAGGCCTATATTCGGCAATCCGAATAGAGAGAAGGGTTTGAAAAAACCAGTTAGAAAAATTATTTCCATCACAGAGTTTGAGTATATTATTTCTCACCACACATCCCTAGAAAATTTAATGATACTTTATGTCGAAATTATTTGTTTCAACGAAAATGGTTTTCCATTGAAGATATTTCCCCTTTAATATATTTTGGTAATATAATTTCAACATTAAATAAAAATATAAACACAAAAGTATAATTAACATAAATATATAACATAGCAATAGCATTTAAAAAACATTCAAAACTTTCCTGAAAAAACCTAATGATTAATGCTTAATGATCAACAAACAATAAAAAATTGTATGTATGAACTAACACGTGAATGCAAACCCCAAGCTTATCAACAACTATTACCTTTATCAAACAATTCCTAATTGTAGGGTGATAATTTCATTGAGATGTCCGCAAAAGTTTAAGTGATGCGCAGACTGGACGACTACGTGGGCGCTCCCTCATGGATGTGTATATATATAAAGGAGCCTCTAAATGAAAGCGAGTTTTAAGAAACGGTTTTCAAAAAGTGATCTGACTTTTAGTGAACTTCACGTAAGTACTACGTATGTGTTTTAATAAGTGTTTTATTGTGTGCACAACATAAAAATATTATTTTATAAAACTAGTACTTATATATCACACGTGTTAAGTCTTTAATTAATAAATATATATAAATACTAAAATATATAATTATATTTATCAAAAGGGCACAAAAACTTCAAAATTACAAATAAAAATTACAACATAGAATCTTGTAACTGAAAATCAACTGAAATTATATGGAAAGGACAATTTTATGGTTTTAAAGGGAGTTTAATGTGTTTTCAATACATGTTACCAAGTTTAGAGGTAACAATTCTATAATTGATAGAATTTTAAATTGACCTTATATATTTAAAGAAAAAACCACCATTTTACAATTTTTTGAATTTTGAATTATTTATAGTTTGTAATTTTAATATTTTCTTAGTAATCTTGGTGGTGTTCCTTCTTAAAGTAATTATGGCTTGATTTATGTATTTTCTTCCTAATTGCCATAACTTTTGAGTTGTCTATTCAGTTTTGGACATATTCCTCTCTTTTTCTCTTACACCAATGCTGTTGTCATCCATATGTAACGTGTGTTTTTTAAGATCGTTATTTTATCTCATTTGAGGTGAGTTTATTTGACATATTATCCTTTTGCTCTTCTATCCTGTAACTGTTTTATACAATTTAATCCCGTAATTTTTTTAGATCAGTGTTCTTGTTTTATTGAGATCTTCCTTTATTTTTACCTAGATATGATCTTTTTTTAATATTTTTTTACGCAACTTGTTGTTCTTTGGTCTTGAAATATGTTTCGCAAACGCTAACTTTAATTTCGTGACAGTTTTTCTATGTCTCTTATTTTTCTTTTGTTTCTTATCTAATTGTTTCTTCTTTTATTTTAAAGAAATTCTCAGCATTGCTAGTTCTATTGCTCTTTGTGTTACTTCAATAATTGATGTTGTTTTCTTTATTAATGTCCATGTTTGTGCTCCGTACGTGAGTATTGAAAGGATGCTTTGATTCTACATCCGCAATCATTGTTACATAGCTATTTTTTGGGTTGTTCAATGTCTTTTTCAACGATACTTATTCATTCCTTCTAATTTTTCCAGTCTTCTTCTTCTTTTGTTGCCTATCCTCTGTGGATGTTGGCAATCACGTTGGTTCATAAAACTTTGTTGACAGCTGTTCTAAATAGATGTATGGTAGTCATTCCTGCCCACTGTCTTATGTTCTGCCAGTCCACACTCATCTAAAATCTTCAATTGTCTTTACGATTTTTGCTCAAATTTCACTTAATTTATTTATTTTTCCTTATTAGATCTTTATACCAGCCCAACTGTTTCTTTTAATTTTTTTCTAGTATCACCATTCATCATTCTGGTTTTACAAGCCTGCGTGGGCCATAGCCTCCTCAAAAAATTTTCGCCAGTCGTCCCTATCCATCGCCTTCCTCAGCCAAGCACGTATTTCTCATGTCTTCATCAATATTATCAAGGAACCTTCCTAGGTCTTTCTCTTTTTTTTTTTAAATATATTCTATGATATCTGGTTCCTGGCATATTCTATAAATTTCGAAGTTGTATCGTCTTTTCCATACTCCATTTTAATTCACCGCTTCATAGATTCGCCTTAGTTCTGTTCTTTCGAAACATCCTAACATGTTTTCATTACTTTTTGTTCAGAGTCCAGGTCTCTGAACCATATGTTAGGACTGCGCGTATTATTGTTTTGTAGAGTTTTACCTTTGAATTTCTCGATTTAGTTGAAGATTTAAGAAGGAGATTAAGCCCAAAATAAACTCTACGGTAGTAGTATTTTCAGTGTTAACGAACTCTCCCAGGTATAAAAATTCGTTCTTTGCTTCGATGACGTCGTTTTCTATAAAACATACAGTGGCCAGAGGAGATGTGGTTCACACAGTTCCCTCTGGATTCGTACTCTACATTTAAATTGTCAAGAGTTAGTTTTGTCAAATTTACCAACTGATTTTGTACTCCTAGCTTTTTCATTGCATTGAACATTTCTCTTCTATTTACAGAGTTGTAGGCTGCTTTAGTCTATAAATATGTGATAAGTGTCTCTCTTTAATCCTTACCCCCTGAAGGGAGTGTAGTGATCCGATCTCTATCTCTGGTCATTTCTTTTAACTCATGGATAGGTTTCGCATCGATTTTGTTGGAAATCTTTCCCGTAATCTTAGGCCTCCTACCTCTTCTTGGATAACAAGTCTTTCCATATTTTTTGTGTCTGCTCTCCTGACTGATCCAAAAGTGTTTTAATTGTTGGGGATGGACTTTGCTGGGACTTTTAGCACATTTAGAATTAAATTATTTGTCATGTGGTCGGTTTACGAAATTTATAACATTCTTCTCCAACACAACATTTCAGTGGCGTCTATCTTTCTTCTTTCTGCTTGTCTTAGGGTCCCAGATTCAAATCCGTGTGTCACTATTGGGAATATTAAGCATGTGATGAGTATCTATGCCATATTCCAGTGTTTTTTTTTTAAATATTGTCTCAAGGTGTCGATCTGATGAATTGTCAATTAACCACCTCTGAAACCACCCTGGTATTTTCCTACTATCCGTTCTGCATATCGTGCCATACGGAGGCATAGTATTGTGGAAATTCTCTGTGGTTTGAGCATTCAAAGATATCTCTTTTTTATGTATGGTGCAAACTATTTCAATATTCCAATCACTGGGGAGGGGTTTTTGTGTACATATTTCTTTTATGAGCTGCTGTATTGCCATTATGGTATCGTGGCAACCTTCTTTATATAGTTTAGCTGGGAGATTATCTATTCCGGGTGATTTGTTTCTGGTTAATTTTTTAACTGCGTTTTTAACAAGAATCGTTGGTGGTTCCTCTCCTCTCTCATCTGTTACGCTTGCCCCATCTCTTTTGTCTTCTAGGTTTTGATCTTATTCCTCTATATTAAGTACCTGATTAAAGTATTCCACCCATCTATCCAATACATCATTCCTTGTTGTTAAAAGGTCGCCATTCTAAGTTCTGCATTGGCTTGTGGTTGCCTTGAATTTTTTTCTGTTGATGTTATTTTTCTTATAGAATACTGCTCTGATTTCTACTCTCTGTTAACGTTTTCTATATATTCAAATTCCCTATTTAAGTGGTTTTGTTTCTTTTGTGTATCCTCTTCTCTTCTCTTTGTCTGGTAATTCTCTACAGTCTTTTTTCTAGTACAGGTTCTTGATTAATCTGTTTTTTTTTCGTCATGTGTGGTTTTATCCATTTTATTATGATATCTGCTATCTTTCTTGTGCCTTCGTCCAGAGAAATAAGGTAAAAAAGTATCCCCTTGGAGATTTTAATCCGGCTAGGTATCTAACAAGTTTTATGGACCTCAATAACCCAAAATTCTATGATTTCTGCAGAGGGTTTGTTGGATTTTTTTTATATTATTAACAATTTAAGGTCAAAAATTCACAATTTTAAGAACTTTTGGCTACCAGTACAAAGTAAAGCATTTTAAATGGATTTGGAGGTACTTGTTTAATACAAAATATTTAAAGCTTTAGAATGTCGATGATTTGAATGCTAGTTTGCTAATTTGTTACTTAGTTATCGATACAAAATAATTAAAAAAAAACTTACAATGAACTAAAAACTTCCTTTGTAAAATGGTATAAAATTTTTATTAAAATTTAAAAATTATCCAAAATAGATTTATAAATTTTTAGAACGTTTTCGATCCTATCAGATCATCATCGGTGAAAAACAAAGTAGTTGGAACCAGCCACATAATAAGGTCAGATGGCTCTTTAATTACATAATTAGAGTAACGAACATTTTAAGTCTTAAGACACTAAGTCGATAATAAGGGATTACATTTTTTAAGGGAACGTACAATTTCCCAGTTTGAAAAAGGGACTTTAGGCACTGAGTGGTAACAACCAATTGAAGGAAATTGGAACAACGGAAATTGTCCGTTCCCTTAAAAAGTGTAATCCGTTATCGACCTAGTGTCTTAAGTAATAAGGCTGGTCTTAATATACATAACTGGTCTTATTACTGTTTTATAGAATTTTTCCTTCAGCTACATTGGAATTTTTTGTCATACAACAGACCACTCGATTCCTTCCACTTCATTCATCCAACCCTAATTCTACTGCATTCGTCTCCGTCTATTGCCTCATTACTTTGTAATACCAAGTCGTCTTCACTATTTTCTAACACTACATCATCAGCATACATGAAGCACCAGGGAATGTTACTCTGTAGTTTCGTCGTCACAAGGAGTGAGACTTGGTGCAATTCTACTTTCATCAGAAATTTATCAGTCTCTTCCACACCTGTCCTAACCCTAGGTGTTACTCCCTCATACGTGTCTCTTACAATATTTACATATTCACCGGCGACTCCTTTCCTATTGAGTGTTTATCACAAAATAAATCGAAGAACTCTATAATATGCTTTCTCATGGTCAATGAATGCTATATAAGCGTTTGTTTCTCAATTCTTGTATTTTTGCATCAATTACCTTATAATGAAAATTGCATCATTTGCTGATCTACCTTGCATAAAGCCAAACTGATTTTCGGATATTTCTCTACACTTTCTACATATTTTCATGGTGTGAATAAGCAGTTTTATGGCCCTGTAGCTTGTACATTGTTGTATATTTCCCCTGTTTTTGTAAACAGGTACTAATTACTATACTGCTTTTTCATTCGTTTTGCATTTGTCCAATTTCCATAATTCTATGAAATAAACCTGTAAGTCAACTTGTTCCTATTTCTCGTAATGCTCTCCACACTTCCCCAGGAATATCATCTGGTCCAACTGCTTTTCTTTTCTTTATTTTTTGAAGTATTTGAACCACTTCCTTGTTTGTTATTTTTGTGATCATAGCTATTACTGTCTCCTTTAACTAAGTTTTTAATGTAATAGTGTTCCCCTTGAAATGGTCCTCATCTGCTAGCACTTTTTGTATAGGCCTACACTATAATACGGACTGCCTAATAGAGCCTGACTTGTATGCAGAAAGCCAGAAATGGAATCTCAGAGCAGAGAAAGGCCCCAGGTCCACTTAGTATAAATAAAATGAGTACCTTGGGTAAAATCAGGGGTAATAATAGGCAGTTGATGCGCAGCACTGGTCCTCTTACTATCCTTGTATACCAAGAGATAGGAGAATACCCTGATCTTCTTCTTCGCGTGCCATATCAAAATTATCTGACATTGGCGATCACCATTGCGAAGGCTTCTCGGTCTTCTGCAATATGGAATAATTGCCCTCCATTTGATATCCGAGTCCGTTCACGAATGTTCCTCAACCAAGAAACCCGTTTCCTTCCTACACCTCTACGGCCCTCTATTTTGCCTTTAAGGATCAGTTGTAACATTTAATATCGACTTCCCCTTACTATATGTCCCAGATAAGACATTTTTCGGTGTTTAACAGTCTTTTGCAGTTCTCTATCTTTGTTGACGCTCCTTAGTACTTCTTCATTAGTTTTCCTTGCTGTCCAAGGTATTTTCAGCATTCATCTATGAACCCACATATCCAATACTTCAATTTTGTTCATGATCGATACTTTTAGCGTCCACACTTCTGCACTATAAAAAAAATGGGGACCAAACATAGCACTTAACCATTCTTTGTCTTAGTACACCTTGATATAATGCCAAAACCGCACTACTGATATAAAGGGAGACTATTATTATGTTATTAAAGCTCATTTATATTTATTTTAAATTTCTTTACAAATTATAAGATAGATTTCAGCTACAATTCATGCCTCCCGTGCACAGTAATCAGTATATCCTTTATTTAATTATGTAATTACTGTACAACAAGATTTTAGTCGGTTATGCGTATTCTTTCCATTTTTTGTGAGTAAGTAATTTAGTATATCCTACTGTTATCTTTTTTCTTGACTGTTTTTCCGGGTAAATTTAAGTTTCTTGATAAATGAGTTGTTGATGATCGATTTTTCTTTTTATTAATAATAAACTTGAGACTATAAATATGTCTGCACTTTAAATTTTATTATTACATTAATTTTAATTTTATAATGTTTGTTTCTACAACTGTAATATGAGTTTTATGTAAAAGCTACTCTTTACCATTTACTTACCATTTCATTTCAATTTCATTCCAAACAACAATTTTTATGTTTTTAGCTTTTTATCAGCTACCGAACTATTCTATTAGTAATACTACATGTTTTATGACAGTTAAAAGTTAAACCAAAGTTTTTCTTTTTCTTTAGGGTCCATCATAACATCTAATCGTTTATCCTCACCAATTTTATGGCATGCTCAAACTTTACGATCTTACTATATAGGGTCTTTACTTTGAAAATGCAGTTATGTAATTTTTTGATATCCATGTGCGCCAACATGGATGAACTATGTACGACGAAACAAGATATGACACATAATTAGAAAATAATAAAAGTCCTGGAGTGACATCAGTAACAGCTGAAATATTAAGATCTGAATATATGCCGGAACACCAACGTATTTGTAACAATATTAGCTAAAACGAAAAACAAATTGAAAAGAACTATAAGAAAAATAGCAAAAGAAGCAAATACACATGGGTTCAGAATAAATCAAAAGAAAACTAAATATATGATGATGGAGGACACACTATAAGATCATGAAAAATACCAACTGTATAAATTGAACAAGAACATAGTTTTGAAAGAGTCAAAGAGTTGACGTATTTGGGTGTTAGAGTGATGGAAAACGGCTGTGAAGAATAGGAAATGCAAAAAGCAATCAAATGTATGGAATGCTGAGATCGATAAGAGAACTGTATTTTGTGTCCACAAAAACAACAGAAAGAATTTACAAAACAATTTCTTCAGACAAAAATGGCCAATAATATTGTGTCTAAATATTCGTAATCAAAAATTTATTTTTCGACTGCATGTGACGGGGATCCAATCAATTGCCATCTACAGTCATTTATTAAATTTTTAAAATAATACAGAGGCCTTCTTTAGGCCAATAAAGCAAATTTTTCTTATAGTGTATCTAATATCATCCACAGTGTCATGTTATATGTCGTATGTCGCTATACGTTCATTAAACAAAATTTTTTTTTTGGAAAATTTGGAAAAAAATTTCCAAGGGGGGTACCCTTGGATTTTTATCAAATTTGGTTAATCGGCTATATTGACGTCAATTTTGGTCCAAGAGTCAAGCGAATACACATTTCCTACATCAAATTGGCCTCTCGTTCTTCTGCTATACTCAGAATTTTCCTACATTTAACGGTTCGTGAGAAAAATTTCCACTTGGATGTCTGTATTTGCTGAAAATTTCGTGAAAATTAAAAGTGAATATTTTGTTTGAAATTTGAATTATTTCGATTAATGGTTACTTGCTGTTTAAAAAGAAATTAACATGTGGCTAGAAATTATGCACCGTTTTGCCGAAAAATCGAAAAAACTGTAGACCGTTGGATTTTTATCAAAATTCGTTAATCGGCTATATTGGTGTCAATTTTGGTCCGAGAGTCAAACGAATGGATATTTCCTACATAAAATTGGCCGCTCGTTCTTCTGCCATACTTAGAATTTTCCTACATCTAACTGTTCGTGAGAAAAATTTCCACTGGGATGTATGTATTCGCTGAAAATTTCGAGAAAATAAAAAGTGTATATTTTGTTTGAAATTTGAATTATTTCGATTAAGGGTGACTTGCTGATTAAAAAATCTAAACGCGTGGCCAGAAATTATGCACCGTTTTGCCGGAAAATCGAAAAAACTGTAGATTTTTTAATTCGATTTTTCCTCTTTTCCGGCAAACTGGGGTTAAGGGATCAGAAAAAACACATGTTTGGAATAAGCTGGACCAACTGTATGTACCAAAACAATAAACAAAATTTTTTTTTGGAAAATTTGGAAAAAAATTTCCAAGGGGGGTACCCTTGGATTTTTATCAAATTTGGTTAATCGGCTATATTGGCGTCAATTTTGGTCCGAGAGTCAAGCGAATACACATTTCCTACATCAAATTGGCCTGTCGTTCTTCTGACATACTCAGAATTTTCCTACATCTAACGGTTCGTGAGAAAAATTTCCACTTGGATGTCTGTATTTGCTGAAAATTTCGTGAAAATTAAAAGTGAATATTTTGTTTGAAATTTGAAATATTTCGATTAATGGTTACCTGCTGTTTAAAAAAATCTAAATACGTGGCCAGAAATTATGCACCGTTTTGCCGGGAAATCGAAAAAACTGTAGATCATTGGATTTTTATCAAAATTCGTTAATCGGCTATATTGGCATCAATTTTGGTCCGAGAGTCAAGCGAATGGATATTTCCTACATAAAATTGGCCGCTCGTTCTTCTGCCATACTTAGAATTTTTCTACATCTAACTGTTCGTGAGAAAAATTTCCACTGGGATGTATGTATTAGCTGAAAATTTCGAGAAAATTAAAAGTGTATATTTTGTTTGAAATTTGAATTATTTTGATTAAGGGTGACTTGATGATTAAAAAAATCTAAATACGTGGCCAGAAATTATGCACAGTTTTGCCGGAAAATCGAAAAAACTGTAGACCATTCGATTTTTATCAAATTTCGTTAATCCGCTATATTAGCGTCAATTTTGGTCCGAGTGTCAAGCGAATAGACATTTCCCACATAAAATTGGCCGCTCGTTCTTCTGCCATTTTCAGTATTTTCTTGCATCTAACTGTTCGTGAGAAAAATTTTCACTTGGATGTATGTATTCGCTGAAAATTTCGAGAAAATTAAAAGTGTATATTTTGTTTGAAATTTGAATTATTTCGATTAAGGGTGACTTGCTGATTAACAAAAACTTAACATGTGGCTAAAAGTTATGCACCGTTTTGCCAGAAAATCGAAAAAACTGTAGATTTTTTAATTCGATTTTTCCTCTTCTCTGGCAAACTGGGGTTATGGGATCAGAAAAAAACACATGTTTGGAATAGGCTGTACCAAGTGCATGTACCAAAGCAATAAACAAATTTTTTTTTTGGAAAATTTGGAAAAATTTTTCCAAGGGGGTACCCTTGGATTTTTATAAAATTTGGTTAATCGGCTATATTGGCGTCAATTTTGGTCCGAGAGTCAAGCGAATATATATTTCTCACATAAAATTGGACGCTCGTTCTTCTGGAATATTTTGTTTGAAATTTGAATCATTTCGATTAATGGTTACCTGCTGTTTAAAAAAATCTAAACACGTTGCCAGAAATGATGTACTGTTTTGCCGGAAAATCGAAAAAACTGTAGACCATTGGATTTTTATCAAATTTCGTTAATCGACTATATTGGCGTCAATTTTGGTTCGAGTGTCAAGCGAATGGACATTTCCTACATAAAATTGGCCGCTCGTTCTTCTGCCATACTCATAATTTTCCTACATCTAACTGTTCGTGAGAAAAATTTCCACTTGGATGTATGTATTTGCTAAAAATTTCGAGAAAATTAAAAGTGTATGTTTTGTTTGAAATTTGAATTATTTTGATTAAGGGTGACTTGCTGATTAAAAAAATCTAAACACGTGGCTAAAAATTATGCACCGTTTTGCCGGAAAATCGAAAAAACTGTAGATTTTTTAATTCGATTTTTCCTCTTTTCCGGCAAACTGGGGTTAAGGGATTAGAAAAAAACACATGTTTGGAATAAGCTGGACCAAGTGCATGTACCAAAACATTAATAACGAAGATGCTGTGTGCCCATTTGGTATTTACCTTGTTTGTTTTTTTTTATCTTAAAAAAATTTCCGCTCGTCTCTTAGCATCTCCTGTTCTTAGTTCTTAATGACAGTGAAATTTGTACGAACGGAATTTGTTTCTTTTCAAAAAATTTAAGGCTCTGAAATTATAAATATCGAACTGGTGTGCAATGGTTTAAGAACTTTTTGTAGGATTTTCAACTACTGCTGTTACTACATTGATTTCATTTTAACTTTCTAAATTTCTTGGTACCTCAGCAATATTTGTACACGTCGAATTAGGAATCACAGTCCCAATATTTTCAAACATTTTTAAAATTGCTGAATGTATTGCATATTGCTCATTGGGAAATTTTACGGTAAATAAAGAACTGACAGTGCGCGCACTATTGCCCTAGTAAAAACATTTTTATTATTGCTTTTTTCTCCTTAACTAACTACATTTTATCAACTTAATTATTAATCATAAACTAAAAAATACTGACAATTCAAACAGTGTCAATATCTAAGTTTATTGTGACTAAACGCAACCCGTAATACACATTGTGCACCACTTGTGGCCTAACTTTTACAATACTCTGAAAAATATATTATTTATATTTTTGGAAAATTTTGGAGCAATATAAAATAATTTTACATTTGTTGTCAATACAGATTTCAGTCCTTTGCAAGTAGTATCTGATAATTTTTGATGTAAAATAATTAGGGAAGTAGGGGTTCAACAGTCCAGAATTCTCACATACATAATACTACAATCGATATTTGGAGAAATAAATACTGAAGAGGGTTGGAGATGAACAACAAAAAAGCAATTAGTAGCACTACACACAGAAAATGTGCAAAGAGTAGAAAATAATAGAATGGCTAAAATGGTATTGAATAGAAGACCCATAGGGAAAAGAAAAAGAAAGCAACTACGTAAAAGGTGGTAGGATCGATTTAAAAAATTTTTGGACATCATAAATTGGAAAGAAGGATTAGAAAAAGGAAAAGGTGAAGAAAAATAGTAAATGGCACATGGACAAAAATGTAACAGAGTATATTAAACAGAAAAACTTATAGTTGTTTAATTTTGTTTTGTCGTTTAAAAATGTAAAAATGCAAGCAGGTGTGAGGTATCTTTGATTGGATGTTGACAAAAGATGAAACTATCTTGTAGTATTAATAAGATGTAGCGTTTGTTTCTAAAAAATTCCACAGGCTGCAAATAACATGAAAAAACAAAACTTTATTTTAACACCTTGTATATGGGTCAAACGTTAACACTTCTCAAAAAATGTTAATACAGTCATTACTTAGAAATAAACTTATAATGTAAAAAAAATCATTGAAATCCAATCAGCGGTTTAGAAGAAAAATAGCTTCAAACTTTTGGTACATTTTAAAGTGATGCGTTAATTTAGATATATATATATATATATATATATATATATATATATATATATATATATATATATATATATGTTAGTTTTGATATTTCCGCGGGAGCTGTATGTTATATCAATGGTATTCCGGGTTTGACTCCGCGTTAAATGTTGTTGGTTTTGATAAAAACCATTTTGACGACGTTTCGGCAAGATCTCACTTGCCATTTTCAAGTCTCTCTGGATGGTCCATGAGCAGACCATCCAGAGAGACTTGAAAATGACAAGTGAGATCTTGCCGAAACGTCGTCAAAATGGTTTTTATCAAAACCAACAACATTTAACGCGGAGTCAAACCCGGAATACCATTGATATAATATATATATATATATATATATATATATATATATATATACATATATATATATATATCAAATTTGTTTATTTTAATAAACAATATCGAAAATATCAAATAATTATATTCTGCGTCATAAACTATCCGTTTGACGATTAAAGTCTGCGAGATTCTTCTTTTTTTTACCGAACTGTGAGGCAAATATTTGCAAACAGAAAACCGCGGAAGCAATCGGGCAACATTGTTTATTTTTCAGTTCTGACGCAACTGCATTTTCTGCATAAATACGTGGCTAGCTATATGAACTTTATTGCTACTTTACTAATTGTAGATTAAGAAATACTATGTACTGGATATTTATGATTAAATTGAGATGATTCACATACTTTCGTATGCATTCGTGTTTTATTACCACAACCAAGCTTTATTAAAACTTCTATTCCCGGTTTTCCGATAAATTCTTCATAATGACTGTTCATAAAATTGTAGTCATTAAGTAGTGAATTGTAAAAGGCATAGTTAGACCAAGGAAGTAATGATTTTCCCAAGGCACTCTTTGATACAGGTATCTTAAAACTGCTTTTGATTAATTTTGTGATAAAAATTGTAATAAACAAAATATGCAAAATATTAAACGTCATTTTTTATTTGTAAATATTATATCAGCAAGTAAGATCGCTATTTTAAATAGTAAAGGTAAAGACCGGTAAATTATATGGAAAAGTGACACAATTTTACTGAAAAAGCATAGAAAATCATTTAAAATGTAAATTTGTAAAATTATTTTTGTTATTGTGTTGCATAGTTATTGGAAAAACAACTTCAAAGGCGACACAAAATTGTTTTTCTTTTGCATTCCATTTCAGCACCTTGTCATCTATTTCTTATTTCTGGTATCTGGTTTTTACTTTTACTCTTTTCTTCTTTCTTGTTTTACTATGTCTTTTTCTTGCAGTATTTTCTGCTTGTCTTCCCAGCTCTTTGTTTCTATTATACGTTTCTTGTATCCTATCTTAAACGCACTTTTAATTTCTATTTTCAGTTTAAGCTCTTTGGGAAAGAGCTCTCTTTTTCCATCATTTTTTGTATGTCTTTTTTTAGTACCTCTTCATCTTCTTGGTCTACCTCAATTTCTGTTATGATTAATATATTGCGTATTTTAAATAAATAAACAATAAAAACATTCAAATCACATTTCATAATGTGAGTTTTTATGTAGTTACTACAGTTGGGAACAATCGGTCAAGTAATTTTTAGCAATTATATTTGTATATTCCGTTTGAGAGAACAAAGGTCATTTTCAAATGGCTGTACAGGTGCTTTGTCAATAATTAGGGGAGCATTAAGTAGTGTAGTGCTTTGCTCTCTACACCACTGTATAAACGACGTTATCGAATATACAATATATCGAACATTCGCACTGTATATACTATTAACTGTCTGAATCAGACCATGCTATTCTTAACAGTAGTTACGTATGATCAGTTTTGAGACAGCTACCTGTTACAGCTCAATGTTGGTTTTGGTCTACTCCGATTATTTTATTTCCCCAGTACCACCCATATCCGGGAGAGCTTTCCCCTATCCGCCACTACTAAACCCCACGCTCAGTTTTATACACGACAGAATACTTTCTCGAAGTCTAGTAATTAATATTTTATTGAGCAACTTGTAAAGAAAATTGAAAAGCGTTATTGGACGATAGCGATGTTTGGAATTTAAAAAGAGTACACTATTACCTTTTTTAATCTCAACGGTAAAATGTACATTGTTGTTGAATGAGTTAAATATTTGTATTGTTCTATATAAATTGTATTGTGAGACTGCGCAAATTGTATACTCAATATATTTGAACAGAAAAATATCGTGTATCTAAGTTTGCTTACAATATTTTCTCCTTTATGACCTAATAAAGTCTTTGCTAATATTGGACTGTCAGGATTAGCTATGATTTTTCAAATAATTTGATTGTACAAATTATTTGAAAAATTTTGTACTTGAAAATACTTGAAAAAATGTATTTTTCAAGTATTTAATATTAAAGTATTTTACATTTTGAGTATATAAGACATATTAAGTCTCCAATAATATTAATAAACAGCAAAAGTATATCTATGAGAAATCTGTGAGAAAAGAGTTTCTGTCTCAATGAGCTGGAAAAAGTACTTAGCTGTTCCAATATCGAAACCAAATAGAGATGCCTCCACTTACGACTCTTATCCTGGGATATCATTAGCTTCTTGCTATTTGAAAATATTTGAACGAATGATAAAAAAAGACTTCAACACTGGCTCGAATCCAAAGAAAAACTGTCTAAATATCAAAAAAAAATTTTCAACGGCAGTAGCACACTTACTAACGGGCATTTTTAATTTAGATACCATAGAGTTGGATTACTTGATTACAATTAATTCAATAATACCTGCCATACTGATAAATATATCACAAAACAAAAAATATGATGTTATGCCACTTTTGTCAAAGAAATCTATAAATTTTTTTTGAAAAAACCAAAAAAAAATCCAAAAAAAAAAAAAATAAAATAAAAAAATAAAAAAATCAGTGAAAATAGCAAGTAAAGCTGTAATAAAGATTATTTGACATCAAGTTTAACTTTGAAAAAATCTATTACTATTTTACAGGGTGAAATAAATTTTTGAGACCACTTATTTCAAAACGTTTCAAAAGTAACAAATTAATATATTCTCAAAAATTTTACATTGTATTAGACTTAAACCTTAGTTAACAATATTTTTATTATTGTAGTTACCTAACCTATTATAAAATATTATCAGCTTCAATCAAATCTGCTAAAAATTTGAAACGTTCTCGGCGAAGAAGGTGTGGGGCTGGAAGACGTACGACTTCATTTCTGTTCACCATCGATTCGTCTATTACGTCAGGATATGGAAAAAATGTTTCTTTTTTACCCACATTTTTCGTAAGAATTTAATTTGAAGGTGCTCTTCATCTATGACTTGATAGATTTCTCTAACATATTTTACAAGCCGTTTCTCTGAATTAAAGTTCACGAGAATAAACTCTTCACATTAAAATGAATGTCGTTCCACAGGTTCTATATTTTACTTGTCTCGATTTCGCATTTGTAAATTATTATCCTCGGACTCAGTATCGCTGAACTCTTCTTCGTCGGTCTCGTCTTCAAGTTCTATATCATGTATTTAACTTTCAGAAGAAAGTTCGAATTTATTAGACTGGCGTGGCTTCGGATTTTTTTAACTTTTCTTTTGATTAGATAGTCGTACTAGCACCGTTGCCTCGTTTTCTGCTTCTAAATCTTCTTCACAGATGCTCTCTCCTGGAGCAACATTTAGTTTCTTCCGTCTACCGGATATAGTTGGTTTTACATATCTTGTTGTTTCAAACATATCCTTCAATACGTTGGCAATTTCCCCAACAGGCATATCTTGAGAAGGGATTCGTTTTAAAACAGCTTCTCGGTTGAGAGGAACAAGTCCTGTCGCTTTGAACCTGTCTTTTATGTTGTCAGCATTTTTTGCCCTAGTTCTAGGACTTTTGCCTGGGAATCGATCTTTTCTTATAGGACCAGGTGGTTTGCTTTCAGTTAGTTAAAACAGACCTTCATTTACCCTTCAGTGGTCTAAAATATCAAACATCTACTGGCTACTTTAGATGAACTCCAAAAGCACAAAGTTAATGTTTTAGCACTCTTGTATGACAGTGATGGAAATATCCACCATCCCGATATATAAACCATCCCGATTTGCTTCCATTTTAACGGGAGTTTTCAGGACCATTTTCTGTCCATGTAGACCACAACTCATCTGCCTTATATACAACAAAATGTGGCCACATAACGCTTGATCCACTAACGGAAAACATCACACTCGTTGAAGATTTTGTGTGAAATCAACAAAACTGAGGTTCGGAATCCCTTAAGAAGGCAATACACTATTGTAAAATAATGTTACATGTAATTTGCTGATACAGGCACCTGTTGATGACCCTAATTATATAGAATATCAAAAATCGAGGTTTTCTTACTTTTTATTCAGTATTTTTTTGGAGCCAAACAGAACACTTATGACAATGACTGAGGATATCTCACTTTATAATGTTTTATCGAGGAAGATGGATCTCTCACTTTTTTCTTTATTCTAAAATAATTCCAGTGTTCCAAACTCGAAACAACACTAGCATAAAAAGTTTAGTATTCCACGTAGATTTATTACCATAATAATTATCAGACTTAAATTCGAACAACTTCCTTAATGTTTGTTTAAAATGAATTATATATCAACTGATAAATGTAAACACTGTTCACATTGTTCCAATTTGTTGTTACAAATTGCTACATTTCTTGCTTTTATTTAGATATTGATATTTTATAAATTACTTAATGTTTGTTTTAACTTTTCTTGTTCACTTGTATCCATGTACAGTCGAGTTAGCATAATAGTATTTTTCTTTCGTTCCTTTTCCAATCATTCCATTCAGTTTCGTGTATAAATTTTTTGTCGTTTCTATTTTCTCTTCCTTTAATTTCCCATATTTTCTTTGCAGTTCTTCATTGCTGTTCTTTTATGGCCTAGTTTGATTTCCCCTCTAAATTCCTTTTTGGTGGTTTCTCAGTCCTCATGTTTTGTTCGAATCTAGGCTTTTTAGGTCGCGGAGGGAGCATTTCGGCCTTCCTCCTGCTGGCTGTGGACTAAATTACTTTGTAGCTGATCCACTTCTAGCAATTTAAATATCTCGTTTCTTGCCGTGTATTCCCTAGAGACCTGGAACCAATACCATGTTCTGTGACACTGTTATGTTCAACTTTAATCTCAGGGTTCTTTTGTGAGTTCTGAAATACCTTTCCTTTTGATAGTGTTCAATACATAAAACAGAAATAGAAGGAAATGAAATAAATGCCAAAATGTTCGATTTAATTATTTACTGTTCTGTTTCATAACTTTATATCTCTGTAATATTGTTCTCAAATTTTTTATAAACCGGTTAACTTTTATTTTCTTTCAATTCTAAAATTGATCCGGATACTCTCTTGCCAATTCGCTAGCTTAACTCCTTTCTTGGATCTGTTCCCAAAATGAATCTTGATCTCACGTCCTATACAAAACTCCTATCTCCTATTGGATACTAAATTCTCCTAACTAAATCAAAGACTAAATAGAGCACTATATGAAGAAAAAATGACTCTTTCCAGTTTTATGTTTCGAACCTCTCACATAAAGACCACTCTACATAACAAGCTACAAAAAATTCACCTTTAAGAAAAACAGGTATAACCTGGGCCCGCACAAACGCAGAAAAAAACACAATATTAGCAGAGCATCTTGCAACTGTATTCTCAGCGCCAGATATTAATAACGACGAAGATTATGATATAAAATTGTAGCTCGAAACTCCATGTCAACTATCTCTAAAAATGTTAAATCCTAAGAAAGCTAAGATGATTTGATAACAAGAGAATTACTTTGACAAAAGCAGTGGTATTAACAATAATATACAACAGCCCACTACGTCTTCGCTACTTTCCAATACAATGGAAATTTGCTCAAGTTACTATGATTCCGAAAGCTGGTAACCCTTCAACACAAGCAAATTCATATCACTCTATAAGCCGACTCCCAATAATGTAGAAAGTATTAGGCTACTATTACATAAAATCGAACAAGTTGTTCTCATAAACGAAATTATATTACAACTCCAAATCTGTGGCATCCAGAAATGCCACAGAATATTAAATATAATTAAAACAACTCTCGAAAAGAAAACGTTTTGCGCTGTAGTGTTCCTCGATTTGCAATAATCATTTGATAGAGTATTGCATAAAGGTCTCCTCTGCAAACTTAAATTATACCTAACTGGCCAACTATACTTTATACTAAAATTGCTTCTTACTGACCGTTACTTCCAAGTCAAAATTGAAGACAGCTACTCAAATTACCACATCATACAATGTGGCGTACCTCAGGGTAGTGTTCTGGGCTCATATCTGTATCTGATATTTACAGCAGACGTTTCAACCAGCAATGATACCTTCTTAGCTATTTTTGCCGATGATACGGATCCTAATGTAGCATCACAAAAAGTACAAAAATATTGGATTACAATTTTTAACTTGCAAATGTCGCCATTTGATTAACATTCATATTGAAGGAGATAAAGGATTTGTTACGAAACATTATACATGGTACATTTCTCTACACCCATCAATTATGTCGTATTTATGGGTAATACCCGTTATCATTTATATAAAAGGAACTACATAATAGCCTTACAGTAATTGCAAAAAGAAAGAGCTTTCAACTCTCACTGCCAAAAATGATCTACGCTCTACTACCGATGTTCTTTCTCCTGATTATTTTCTGTTTTTTATAATATTTCATAACTATTTTTCTTTCGTTATTAGTTACTTTTAAAACTTAATAAGATTATAAGCATTTGTTGTTTATTACTCGTATGTAAAGATATTATTTAAATGAGTTTCTAGACGGCTAATACTCCCATTTCTTAAATTGTTAATTTTTGTACGTTTCCAGAAACATTTGGAGTGAAAAAGCTTCCTTATATTTATCGTTTAATTACCTCACATATCCCTTTAAATTTACAACACCTGCACGACCATATAAACTCAAATTTTTGAGGACTCCAAAGAGCCAATCCTTATAACACTGAGACTAGAAATTATTCCCTATGCAGTTCGGAATGACACGTACCCGATTTGAAAGTATCATTTTTATGTAAATCCATACAAAAGAAATGAATATGAAATCGTCTTTGTCATGCAAATACATAGGAGACACAGTGACATATTTGCCGACAGGGTCAGTTTATATTAAAATATTTTTTGATTTCAAATAATGTTTTTACTTGGTAAATTTTATTTCACTTTTGCTTAATAATAACAATTATAATAATGGCTTTATTATCCAATAGGTATTCATTTATAAGACAATTTTACAATAATTCTAAAATAAATTTATATTATATTTACATTAAGGGTTACATTAATTAAAGAAAAGCTTAAACAATGACCAAATTAATCAAATACATATCTGAACGAATCTTAATCATTGCGACATCAAGAACATTTAAAATACAGTTGAATTTATCAGTTTATTGTCTTTTGTCAATTTGTTGAGATCTTTACAGTTCCTTACCAGTTTTGATTTGGTGACTATGCTCTTTAGGGCCAGAATAGTCGCTTGGCTATCTGTATAAATGTTAATTCTCTAATTGAAGTATTCATCAATGCACGACACCAAAGCAAAAACTTCAGCCTGTAACACAGTTTGTATTGACCTAGGCTGTTAGATTTGTTATAATTACGTTTGCCCAAAGACTCCTGATCCAGTATCATCGCCAGTTTTAAATCCATCAGTGAACAATATTAAGTCCCTATTATTGTTTGAGACTTTGATCTGTATGTAGTATAATTGTGTTAATCTTTTGTTGTTGTAATAATAATTTCAGCAGGGGGAGACCAGTGACCTCTAAAGATGCCATTTCTATAGTAATCAAGGCCCCTGTCATTTTTAGAAGTAATTGTGTTTGTAGGATGGTGAGAGAGATTTCAAGATTGTCTTTTTCCACCAAAGTACTGAACTATATGTAACTGTTGGTCGTATCACTGACGTGTGTAACCTACAGATTACCTTTGATTTTAGTCCCCAGGATTTACTTATTTCGTTTAGAGTTTCAGAAAAGTCATGTAGCTCTATTGGTTGTGTTGTTAATATGGTTGCTTAATTTGAGTTTGGAATCCAGAGTTACCCCTAGATACTTGACCTCATTGATTTTTTGTAGTTTCTCCCCAAATAATTTCAGCTCACTCAGTCTAGTAAGCTTTTTCTTATCAGTAAAGCATACTAATTTAATTTTAGAAGGATTCACAGAGGTTCTCTTTCACACAACAATTATCTATGTAATGAAGGCAATGCTGCCTTATTTCCAAAGAAACCATGTTAAAACTGGTACATCACTCACTATTATTGACATTACTCTTTGAATATATACCTGCATTCTTTCAACAAAGCTATAGGTAAGCTATATCAATTGGATTAGCTAGAATTCCATATCTTAGTTTCTTATAAAGGACAAAAATTTAGATACTATGTTTTAACTGATAAAAAATGACTGCTGAAAGGTATTTTTTTTCGGAAGCCATCTTTTCTGTATAAACTAGTGTACTACAGCAATAACTTATTTAATATCTTCCATTTATGATACCAATTCCATAATTCCTTAAAGCTGTACTAGCTTGTGCAGGTCTAGTGGATGGATACCATATGTTTTTGGAGTCACTAGATAATCTCACAATGTAGCACTCTGCAGCTGTAGCTTAAATCTTCTGTAGCACACGTCCGTCCAAAATATATTTTGCCATATGTTTGATCGATTATACTTTCCCAGTGAGAGTTATGTAGGAATTCATAAGACAATTTTTGTAGCTTAGGATAGGTCCAAATAAAGTGGGCACTTAACCACCCTTTCAACTGACCTAAGAGCTTTATTGTGGTTCATCCCTAGGTTAAAGTTGTTCTTTCAGCCCAGCCTTTTTAACAAAGTCTATTAGGACATTTGGTGATACTGCTGCAATTCGCAATTTCTGTCAGTCCGATTTTATTCATATGTCTAGTCTATATAACTAGTAGACATCTGTATCCCTTCTTTAAAGGTTTATGTATAAAATCCTTTGAATGTTTAAGATCCTAATCCTTTGCAACTCACATGGTCATTCCACTGAATACGTTTCTTCCGTTCCACTCAGTCCGATATTGTTATTTTGACTGTGCTTTTTGCTACGCCAGCGAAAGGTTTTGTGTTTAGGTACCTACAGTCAATTTAGTTTGTTATCTTTTCCTATCCGAATCAGATTCTGCAGAAAGTTTCAACCTAATTTGAAATGAATTCCAGTTCCCTCAATGTTGCTTGCACTTCTACTGGACATTACTTTACCACAGGCCTGACGTTACTTTACCACCTGAGCATCAACGAGCGAGATCAAGTCATCCATCCAGGAGTAACCACAGGAGGGAGGATAGCATTCTTCCCTATGAACACCCCTTAGCTGTATTAGCCATAACATCCTCTCCTTGCAGGTTTATTAGAATCAGCTTATTTTTCAGCTGCTTTGATCTAGTTGCATTCAGTAGTGGATATCCAATATGATGCTGGTTTATCATAATGAGAATGTGTTAGTGTATTATTTAATGCTCCTTCTCTATATCTAGACAGGCGGTTGACGAAGTCTCTCATTATTAATGGCCTGATTAATATAATACCTCGTCCAGTGCTGTTGATTTTCGTTCTTGATAGGCATGCTGGTTGCTATTGAGAGGATAATCCTTAAATGGCCCTTTCTTAATATGTATGTTAGATTTTTTTTCTATTTCCATCAACAGAAATGATGTAAGCCTGTAGGATTTAGGTAGGGCGTTGTCTTGTCGTCCTATTTTGTGTATGTACACTACTCTTACAGATCTCCATCTCTTTGGTATATAATCTAGTGATATGCTAGCTCTAAAGATCTTTGAAATGAGCAATAAAATGTCCAGTCTTTTTTCTTTTTGTAGTAGGGCAAGAAATATTCTATCCTCCCTTGGAGATTTAAATGGGGAGCAAATTGATTTATGGACTACTTTACATTCGACAGTTTAATGTTTTTTTACAGATAATTCTCATTCTTCTTTTCTAGGACGTATAGGTTATCCTAGGTTTCCATTATAAGTCAGCCCAGCAATAGTTGTTGATCCTGGGAGCATTTGTTTAATATAAATTCAAAGTTCTTCCTTTTTTTATTCACTCTACTAAGAATCATACTTGGTCTTTTGGCGACGTTTTAATTTTACTAGAATTTTTCTCCTTAATTCGAGCAGAAAGTATATTAGTATCTAAAGAAGAAGGGTTAATAAAAATTGAAGAGTCTATATTAGAATAGTTCAAAAATAAAATTTAAAATACAAAAGTCTTGTCTCCGTATCAGTTTAACATATATTCTGAGACAGTGTTGAACGAAACTAACCAAAATAGAAGCAGAAATTAGATTGATGGTAATTACAGTCGAAAAGATCTGACACAGATGACGTATGAGGTGAAGTAATTCAACAGAAACTTTCAGATCCGAGGCACAGTATATTGCGAAAGAATTCTTTTAGCATTAAACTGTGTCTGAGGTTTCGCATACAACCTCCAACCTCCTTACGAATAGAATGTCGGGGCAAGATATATGACGCAGTCAAATTTGATTTAGCATTTCATGCTACCATTGATCTACCACTTGATTTAGCACTTCATTCTAGGGAAAAATGCACAAAAGTTTGAAAGCATAAAGTCATATTGGAACACCGAAACAACGCCAAAACCTAAAAATATTTAAACTATTAATAACATTTAAGACACTTTTATATAATTTTATATGTTCTTTTAAATATGTATTTAATTTATTAACATATTTTTAAAAACTGAATTATTATAATTTAGGTTTTTAGTGAGATCTTTTTGTTACTCAAACATTCATTCTTTGAAAAGCAAAATTTCATCGATGTCTATTAAAAAATAAGGCATTTAGGTAAATTTCAAAATTAACGATAATGATTTTATTCCGTAAAATATTACCTGTACAATAACCATCCTTATCTGTCAACATTAAGATGTCAAAGATAATGTAATAAAAAGTTGTATTTTCCTTTAATGCACGTTTTATCGTGGGGAAATAGAAAAACAAAAATGTTGTGTTTAACAATATTTTATCGGGTGCGGACGTGAATTACCATCGATTTCTTTTAAAACCAAGCATTTTGTTGGGTAATCGGAAAAATAAAAATAACTAAGAAAAGATAAATTTATTTAAAAATAGATTTGTCGATTATTGAGAAGGGTGCCAATGAAGCCATTTGTTAAAGTGGAAGACAACACGTAGAAATTTTGGACTTTTTTAATAGGTGAATGTGTTTTTTATTGCCTTTTTATTGTCTTTTATTAATTACAGTTACTTAAATTAATTACAAGTTTATCTATTAATTATTTAGCCATAATCTATGATTTAATATTTTGCCATTTTCATTTATTGTTCTGTAACGAATTGATTATCCATATTTTTGGTGAACTATTGATTACACGGCCATGGAATCGCTTATTTATGCGAGTTGACAAAAGCACGCCATGAAAATGACGTGACATTGTCAATGTAAAGTTTGACTATTTTTAACAATATTTTTGGGAAAATTAAGCTCGGATACCTTTTGTTGGTCTTTGGATTTCAATTCTTATACATCTACAGGGTGTTTCAAAAAAAAGGTAGCCCCGTCTCTAGGGTAGGTAAAAAACTGAAAAATAATTGGGGTTTGCTTAGTAAAAAATGCTTGTAACGCCATCCGTTTTCAAGATACAGGGCGTTAAAGAAAAAAAATTTTACGCATTTTTTACGATTTTGCCGAAACTACTGGCAACATTGTAATGAAATTTTATACGAATATTTTTATATCTGATTCTTATAGAGGGCGGTAGGTACACTGATCGTACTAAGTATTAGTCAATATAACTTTTTTAAGAGTAGAATTATTAATCAAAATTTCAAGTAAACTTAAACATCATTCAATTTTACAAGAAAAAGGTACTCTTGGTAAAACTCGATACTGTGTACCGTTTTCGGAATATTTTGATTTCAAAATTATGAAGTAATAATTGATGCTGGTATAAAATAGTTAGTAATTAAACAAAACTCACAAGAAGAAAATTAAATTAATGACTAAGAACATAAAATAAAATTCAATTACAGTAAGTGTTCAAAATGCCCTCCGTTTTCGCGAATACACAAGTCTATTCTTTCTAAAGATTCCATTAACCTTCTAAACGGTAGAGGATCAGCTATGATGTCATTAAATTGACGTTGAATTCTTTCTTCCAATTCTTGGCGTAAATTTACCTCTGTAGCATAGACTTTTTCCTTATAATACGACCAAACTGCGTAGTCCAAAGGGTTAAAATCGCATGACCGAGGAGGCCAATGAATCGGAGCTTCTACACCTCTACCAATCCATCGATTCGGAAAATGATTACTCAACCAATTACGACACCTTCTATCAAAGTGTGGTGGAGCTCCATCGTGCATAAAAAAATAAAGATCTTCGCTCGTTTAGCGTTAAATCTTCTAATATCTAGAATAAGGAATTGTTTAAAAAATCAAGATACATATCACCATTTAAATTTCCAGGTAGAATATGATAACCTATTAATTTGTTACCTAAAGTTGCTGCCCAAACATTAACTTTAAATGAGTGTTGGTAATGTGACACCCTTTTGACTCGTGGATTCTCATCACACCAGTAGTGTGCATTATGGGAGTTAAACATACCTTGTCGCGTAAAGGTGGCCTCGTCCGTAAAAAGAATGCATTTTAAAAAATTTGGATTGTGGGCTGTCCTTTGTTGCAATGTTTCACAAAAATCCACTCTAACCGGTATATCATCTGGCAAGAGCTCTTGGTCTTGTCTGTAATGATAAGGATGTAATTGCTGTTCTTTCAGTATCCGCCAAGTACTTGAAGAAGAAGTATTTGTTTGTCTTGCTATATTCCTTACGCTAACTGTTGGATCTTGATCAAGTAAATTTAAAATATTATTTTCTTTATTAATTGTTCTTGTTGTTCTTGGTCTACCAGAATTTATTTTATTTGGTCTCACATTCCCAGTTTCTCGACAACGTCGTTCAATGGCTCTAAATGTTTTTTTACTTGGTAAGTTTCTTCTAGGAAACTTTTCTGCATAACGTGTCACAGCTGCACTAGAACATCCTAAACATTCGCCTAAGGTTAATAACATGTCAGTGTATTCAACATTTGAGTACATTTTGATTTGATTTTACAAATAACAAGGTTTCAAAACTCTAATTATTGTTGTTTTATCGTCATAACAATCAATAAATGTCAGATTTCCATGGCACACTTGGAGAAAATAGAGGTATACCTATTAGAACTTTATCATTACTATCAGCATCAATTATTACTTCATAATTTTCAAATCAAAATATTCCGAAAACGGTACACAGTATCGAGTTTTAAAAAGAGTACCTTTTTCGTGTAAAATTGAATGATGTTTAAGTTTACTTGAAATTTTGATTAATAATTATACTCTTAAAAAAGTTATATTGACTAATACTGAGTACGATCCGTGTAACTAGCGCCCTCTATGAGAATCAGATATAAAAACAAATTCATGGGATGTATCAGCTTCCAAAACATATTCGTATAAAATTTTATTACAATGTTGCCAGTAGTTTCGGCAAAATCGTAAAAAATGCGTAAAATTTTTTTTTCTTCAACGCCCTGTATCTTGAAAACGGATGGCGTTACAAAAATTTTTTACTAAGCAAACCCCAATTATTTTTCAGTTTTTTACCTACCCTAGAGACGGGGTTACCTTTTTTTGAAACACCCTGTATACAAGCCTTATAGGAAATATCCTTCAAATCGCGATATTGTGTTGGTGTTTACCAATTTATCTAAATACAACGACTGGCCAATCGTAGTTCTAAGGCATATATTGCCTTAAACACAAACCTACACACATATAAGTATATATGTTTATATGAAAGATGTTTTTTCTCTATCTTTAATTTTGAGAGTGATGTACCAGAAAGCTGCATTAACATCTTAAACAGTAAAATATTTACAATTTACAACTTTGTCTATCACGTCTTGACTTTTTGGTAATGGAATACATTCTGATACTACTAGTTTATTCAATTTTCTAAAATCTATACACAATCTAGATTTCTTTCCTTCATTGTCTTTATAAGCTATCGTTACCGGTGACGCGAGAGGAGAAGCGGACTCTCCTATAATTCCTACCTTTAATAATACTTTAACCTGATTTCTCGTTTCTCTAGGATTGAACATTTATGAGAATTTACGAGAAGTAACATATTCATCTCTAATTAATTTTATTTTTGCTTAATTCATTCTAACTTTACCTGTATCAAATTTACCTTTTAACAACCTGTTAGTCTAAGATACGATATGATATCCGATCTGTTTAATGGATAAAAACTATTTGATAGGTAATTAATATGTTAAAATTATAAAAAACACGAGGGGCCTTATATAATTTAGTCCAGACTATAATTAATTAATAATTAAAAAATGACTTCAAAGATATTTTATTCAGTACAAAAATTTTATTATTCTAAACCAAAATATAAATATTATATTTGTAAAACATTGATTCCAATTAGTGATTTTTATTCTACTTCTGATTCATCGAAACTAAAATTATCATTATTGCCTTCGCTATATTCGACATCATCTTCCGTTATTTGGAGAATGTCTTGCACTTTCAAAGGCACTTTCAATAAATCCTGTTGGTTTTAAATAATCATCTTAATGTTAGCCACAATTCACAGGCGAGAATTTTGTACCGGGTGGTCCAATAAGCCGATCTCTCGGCTATATATCAGAAACTATTCAGGTTATATATTTAGGAGAAAAAATTCCTTAGTAAAAGTGGCCAAGAGAAATCGCTGGAAACAAGTTTCTGGGTTAACCGCTAGGGGGCGTAACCTGTGAAGAAAAATTTAAAAACCAGTTTTTTGTGAAATATGCCCAATTATACCAAGTGTTAAATAAGTAAACTAGAAAGAGGCCTAAATTCCGCACAAAGTTGTTCAAGTACTTTTTTATTTTTTCAAATAAAGGGTGGGGGAGAGTGGGAAAGTATTTGTGGATAAATACCTATAACTTTGGTTTGGATCAACCGATTTTAACGACATAAGTGTAATTAGAAAGAGTGTGGATGATTTAATTTACATCTACTATAAAACAATTGGATTTAGTTTTAATTGTCATGGGTAGAGGGAACTTTCCAATAGAAAAAATTAAAATTTGTTTTTTTTTTAAATGTTTAATGGACAAACTTATTTATTGTAAATTATAATAGAACTGGATTAAATTCTTAACAAAATGGCGTAAACCGCATGTTGATAGCTTTTGTCGAACTCGAGATATGAATAAAAACGCATAAACATAAATAAGTATAGTATTGACTCACCCTTTATTATAACTTAAAATTAAATATGTGAAACATCATACAAATATTTCGATGATTAAAATTTAATGTCCAATTAAATGTTTAAATTGTTTTCCATCGTTGTCCACACAAAGATGTAATCTTTCGCACGTAGACATAACAGCTGCTATTTATTTCGTTTATAATGCGCTGTTTCATGTCGTCTCGCATGGTTGGTCGAGTTTGGTATACTAAGTCCTTTAATCTTCCCCACAGATAAAAGTCCAGACATGTTAAGTCTGGAGATCTAGCTGGCCATGAAAATATACTTCCCCTTAAAATCCATTTATTTGGATAACTTGCATACAAATAATCTCGAACTCGTCTGGAAAAGTGCGCAGGATACCCGTCATGTTGTAATATCATATCTCTCCTTGTTTGTAAGGAAATATCTTCCAATAAAACAGGCAACTGATTTTCCAGAAAATCCAAATATGTTTCGCCATTTAAAGTTCTATCAAAGAAATATGGACCTACGATATTTCCATCAACTATACCACACCAAACATTAAGACTCCATCTACCTTGAACCTGCACCTCATGTATCCAGTGCGGATTTTCTTCAGCCCAATAATACATATTATGCAGATTAACACCACCCGCACTATTAAACGTTGCCTCGTCTGTCCACAAAATCTTTGACATGATATGCGGTTGTTCTTCTAGCAGACCTAACATCCAATTGCAGTAATCCAGCCTTGCATCAAAATCTCTCTCATGAAAAAGCTTGGTGGAGAACTACATGATAAGGATGCAGTCTAAAAAACAGAACAACAAATATTGGTGAAAAAGAAACTACTATATTTACTAAAACTCAAAAAATCTTGAAAAATCCACATTTGTTTCACAACATAAATCGTGCATAAGTATTTTTAAGAAACGGATAAAAGGATAAAAGCGCCTTGTTGCCATTTTTATCGGAATTTAAAATAACAGTTGAATCTAAAGTTTAAAGGGAATTCCAAGTTTCTGACCTAAACGTTCACTTTATAATATGAAAAACCAACCTGTGATGTTTTAAAATCCTTAGAACAGTAGTTTTGGGTATGTTTAATTCTATAGAGATTTGCCGACTACTTATATGTGGATTTTGTTGAATTAAGGCAAGAATATTGATTGAATTATCTTCGGTCATAGCTCTACTACGTCGTTTAAAACAATGACGATGAAAACTACCAGTTCCTCTTAATCTTCTTGCCTTTCTTTCAAATACTTCTTTGCCATAATGTCTCCTGTCAGGATATCTTACATAATATATACGTGAGGCAATAACGGCATTTTGGTGACATTCGAAATAAACTCCAATCATATCATACAATTCTGCATTTGATATACTCATCACGAATATTAGTACTGATAATTAATTACTAATATTACCAATATTAATATCTATTAAAAAAAGTGCAATCTTTAATTCGAATTATAATATAACACTTCTTAACAATGTTTTGACTGCTGTCAATAAATAAACAATATGAACTCCCCGTCAAATTCAATGTTGTAGCCAACTTAGTTACGAAAAAACTATTTTTAATCATATGAAATAACAATGGCCAAAATAGGTATCAACATTAAGATTCTTCAGCTATAAAAAAATTTGAAAGTACCTACTGACTTATTTTTTAATTTAATTTATAATACAGGGTGAGTCAATACTATACTTACTTATGTTTATGCGTTTTTATTCATATCTCGAGTTCGACAAAAGCTATTAACAGGCGGTTTGCGCCATTTTATTACGAATTTAATCCAGTTCTATTATAATTTTATAATAAATAGGTGTTTCTATTAAGTAACCTCTATCCCCTAAAGTACCCTCACTAATTTCGTTAAAATCGGTTGATCTAAACCAAAGTTATAGGCATTTATCCACAAATACTTTCCCACTTTCCCCCACCCTTTATTTGAAAAAATAAAAAAAAATACGTGAACAACTTTGTGTAGAATTTAGGCCTCTTTCTAGTTTACTTATTTAACATATGGTATAATTGGGCATATTTCCCAAAAAACTGGTTTTCAAAGTTTTCTTCACTTGGCCACTTTTACTATGGAATTTTTTCTCCTAAAGGTATAACATGAGTAGTTTCTGATATATAGCAGAGAGATCGGCTTATTGTACCACCCGGTACATTCCGACTCAGTTGCATTAAACCACATTTAATTAACAACAATAATTCTTAAAATTTTTTGTTATAAAGATTTCTAGTATGGCGTTATAGTGTTGGAGTCAAAACTTTTAAATTTTTTTCAAAAACTGTTCGTTGTCTTCTTTCGCAGCATAAGTTTTCATTAAAATGCGGTTTCTTGCATCATTTATTCTGCTGCAGTTACTCACGGCATACATTTTCTAGGTAATTTCTTGAACAACATTCATTTTTTCATTAATGAATATGTCGGCTTCATCAGTTAACGTAAAATCTGTTTAATACCTTTCATTCTGAGAAAATATTTTGAATAGTCTAAGCGCCAAATTGCAGGTTGTGAAATTTTGTGCATTTTTCCAATTAAAATCACCAAAACATCAGCATCCGAAGCTCTAATTAAAATCAGAGCTCTAATTAAAATTAGGTGCAATTTTATGAGCGTAAAAAATAATCCGCGTTTCCGCTTCTTCGTGGTAACATGTAAAATACGGGGAACACTGATGATCAACGATTAAAAATATTTTTTTAGATAAAAAGAATCCTTCACATATCAAATGTGTACTGCACTAAAAAGATATAAATTAAAATAAAATAAAATCTCATTTCAGGTTCAAACATGCAACCCTCAACAATCGTCGTTTTTTTCTTCGCTACAGTCCTAGGTGTTTTGTCTGTGACGAGAGCTTCAATTATAAGTTGTCCACCAAATCCTATCCAAGAACAGCTAAACCCAGCTGTAAGACAACTCTGTGTGGCTATCGAACAGGCCGTTGAAGAGGTTCCGAAAGAATGTATGTATACGTTTTTTATTGAATGTATAGTTAAAAATTGTTTACGTTATATAAAATTTTTATATTAAGAGTAAATATTATGATTTTTTTAATTTAAAAAATAAACATTTGCTTCCGTCAAAACATAAAATAACTTCTTTGGAGTCTCTTACTAAGCAGATAAAGTGTTATTACATCACGCTATGTATACTATGTATACCTTTATGTATTATGGCACAGGCTTGAAATAAAAAATTATATAGCAAACATAGCCTCGAGTCAAACCTGGAAATTAAGCCTTCATGCATTAGTAGCTTATTATTGATATGTGCCTGATATTGTTTGATATCTAATGGGAGTGTACAGATACCATGAGATTTATTTTTATCATCGAGTTAGAGTCTATGGAGAAGCTATGAGCATATTAACGTGTGTATTAAAAACGGCGTAGGTAGGCGTGGCTAACGGTGATACCAATATGGCGGTGGGATCATGGCCGGACTCAATAATATTAAAACTACTATAAAAATATGACTAGTTATTCAGAAGATTTAATCATAATCTACAAAGTGCAATACATTTTTAATAAACTATGATTTATTTATCCCGCGGTAAACACTAAAAACACGATATATTATAGATAAAGATAAATTAATACAGTCAAATACTATTAATTTATTCTCTGAAGTACGGGCCATTACTTTGTTTACGTATTTGTATACTAACCTGTAGAACGTTATTCCTGAAGATTTTTTATTAACATTGCTTCTGCCACTGCAACTACGTTGAGAACAAGAAACCATTATTATGCACTATCACAATATATTATTACAGTTTCTATAAAAGTATTATAAAACTAAAAATATTCGAAAAACGACAAACGTAAACAAACATATACGATCTGTCAACAGTATCAAAACAATATGGCCGAAGTGAGGTCGTTTTTAGTCACGTGATGCCCTCTCCATAGATTCTAACTCGATGATTTTTATCCATTATGTTCCTTTCTCTTTTTATATTGATTTAGACTTTAACTATTTGTTTTTTGTCACTTATGATGTAGTCGATTTCGTTCCTTGTTCTACCGTTTGGACTTTCTCAGGTCCATCTTTTGTTAATCTTTTTGTGAAAGAAGCTGTTCATGTTGAATAAATTATTCTGGAGTAGAAATCCTAGTAGCGTTTCTCCTCGGTCATTTCTTCCTGGAGAACCGAATTTTCCCAAGGATGTTTCTAGCTCTGCTTCGTTTACACCTATTATTGCGTTGAAATCGCCACATAAAATTGTGAATTGAGTACGAGAGTCATTAAGTGCAGTAGATATATCGTCATAAAACATTTCGATTTCTTCGTCTGCATGGTCTCTTGTTGGAGCGTACACTTGGATAATTTTGAGTTGATATCTACTGTTCAGCTTCAGAATAAGATATGCCACTCTAGATGATATGCTTTGGATGTTTATTATCAGACAGAAATCGATGCCTCCAACTGATGTAAATTTTATTGATTTTTGTGAACCTCACATGAACACTCATTTCTGTATGTACTAACGTAAAGAGTTATGGGATTTTTGGGTTTCCGTATAGTTAGTTTTTTTAGAATCCTTGGGACAGACTGATGAATCAGTGTGAGATTTTGGACGCATTCTACTCACCTTGGGTAAATCTGTGTTTGTTTTAAAATCTGACATCGCGGTTTTAAGGGGTATATTGGCATTAAAACACCACGTCTGCCAGACGCGTTGGTGAGTGTTCGCAGTATCACAGCCGGTTAAGAACTTGATTGCCGCCTGCGACTTTGTGGTACCGCACCTATTGTATTCCTCTGCCACGGGCCACTAATGACACATCTGCTGACCTGTGTCATGACCTCAGTTGATCCGCGGGTACTTATTTGGCTAAGAATTATTCGTACCTGTCCTGCATTTCTACAGAAACTTCCCTATCAGCTATTGGGACGCGCAGTGTCGGGGTTGAGGACTCCCCCGCTCAGTCTGTCTATACACATTTTTTATACACGTATATTTTATTTGTTCAATAATAGTCAAGTTACATCCTATAATAGTTTATTATAAAAATTATTCTTGCCATTAATGGTAACAAAGGTAAAATAAACACTGGAATAAAACTTAATCAACAAACTAAATAAAACACAATAAGTATACAAATAATTAGTAAGATTCTCTTTAGTGCCGCCGAACGCGTTCAAAATCTCATCTATCATTTTCAGATGTAAAAATTTAGTCTCTGAGGAGTGGATAAAACGGAAATTTCAATCTCTGCAACTGAAATACTTTTTGTATTTCATGTCATATTCTTTAGAGCACTTCATTTCTTGTTGTGGGTCTGTTGGCATAGACTAGATCTTTTATTCACCCCCACAAATAAAAATCTAAGCCCCGAAAAGGTCCTGGGAACCTTTCACGTTTATTTTTTGTTTATTTTATACACATTTATTACTATTGAGGTGCAATCATTTGACAATTATTGGGCAGTTTCAATAATATTTTCTCTTAATTTGTGATACTCAATATATATTTTTAAGTTTACAGATATCTAGATATTGTTTGACAAACGTTATCGAATTTCCATTAAGTATTAGTAATTTTGTAAACATTGAACACCGAACTTTATCTGTATTTCAGATAACTTTGTCGTGTTTATTTTTAGTGTGACGCTCAATATAAAAGCACATATTTTTCTTAAAGCATCGGTTTATGTTATCATTTTCAGATAGACTTTTTAAAATTTTCAAATAAAAACAATCCAACGCCCTCTAGGGGCAACAGTAACATTAATGTGAGAACAATTTGTTGAAGCCTTTCAGCCTAATTCAAGCTAAATGCGATTTTCGGCATTTTGTTGATAATTTGTTTCACGTTTATAATCCGTAGTTAAAAATGCATCCTTCTATTGTATATTTTTTGTAGGTAATCCCGCCAAAAGTAGCGAACCTATCCACGTATCGTCAATTTTACAACCAATTTTTGTCTTTTTTGCAACTATTTGATTTACATAACTTGCCATTGAACTGCAATTTTCCAATCGCGTTGAAATTAGACTTCTCAATAAACTGATTTTTCTCACGTACCTTGAGTCATCAAAAAACTTTTTCAAAGCGTCCCAAATTTCTTTCACGCTTTTTGCTTGTTTTATATCTACATATAAAGATGAATCAAGCAAAAGAACTAAGTTGGCTTTAGCTTTTTCTTATTTGACTACTTCGGTTTCAGTTCCGTGGACAAACCTTCTAGAATAAGATAATGTTGCACTGTGAAAGCCCAATCATCGTAATTTTCGCGGTCTAACCACTTTGGCACCGTAGACACAGAATAATAAACAATCAGAATGCCCACTCCGCTTGAAAAACTAAGTACGCGCATCTCGTTCGCGCAGACGGAATCAGCCATGTTTTAAACGGAACCAGTGCTGTTCAGTGACATTTTATCTGGCGTACAAAGAAAAATTAACCCGGTTTAATTTATTTACGGCAACTATAGATATAATATGCACTATGTTATTCGTACTTTTAGTTGAAGAATACTAAGAAATGATAAATATAGTCTTCTGCAGGTCATCATGCAGGGTAGAGTCGATGGCAAAAAGGGAATAGGTAGAAAGAGGAAGTCATGGCTGCGAAATATTCGAGACTGGACAAACATGACTGTAGACGAATTATTCCACGTTGCAAAAGACAGAGAAGCTTTTAAAAATGTGGTCGCCAACCTCCGTTAATGGGGACGGCATAGGAAGAAGAAGAAGTTGAAGAATAGATTAAATTATTTCAAATGTACTAAATTATTAATCTCTAAAAATTTAAATTACAGTTTTATCGTAGCTTGTCACAAATTTCTCAATTCGAGTCTATATTTCCGTTTAAAATATGGCGATCGCCTGCTGACAAACTTCAAAGGCGGCATCTGAGAGTGGGCATTCTGATTATTATTTATTCTGTGTCGTAGATATGTAATTCACTGCCATTTTGAACCTTAACACTCATTAGTATACAACGTTTATCTATTTACTGAAGAAAAAAATAGTCTGGGCCACCATAACCTGTTTAAACGTATAAATGAAACTAACCAGTTGAGTAAACAGTTAAGACTAACTTTATTTTGTTCCAAAATTGTATTGTATTGTACAATTGACAGTTTACATTGTACTAATCTTTACTTCCTGCAAATGACATATGGTGCTAATATTTAAATTTTGTTTAGTCATATCAATATTTTAACATCGTTATGTCTATACAAAACGCTACAATAGTTCTGCCACGTTTCCAATATTTCGTCAGTTATCGGTTTAAACACTCTGCTGAAAATTTTAACCTTTTTAAATAAATTTCTCGGTTAATTCCGCGATATCAATATTTTTTTTTCTAAGCATATCTGGGAGATGTAATCCGCTTTGTTTTTGCGTCATTGCCTTCTTATTTCTTTCGTTGAATCACATTTCAGTGTGTCACCAGTTATCCCTGGCTTATGTTTTATGGACAGTCTCTACAGCATTATTTTGTCTTTGAGATAAATCCAAGTCTTTCAGGAGAACTATCTACTTGATCTAAAGGAAGCTCTTGTTCTAAGCCTTGTTGTAATTCATTGATTTTTGAGGACTTTGGAGGATAGCTGGATGCATATTTTCCTGAACAATGGATAGGAAGTATAGGTAGATCGATATTTTCCCCAAGATCATCCGATTTAACAATCTTGGATTTTTTTATGGGGCTACCAAAACAAAAAAAAATTACAAAACAAATTTGAACCATAGTATGTATTAAGGATTTGAAACACACGACAATTAATCTCGTAAATGATATCACCTCATAAATGCTATAGTCTCTCTGATTGTGTGTTTTTGTGTTATTAAGACATCATTATTAATTTTTATTTTGCAATTCACACTATTTTGCGACTAGTTGTTTACTTTTTCATCTATATAGAAGAAATAATCGTGAAAATTATTATGTTAAATACCGTTTTTATGTAATATATACTTCTCTCACCAAATGGAAATAAGCGATTTAATGGTCTTCTTAAATTGCGATTTTTTAATGATTCTATATAACAAATAGACAATTTTATCACTATGAACTTATTTGTTTCAGATGCCGAACGATTAGACGACAGAGCCATCAACTTGAATACTAAACGACAAGATGTCGACCACGTCTTTTTGAGATTCGGAAAAAGATTTGGATTGTAAAAAGCTAACTAGATTTTTAAAAGTACAGCCGTTCTTTTAAACCTTCGTAAATGTTCTTTTGCGGCTTTAAAATTACTTTTTGTTTCAGGTAAAATACCGAGAAAGCAACCTTTGTTTGTAAAACTATATTTATAATTATATTAATTAAATGATATTATCGTTATAAATCAATTAAATTTTATTTCTACCTAGATGTACCTAATTTATTTAAAGGCGTAAAAAATAAAATAGGGTACAGTTGGAAAATCTAGTAGTCGTTTTGTTTGTTTTGACCAAAATATAACTAGGGGAACGGAGGGTATTGTCGTAGACATAACTTTAAATGTCTTTATTATATAGGTATTAATTAAAAATAAAACCTAAAAATAATAATCTACTTCAAATTATGTTTTTTTATTTTAAGTTAACATCAGAAAAAAAACCCCATTTAAAGAAATATTAGCACTTTAAATGATTACTACGTTAGTACGGTATTAACCGACTCATTCGGGTAACTCCGTACACGGAATCGGCTAATTTCGTACATACATAATAATTTTTCATTATTGTACTAACCATCATAAAAACACTTCAACTTCAAAATCATTTCAAATTTCTTCTCGCTGTCTAAATGTATTTCATTTTTTTCTACAATATCTTGCAAATCAACATCATCACTACTTTCTGATATACAATCAAAATTATCATTTTCCTTGTGTTTTAAAAAGTTTAGTGTAGACCTAATTCGTTTAACTTACGGTATGGCCTTTCTTTTTATACATATATATATATATATATATATATATATATATATATATATATATATATATATATATATATATATATATATTTTTTCAATTTCTTTAATTTTTTCTTTCTTCTCTTGGTCTTTTTTAATTGGATAATCTTTGCAGGTGATAATTTCACAGTTAGTGACCAGAGTTTTATGGTTCTTCCATGAATTATGTGATCTTTTATCTTTTTTTCATCAATTCTAACAACAATTCCTCAAATGATTTACGTGTTTGTGAAGTAGGTCCAATTGGAGAGACAGGACTTTCTTTTCTACTTGAAATTGGTTTGCAGAACTAGCTTCTGTTCTTTTAACCATTGCAAAGGTAGAGACAGAGGTCTCTGGCTGTTTTGTTATGTTTAAACCGTTCGAGACATCTGATTGTACCGTATCTGAAGAAGTATGGGATACTTGTTGCCATATATTTGGATAATTGTAGTCTTCCTGATTTTCAGCGGCTATAACAGTACTCTCATCTGGTTGTAGTACTACTAAATATGTAGGCCTACTGGCTTTTGATTGTACTGTGGCTGAGGAAGGGATAGTTACTGAGTGTTGGACAGCCAAAGAAGCAGTGGTTTCCATGTACTGTAGTGGAATTGTGAAGATTATTTTTATACCTGAATAAATCATCTCTTTTGAATATTGATGCAGGAATTGCACCTCTGTTAGGACCTTGTTTATCGGCGTTATAAATTCCTGTGGCTTTAAATCCATCAATAATATTAATACTAGGTACGTCATCTGATACCTTGGTTATCATTTGTACAAATATTTCTTTATGAATTTTTTTGCCAGGATTTTTCTTTTGCCACTTACTGAGTGCCTTGTCTCAACTATTCTTCAGACCTCTAGAGACTGACACATCTAATAGTTGTAATAAATGTATCATGTGTGGAGTTAACTTCATTATAGTAATTTCATTTTTTTGTGTTGACTTAATGAAATCTGTAGACACATGGGTAGCATGGCCATCATAAATTAATAAAACTGGTCTCTCCTTTGTAATATTCGGCAAAAACATCTCTAAACCAATTAAAAAACAAAGTAGTGTCCATCCAACCTCGAGACGTAGAAAGTACAGTTTAGGATGCTGTATTCTGATTAATCCAATTATCCATTACATATTTACCTTTAAATACACAGAGGAGAGGTATCATTTGACTATCAGCAGAACAACACAACAAGATAGTCCAGTCCACGCGTTCCTTTCACGCGATGCTTCAGTCGTCTGGATACCATTTCTAATATCCTCAATTGCCCTATCAAGGTCTTCCGTGGCATATGAGGAGCCAGCAGCTTTCTGAATTTTTCTTAGGTACGTTCATACCATTTTCTGCAACAAAAACAATCTGATATAACCTAAGCTTTGAAAAAAGAATGGAAAACATTTTTAGGTCCTGAGATCCTGAAGGTTCCTTCCTGGGCGGGGAGTAACTGGCTCCAGGTCCTATCCCAGTTACTCCCGATATGAATAAGCATGCAACACTTATTTGAACATTATTAATAGTATAGTAACTAACGCTTTTACAGTAAAAAACATGGTAGAAACACTTACCTTAATTGTCAAAACAATAATGTAAATCACAATCACGCCATGTTGATTTTAGTTAAAAATAGTTAGAAATTTAAATTGATCTTCTAACAACAACCAAAAGTGCTAGAAAGGTTAGAGTAATGTTATGGAGGGAAGGCACATTCTTGTAGTATAGCCAACAGCAAGAAACTTAAATACTCTTACAGTTTAAGAATGAAAAAGATGACCCAGATACCCCCTGGGTCCCGTTACCCCCATCACCCTATGTTAAAAAGTTCTATTTTTTAAGAAGTCACATCATGTCAAACTACAAACAGATCACTAGACGTTCTATATGATATTGAAAGTATTACTGAAACTGTTAAGTAGCATTTCTACAATAATAGTGTTTTAAAGATTTATTTTACTTACCGATAGATATGACAGATTTCGATAAAACCTGTGGCTTGTTTTGTTAACGTTTTCAAATATAGAACAAAAGGTTATTCTTTTGTTGCAATCACTTTTATGTTAAGTAATTAAATTAATGTAATTTAAATAAAGGTTTTGATATATCCAATTTAAAAGTTAACCCAAAAGATGTTCTCATCGCAGCTATAGACTGGGCACTTCAACATTAATTAATTGCCGGTTGTTTTCGTCCCGAAATTAAGGAGGGGGAAGACGCGAAATTCAGTCAAGAGTCCATTTGAATTTTAAATTAGGCGACATAAATGACTAACGTAAAATTTATTTACATCTATATAGAGTGTTTTGTAGCATATTAAAAATAGTTTAAATTATAACTGCTTGCACATATAACACTTATTGTTTCATCTATCATTATTAATATTGAGCGAATTTTCAAATAAATTCTCCTTATATTTTTAATTGAAGAGAAGATTTATCAACTGGAAAGAGTTTGCTTTCCAGTCTTTCTTTATGTTTTCCTTTCCTATCATTGCGTTGATATCACCTATTAAAATTAATATGTCATTCTTGGATATTTTTTCATATAGGTATCTCTTTGAGTTAAAAGTAGTTCTAACTGAAAAATCTACGTACATAGTTCAACACAACAACTATTAGCAATTATATTGCTGGTTCTTTATTTTGTACATGTAAGAAGAACTAGTGACAGCAGATGGATAAAAAGAATAACCGAATGGAGCCCCATAGGAAGGAGGAAAAGAGGACGACCCCGAAAATCCTGGAGGAACGAAGTAGACCATGGAGTCCATGAGTAAGAGAGGTCTAAACGATGGAGAATGGGACAACAGAGAGAGATGGAAACGGTTGAGCGAGGGAAGGCAGCGAATACTGTAGAATCCCTGAATATATACCTTTATTTTGACACAAGATAATCTTCCACATATAGCTTTAAAATCTATCACATTGTCCCTTATTTTACTGCTAATTAGAAAAGCTGTACCATTATGACTTTGTTTGGTATCTCCGGAATAAAACATTGTACATTTCTTTTTTACTATTGTCCGTTGATCTTTCCATCGAATTTCTTGCAACGCTAAGATTTTGACTTTGTATTTTTTCATCACATTTGCTAGCTTTTCCATTTTACCGACTTAATACAGTTTTAGTATTCCATGTTCCTATTCGCATCCTGTTAGATTTTCTTTTATTTCGATTTTTTTGTTTTTGCATTCTTTATAAACTTTTCTTTTCTCTATTCATAGTCAATTTTTGTTCCGTATTTTTACCAGTTGCTGTATTCTTCATTAGTTTTTTGAAATCTTGATTATCTTCGTTATTTTCGCTAGTTTATCTTCTGTATTTGAGCTTACCATGGGAGATTGTTGACTGACTGTTCTAGCTTTCTCTTTGTTTTCTTGTGATTTACTTCTTCTTCTTCAAGTGCCATCTTCGTTCCGAAGGTTGGCGATCATCAGGGCTATACGTATTTTCGAAACTGCTGACCGAAACAATTCGTTGCTACTACAGCTATACCATTCCCTTAGATTCTTTAGCCAGGAGTTTCGTCTTCTTCCTATGGACCTTTTTCCTGCTATTTTCCCTTGCATAATTATTCGAAGCAGTTCATATCTTTCGCCTCTTGTAATGTGTCCCAAGTATTGCAGTTTTCGTTTTTTGATCGTAAATATGACTTCCTTTTCTTTATTCATTCTTCTCAAGACCTCGACATTTGTGACTCTCTCGGTCCATGATATTCTCAGGATTCTGCGATACATCCACAGTTCAAATGCCTCTAATTTTACGAAAGTACGTAACATCTCATCAGGCGAAGTTTCATTTCAAGGCTCAAATCTCTTTCGCAGAACACTCTCTTCATTTTAGTGAATATGGATCTGGCTTTTTCTATTCTTATTTTGATTTCTGCTGAGCTATCGTTGTCTTCATTTATAAAAGTGCCTAAATATTTGTATTTGCTAACTCGATCGATAATTTCATTGTGTAAATATAAATTTTGGACATTTTGTGTTGATTTCGATATTACTATAAATTTAGTTTCCTTTATGTTCAAAGATAGTCCATATTCTTCGCTGCAGTCTGCTATCTTATTCACCAATATCTGTAGCTCTTCAAGTGTTTCTGCGATCAGAACGGTGTCGTCGGCAAATCTCAGATTGTTTAATCTAACACAATTTATTTTAATACCTATGGATTGCTCAGAGAGTGTTTTATTCATTACGTCTTCGGAATAGAGATTAAACAGGGTTGGTGACAGTATACACCCTTGTCTCACACCTCGCTTTATTTCAATTTCTTCAGTGGTATTATTCTCTACTCTCACTACTGCTTTCTGATTGTAGTACATATTTGCTATTAGTCGGATGTCTCGTTTATCTAAATTCTTTTCTGTCAGGAGTCTGATTAGGTGATCATGCCGCACTTTATCAAAGGCCTTGTTGTAATCTATGAAACACATGAATACATCTTGATTTATGTCAAGACATCTTTGAGACATAACGTTCAGTGCAAACAACGCCTCTCTTGTTCCAAGTCCATTTCGGAATCCAAACTGGGTATTATTGATGTCCATTTCCAGTTTTCTGTGTACTCTAGTACTCTTTTGATTTACAGTGTTCTCCAATTGTTTTTCCCCTTGTGCACATTGCTTTTGCCGGTTCGTTTATATCGTAGTTTTGAAGTTAGTCGAGCGAATACCTTTCTCCAATTATCCACAGTGCCTGACATCCTTCTGGTCTTGATTTTTTCATGTGTGTTCGACAAGTTTTTTTCAACGATAACTTGCTTTGGAATTAGATAGCTTTTATTCTGATGAAACACAGTCTTCCATATATTACTTTAAAAGTTAACCTTGCATTTATTTATTGACTCTTCTATCTGAAGCTGTTGCTCAGCAAATATGAATCTTTTATACCGGCAGTCGCTCGATTTTTCTTCTTTAGTGCGCCTAAAATATTCTGTTTTAATCTTATATAAAATTATTAATAGGATACACAAGCTTGATTCGTGTATTCCCATTAAAACTTTTAGGGATAGTATTCTTTGGTAACGGTATGAAAATTGATTTGAGCCATACCTATAAAAAACTTATAATTATAAGAAAAGACAGAATGCATCCTGATTTCACACTTGCTTATAACTACACGAACTTGGCATTTTCTTATTCCTAATACTATAATTCTCCTATGGTTCTGAATTATTTTCTAGCCAAACGTTTTACACTGAATATTTCATTATATTAGGAACTTTTTAATTGTGATCATTGTCGTTTATTTTTAAAAAATACCAAATATTAATCGCCTTAGTAAAGACTTTGATAGGCCAGTGAACAGTTGGGTCAGATATTCTCTTCACTTTCGCTATTGCACCGCTTTTTTTATAACATATTTATCTGAGCCTAGACATGTCCTCGAACATATCTAGGTTTGTAATTGACAATTTCGTATGCTAGTGACTTTACATTTACAGTTGTAGCTTGACTTTTATCAGGTTTATATTTCATATTTTATGTTTTTGTGAAATGTATAAATAATTCCTTAGTTACGATTGCTGTTCCATCACACTACATTCATTAAACTTAATAAGATATTCATCATTAAAGACTCGCATCACCGTACATAGTACCTACGTCAAGAATACCTACAGCTCTGGTTGAAAACGTACCAAAAAGAGTTCCTTTTGGTTACCTGGACACACTGGTATTGAAGGGAACTAAAAAGTAGAACTACCTACTTGCCAGGGGACTAGAAAAATTCATAGGACCAGAACTTTTTGTTGACATATCAAGAAATAGGGCCTGCGTAGCGCAAGCGGTAGGATGCTTGCCTCGCATGCCGGTGGTCCGGAGTTCGAATCCTACTGCGGGCAAGAACAACTAGACATTTTTAAAAATGTCTATAGGCCCCAGGTCGATTCAGCCTGAATAAAATGAGTACCTTGGGTAAAACCAGGGGTAATAATAGGCGGTTGAAGCGTAGCACTGGCCATGTTACCTTCCTTGTATACCGTAGGCCCTAGATATAGCAGACTACCCTGCTATACTCCCAAAGCCGCGAGCTGTATAAAACGGGAGACTATTATATATTATATCAAGAAATATAGCCAAATCCTTTTGTGAGTTAATGTCTAATTCTTCTGGTGAGCTATTTGTCACTATCCTCCCATGCTTTGGTTTATTTGAGATTTTTCTGCAGTATCTTTAGATTTCCGTGTGGAGTCTTTCACAGTTTGCACACTTCGCAGGTTGGTCTCGCAGGATTGCACATGGTGTGGTTCTGTTGTCTCCAGAGCATGTCACACACTTAGTATGGCGTGGTATTTAGACTGACAGCTGTAGCATTGTATGGGTTTTATTGGTCCGTTTCAGGTTTCGATGGTCACTTAGTCTATAGTCTGGCAAATATCAAATGAAACTATAAATCAGTAAGTGGTCTAATAATGAATTCTAGGAAATTTTGAATTTGATTAGTACTAGCAACCGCAAACGCTTCTTTGTTCTGTATGTACACAATGTGTCCAATATCAAATCTTCATAATTCATATTCGAAATTGGACAGTATAATTTTATCACCCAGTAGACCGAATGAATCTATTTGTTATTAAATACACACACGTAGTTAATTAGGTTACATACACATTTGGTCAATTATAAATAATAATTTGGACATCAGTCAAAAGTACTGACAAAGTTAAACAATTTACATAAATTAAATACACATATCACGCTAGGTACGCGAAAAATATTGACCCAAATAGAATTTATATAAAACTAATATCTCTTGACTAGAGAAGCATTCAATCAATATTCACTCAACGAACATATAGTCTTCAACGATCCACTTCATCAGTCTCTACTCAAAGTAATCCCGGGTCTACACCCATAGTGTACGTCTCAACAATAAACTCTGCTACTATTATTTGGTGTTTCCATTACAACAGAACGAACATCTTCACTGAGCCAACGAAGGGAATTTGTTCATGGTCCTATCGAGAAACAGAATACTTCAAGGAAGTTTGAGAGAGCCTATACAGTCCACGACAGCAACACGCTCAGTAGCAGAGAGAGACCACTAGACCCGGGAGAACGAGAGCAGTACCAAAGCCAAGAGCCATACTAGAGCCGAGAGCAGTACCAGAGCCGAGAGCAGTACCAAAGCCGAGAGCCATACTAGAGCCGAGAGCAGTACCAAAGCCGAGAGCCATACTAGAGCCGAGAGCAGTACCAAAGCCGAGAGCCAGACTAGAGCCGAGAGCAGTACCAAAGCCGAGAGCCATACTAGAGCCGAGAGCAGTACCAAAGCCGAGAGCCATACTAGAGCCGAGAGCAGTACCAAAGCCGAGAGCCATACTAGAGCCGCAGAGCAGCCAAAGGACAGGACCGATTGCAGAACCCACCAGAAGCGAGGGATCCTCAACGTCTAAGAACACAAAAAACCGTAAGTTTTTGAATAATTACAAAATCTTCCAACTTTTACAATCTTACAATTTAACAAGTTTTTTTTATTACAATTTAACAATTTAGAACAACAATCTCCACTCTATCAATCGTATAATAATGTACTTTAGAATGCATACCATTTAAATAATACAGAGAATTGATAAAACAAAAATAAACGTCATTCACAACTATAATTAACTAAACAGTAATTTTGTATGACAATTTAAAAAAAGAAACGTTCATACATATAGCTTGCTTTTAATTACAATTAAATATTTTATTTCGAAAAATTAAAATAATTACGTAGCAAATAATTTCATTTATTTTGATAACAATATATATATATGTATATATATCATTATAAGAGTGTGTGGATTACATCTTGACCTACCTCAATGCAAAGAATAGCACAGCAGGCAAGGTCAAACTCATATTTCGCTAAATTGCACATTCCGATAGAAAAGAAAGTGTTATAATACAGGTATACTTATTTAATACATAACGTACATTTAGTATTGTCTAATATATTTACCGCTGAATGTAAAAATTTTTTAAAATAATCATGGAGAGTCTATACGTTAAGCAAGCGGAAATAGGAACAGAAATAGTGAAACTCGTTTCAAATACAAAAAAGGATTCCCAATCTCGGAAAAATCAACAATACATCCGGGATAGACAGGAAAAATTAGAAGAATATTGGGCAACATTTTTAAATAACCACGAAAAGCTGCTAGAAGGGGGTATAACGAAAGAAAAATATTTTGAAACAAAATACTATGATCAGGTATTTAAGACATACATTGAGGGGAAAACCCTGTTGGAAGAATATGGAAGGGTGCTGAAAAGAGGAAAAGCACCGAAAGTAAAGGAGATACAGATAAGAAAACAAAGAATCGAGGAATTATTACGGCCAGAAAATGAACAAGACTTGCAGGAGGATGAAGAACTGCAGTCAGAGTTAAGAGAATACATGGAAAAGGTGAATACACTAATGATTGAAGCAGCAGTAAATGAGGAACTGGACGCTACAGATATTGGAGAAGTAGAGAGAATAAATCATCTAAAGAGGAAAGTCAGGGAAGTTTTAAAGAAAATAAGGCCAGGAATGCAACGGCCAGAAAGCACACAGAGGAGGGACGGTGTGACATTGCCGCAGGTAAAAATCCCTGTGTATGAAGGCAGATATGAAACGTGGAGAACTTTCCACGATCTGTTTACTAAAGTAATACATGAAAACGACCAGTTATCAAACGCAGAAAAAATGCAGTACCTAAAAACTCAAGTAAGAGGGGAAGCCAACAGAATGATACAACACTTAAACATATCCGAGGCCAACTACGAAGTGGCCTGGAACATGCTAAAAGATAGGTATGAGAACCCAAGGATGATATTGTTTAAATTAATAGACAGGATGCTACTAGCGCAGGAAGTAAAGGAATCTTCTGCTAGAGCATTGAAATCACTACATGACACCTTCCACGAAAGTCTGGAAGCCATAGGAGGGTTAGGAACAGACACGGAAGCGTGGAGCCCATTGATAGCCCGAATTATCATAACGAAATGGGACAATGAAACTAGGAGGCTGTACGAAAACCACATTGGAGACAGTAGAGAGATACCGACGTACAAATCGACACAAACATTCTTACAGCGAAGATTTCAGACACTGGAACTGCTGGAGTCAGAAAAAAGACAAGAGAAGCAAGGAGGATCTCTTAGGAAACCAAGAACACATTGCGTGATATGCAACGGAGATCACGGAGTACCGAACTGCAGAGAATTTCAGGAACTCAATGTAAGAGACCGGAACAGGATGATAAAAGAAAAAGGATTGTGTACAAACTGCCTAGCACATAAAAAAGAAAAACAATGTTATTCACAATATAGGTGCAGACACTGTGGCGGAGACCACCACCATATGTTGCATTATGAAAAAGGAAACACAAGCAACAAAAGAAACTCCAATGAAACGAAACGAGAACAAACACAAGAAAGAAATGGAAGAGATTCAAACAATAGAAGAAACGGGTACCAAGCTGATAGGTACAGAGGAGGAAATAATAATCCATACAACGCCAGAGAACAAAATAACGGAAGGCGAGAAAATACACAAGATACCAATGGGCCTAGGAATAGCAACGACCAGCAAAGAGGGCAGAATTCAGTAAACTGTGCAAGCCATAAGGAAGGTGAAGCATTACTAGCGACAGCTGTGGTACGCATAAGAGATGCGAAAGGAGATTCACACATAATGAGAGCACTAATCGACCAAGGGTCACAATGCGCATTTATAACGGAACAAGCTGCGACGACGCTAGGAACAACAAGGAAGCCCATACAGGCGACCATATCCGGGATAGGCTCGTCAGGAGAAAAAACAGCCAACTGGAGTATGAAACTTTTAATCGAAACTCATTACGAAAGTGACTTCGAGATGGAAATAGAAGCACTAGTACTACCGAAGATAACAAGGAATTTACCGGAAAAGGATATAATTCTACCGGACTATAACGAGAAAAATGCAATACTGGCAGATCCAAGATATTACAAGGTAGGGAAGATAGACTTACTACTAGGAGTAAAAGAATACAGTTACATATTGACAGAAGGGATGCACAGAATAAGTAATGGACTCCTGAGTCAAAACACCAAACTAGGATGGATAGTTTCGGGAATAGCACGAGAAAGGGAAAATATAAAAGCAGAAGTATGCTGTATGATATCAAGACAAGAAATGGACGTACAAATAAAGAACTTCTGGGAATTAGAAGAAGTAAATCAGGATACAAGTTTCTCAGTGGAAGAACAAGAATGTGAAGAACTGTATCGACAGACTGTAAAAAGGAATGAAGAAGGGAGATACGAAGTAAAAATTCCGTTTAGGGAAGACGTCGCAAAGTTAGGAGAATCTAAACAGCAAGCATTCGCCAGATTGATGCAACTAGAAAGGAAGTTTGCAAAAGACAAACAATTAGAAGCGAATTACAGACAATTCATGGAAGATTATGAAAACCAAGGTCATATGGTAATAGCAGAAAACCAGGGAGATGGGTACTACTTACCTCATCATCCAGTGAGAAAAGAGGACAGTACTACAACGAAAATAAGAGCCGTGTTTGATGCATCAAGCAAAAGCTCATCGGCAGTAAGCCTGAATGATATTATGCACACAGGGCCGAAATTACAACAAGACTTGACAAATATACTATTACGATGGAGATCCAATAAGGTAGCATACTCAGCGGATCTGGAAAAAATGTTTAGACAAATCAGAATGGCAGAAGAAGACCAAAAATATCAAAAAATTTTGTGGAGAAAGGACACAAAGGACCACATACAAGAGTATAACTTAACGACGGTGACATACGGCACGGCCGCAGCACCCTTTTTAGCGTTAAGAACAATACAACAATTACAAGAAGACGAAGGAGCGAGGTTCCCGTTGGCATCGAAAATTGTAAAAGAAAACATGTATGTAGACGATATACTAGAAGGAGCTGAGACAGTGCAGGAAGCAGAAACAGCCCAAAAGGAATTAATACAACTGTTCAGAAAAGGAGGTTTCACTCTTAGAAAATGGTTGAGCAACGAAGAAAAAATAATGGAGAACGTACCGGAGGATATGAGGAACGTAGACTCGAAGGCATTCAAACAAGAAGAAGTACGGAAAACGTTAGGAATACACTGGTCACCTAAAGAGGATATAATCACATTCAAAATAGGGATAACGACGGCAAAGAAAATAACGGAAAGACACGTACTGTCAGAAGTAGCAAAACTATACGACCCACTGGGATGGATAGCACCTGTAGTAATTCAGGCGAAAATGTTCATACAGGAATTATGGGAGCAAAAGACCAGTTGGGATAAAGAATTAACTAGCAACCAACAAAGCAGGTGGAATACATACCAGGCGCAATTAGTAAATCTGGAGAAAATAACATTGCCCAGGTGGAACAACTTAAGCAAGATAAACAGAGTAGAACTGCATGGATTTGCAGATGCGTCTATGAAAGGATATGGAGCGGTAATCTACTCAAGGGTATTAGGCCCAGAAATTAAAACGAATCTAATGATAGCAAAATCGAAAGTCGCACCATTGAAAGGGAAAACGACGTTACCGAGGCTCGAGCTGTGTGCCGCGGTACTACTAGCAAATTTAATGAAGAAAACCCTACAAGCATTGAACAGGGAAAACATTGAGGTATATGCATGGTCGGACTCAACGATAACCCTGGCTTGGATAAGGGGATCATCAAAAAGGTGGAAAATGTTCGTCGCCAACAGAGTAGAGGAAATAAGACGCGTTATAGGACCGAAAAATTGGCATAAGGTAGATACAAAGGAAAATCCAGCGGACATCCTCTCACGTGGAAGTACCGCATCAGAATTATTAGAAGCAGAGCTATGGTGGAAGGGACCAACTTGGCTGACTAGTAACAAAACTTTAACTCAGGAATCAGAAGAAATACCAGAGACAAATGAGGAGGAAGTCAAAACGAAAATAACGGTGCACACGACAACGATAAAGGAGGACATATGCGAGAGATTCTCAAATTTAGAAAGAATGAGAAGAGTACTTTCATATTGTAGGAGATTTGCAGACAAATGCAGAAAAAAGAAGGACAATGGACAAAGTCAGCTTACAGTCCAAGAATTAGAGGAAACTCTATTAAAGGTGATAAAGCACACACAGCACGCCTACTTCAAACCAGAAATAAATAAGCTGGAGAAGAAACAGCAATTAGACAAGAAAAATAAATTAGCGTCATTGGTACCATTCCTGGATAGACAAGGAATTCTAAGAGTCACCGGAAGACTGAGACACACGAATCTAAAGTACGGAGAAAAACATCCGATAATTTTGCCAAAGGATAGTGCATTAACAAAGTTACTTATAACAGATAGTCACGCAAGAAATCTACATAGCGGATTACAACAAACACTACAGTACATAAAAAGGAAATACTGGATAATCAACGGCAGAAGAACCGTGAAAGATCATCTAGCAAAATGTTTAAGGTGCAGGAGGTATAAAAGCCAAGCAGCACAACAATTAATGGGAGATCTACCGAAAGACAGAGTGAACCCGAGTCATCCCTTTACTAACACAGGGATAGATTATGCCGGGCCAATAAAAATAAGTACCACGAGAGGCAGAGGACAGAGGAGCTATAAGGGCTACATCTCAGTATTTGTGTGTCTGTCAACGAAGGCAGTACACCTTGAGGTAGTAAGCGATATGTCTACGGATGCTTTCATCGCAGCGTTCAAGAGATTTACGGCACGCAGAGGACAGTGCAACAACGTATACAGCGATAACGGAACCACATTCGTAGGAACAGCAAATTTGTTGAAAAAAGAAAATCAAAAAATAGATGACGAGATAAAACAAGGATTACTGGCACTAGGTACTCAGTGGCATGTCATACCTGCATATGCACCACATTTCGGAGGATTATGGGAGAGCGCAGTGCGAATAATGAAATATCACTTGAAAAGAATCATCGGGGAAACAGTTCTAACATATGAAGAATTGAGTACGGTGCTGGCACAAATAGAAGCATGTATGAACTCGAGACCATTATGTGGGTCATCAGAAGACCCTGAAGGGAAAATAGCCCTGACACCAGCTCACTTCCTTATAGGGAGAGAAATTATATCACCAAATCGGGAAGAAGAGCTTACGACTTATTTGAAGATGCCGACGAGGTGGAGATTAGTGGAGAAAATAAAAAGAGACTTCTGGAAAATTTGGAAACAGGAATACCTGCACCAATTACAACAGAGAAATAGATGGCATAAGGCGCACCCTAACATAAAAGAAGAAGAAATAGTTATAATTAAAGAAGAGGATACACCTCCAGGCAGATGGCCATTAGCGAGGGTAACAGAAACACACCCGCTCCAGGGATTAACCAGAGTAGTAACAGTGAGAAAGGCAAACGGGAAACTGACTAAAAGACCCATACATAAGCTAATACGACTGGAAGAAGAGAAACAGGAAAAGCCGAAAAAGGCAGCAGCACTAAGATGGAAGAAAATACTAGTAGCTATAATGTTTTTAACGATGTTAAAACCCATAAAGGCAGAACCGTATAAAATATATAATCCGGTACCAGGATTTTTCACAGAAGACCTTGGAGAGGTCGTCATAGACCGGGGAACATTTCGAATAAAGGTGTTACTCGAAAAAGGAAGAATTCGAACAGAGCACCAACTAATAGGAAATATGATACAAGGCGTACGAGAACTGTGTCATGAGATAAAAATCGTGAATTGTAAGGATATAATAGAGAAATTGGAGGAAGGACAAAGAAAGGCGGAGTCAGTAAGCGAGGGGCTGACAGTAGAAATAAAAGGAAGGGAAAGAAGAGAAATATTAGGAACAATATTAACCTCAGTATTTGGAGTCAATGACGAAGCCTACAGTAACATTGAAGCATTAGATAATAACCAAAAGGAGCTAATAAAGGAATCACAGCACCAGGCGAAGATAATGTTAGAAACAATAACATCAATCAATCACACAGAGAACAGGATAAACGAGCAAATGAACAAGTTTAACAAAGCACTAATCACAGGTCTACAAGAAATATCTAAAGGACTTAACGAAGTAGAAGACAAAGCACAAAAACTAGAAACCGAATATAGCACGTTACGAATACAAACGATAGCATTACAAGTTATGGACTTCATAAACGAATATACTCAATTTTACGAGGGAATATTAAACCTTCACTATAACCACGGACACTTCATTGATATAGTGAAACCGGGTGAAATAACCAAATTAATAGGGAAAGCAGGGCAGATACTGCCTCAAGGGGTCGAAATACGACGACAACCCATTATAGAAACAGAAGTCAGTCATGACGACAGATATATAACAGTCATCGGCTACTTCATAGTGACAGGGAAAAATAAGTACAGCATGCTCAAAGTCACGGCCATACCACTTAACGTTGAGGGGTCGGTGTTGCGCACATTTGTCGCCCCAAGGAATCTACTGGTCGTAGATTATAACACACTGCACTACTTCGAATTGACCACGGAAGATAGAGAAAGGTGCTTACTGTTGACAAAGGCGCAGATAGCGTGCTCACCAACGGCTATAAGAAACATGGATACCCAACCAAACTGCATACTAGAAGAAATTTATGAGCGATCTAAGAATAGCACATGTCCAGTGGTAGCCAGGACAATACAGACAGCTCAATGGAGTAAGATGGGTACTCCCAACCTCTGGCTAGTTATCACGCCAGTCACGATACACATATCCATTATTTGCGATGGAAATCGGAGCGAAAGAGTACTGGAACGAGTCACATTCCTGAAGCTTTCACCCAAATGTATCGCCCAAACGAAAAATATTACATTACTCCCCACTAACAGTGGGGTGGACAGAGCAGTGACGAGTTACCTGAAGTCGCCAATCACTCCCGTAGCCCAACTGGTGGCGAGGACACCCCGCAAGTTTAACACGCCTCTAAACACCTACCTTGACATACCAGGAGGAGAGCTACGTCATGTGTTACTTGAGGAGGAGAGTCTGGAACAAGAAATGACGCATACGCAGTGGCGATCGATTCACGAATCTAATTGGCATTATTTTGTGGCCACCGGGATCATTACTATAATGGTAATAATTGGGATACTCACGTTATGGAAGTACCGTCCTGTTGCACGACTATGTCGTTCAGGGAATCCACAAACTCAGACTAACGAACAGGAAGTACCTGTATTAGTTAGTAATCGGCACAACAATGTACGGTCGACTTCCCAAGTTGACATCCCACTTTCCACATTTTCATCCAATTGCCCTAATTTTAATCTAGAGATAGAGTCGGACATTGATAGCTAGGGTACGGTTGGAAGATTATTGATTATTCTTAAACTATTTATAATTTATCATGTTTGAATTTTACTATGTTATGTAATACTTATATGTAAACTTTGAGTATTGACACTTGGGCCAGATTGCCCGATTCCGCAGTATGTCCAATATCAAATCTTCATAATTCATATCCGAAATTGGACAGTATAATTTTATCACCCAGTAGACCGAATGAATCTATTTGTTATTAAATACACACACGTAGTTAATTAGGTTACATACACATTTGGTCAATTATAAATAATAATTTGGACATCAGTCAAAAGTACTGACAAAGTTAAACAATTTACATAAATTAAATACACATATCACGCTAGGTACGCGAAAAATATTGACCCAAATAGAATTTATATAAAACTAATATCTCTTGACTAGAGAAGCATTCAATCAATATTCACTCAACGAACATATAGTCTTCAACGATCAACTTCATCAGTCTCTACTCAAAGTAATCCCGGGTCTACACCCATAGTGTACGTCTCAACAATAAACTCTGCTACTATTATTTGGTGTTTCCATTACAACAGAACGAACATCTTCACTGAGCCAACGAAGGGAATTTGTTCACAATGTCTTCTAAAAACGTGTCAAAACCTGTTTATTTGGAAAAAGTTATACCTCGAGTCATGTAGTTCATGAATTATATTGTTACAAATACATTCTTCCCTGCAATTGATTCTACGCATTGCGTTGACGGCAGTGAACAGAACCAAATGCAATTATCAATACTCGAAGTATATTTCTGAGAAAAAATTAATTCTCTTGAGTGTCAACTAACCGAGTGACATTATGTCGAAATGTGTTTACACAGCTATATAAAGACACAAGAGATGAATCAACAGCTATATAAAGACACAAGAGATTAATCAACAGCTGACTCAGCAGATTGCTGTAAATACACAACTACTTTCATTTTACAAGCGTCATTAAAAAACTGAAAAATTCCGCCAACTGAAGAATTCTTCTTCTTCTTTCAGTGCCTATTCGTTCCGAATATTGGCAATCATTCTGGCTATAATTATTTTATTGACTGATGCTTTAAATAGATTCGTTGTTGTTGTGGAGAACCATTTCCTCAGGTTCTTCAACCATGATATTCTCCTTCTCCCAATTCCTCGCTTTCCGAATACTTTACCCTGTAGGATTACCTTCAGTAATCTGTATTTAGTGCTGTTTCTCATTATATGTCCTAGATATTCCAACTTTCTCCTTTTAATGGTATACATCACCTCTCTTTCTTTGCCCACTCTTCGTAATACGGTCTCGTTGGTTATCTTGTCTGTCCATGATATCCTTAGAATTCGCCTGTATAGCCACATCTCGAAGGCTTCAAGTTTTTTCTCCATTGCTTCAGTTAGTATCCAGGATTCAACTCCGTAATACAATATTGAGAAGATATAACATCGTAGGAGCCTTACTTTTATCTCCAGATTAAGATTGTGGCTTTTAAAGAGTTTGGCCATGTTATTGAATGCACTCCTAGCCTTCTCTATTCTACATTTTATTTCCTGTGAGTGATCCCATTGTTCATTTACTGTTGTTCCAAGATAGTTATACTGTTTTACTCGGTCCACTGGTGTATTATTAATAAGTAGTTGAGCGTCTCTAACTTTATTTTTGCTGATGATCATAAATTTAGTTTTTGTTATATTTACTTGAAGTCCAAATCTTTCACTTACTTCATTTACTTTGTTTATCAGTTGCTGTAAACTGTTCAAACTGTCTGCAAAAATAACGGTGTCGTCTGCATAACGGATGTTGTTTAGGCGTTCTCCATTTAGAAGTATTCCATGTTTGCATTTTTCCAAGGCTTCACTAAATATTTCCTCTGAATATAGATTAAATAATATAGGTGAAAGTATACAACCTTGTCTAACGCCTCGTAGAATCTGGATCATTTCCGTTGGTTCACCTCCAAAATTCGTTCTTATTGTGGCTGATTGGTTCCAGTATAAATTTTGTATTATGATCTTTATCATCCATTTGGGCTTTTGTTAGAATATCCATCATTTTTTGGTGTTGAACTGTATCAAATGCTTTTTGGTAGTCCACAAAGCAGGTGTAAATATCGCAAGTCATATCTCTGCATCTTTGAAATAATACTTGTAGACTAAACAGTGCATCTCTTGTACCTACGCCCTTCATGAATCCAAACTGTGTGTCTTGTATTCTCTCTTCGCATAGCTTGTATATTCTACGATGTATAATTTTAAGAAAAAGTTTTAATGTATGGCTCATTAGACTTATTAGCCTATATTCTCCGCACTTTTTTGCTCCCTGTTTCTTTGGTAAGGTAATAAATTCTGAAAGTAGCCAATCTTTTGGGATATTGCCTGTGTCATAGATATTATTGAAGATTTTACATAGTACTCTTAAAGATTCATCATCAAGAAGTTTAAGAAATTCAGATTGTACTCCGTCTGGTCCTGGAGCTCTACCTTCTTTTAGTGATATTATGGCTGCTCTTATTTCTGCCACTAGTACAGGTGGTCCTGTTTCCGTAGGTATTGGGGGCTGGTTCTCTCTCTCATCAAAAAATAAATTTCTTATGTAATTTTTCCAGATATCATTGATACTCTCTTTGTCCACGATTATCTCTCCATTGTCATTAACAAGTTTACTTATTCTTCTGTTTTTACATTTACCTGTAATTTCTCTTACCTTCTTATGCACGTTGAAGTCGTCGTATTTACTTGGAGAATTTCGATTTCTTGGCATTTTTTCTCCAGTTCTTTCTGTTTGGCTTCTCTGATCTTTCTCTGTATCTCTCGCTGTAATGTTTTATACATGGAGTTATCGTTCTTGTTTTTCCTTCTTTCTTCCATTAGTTGCAGAATCTCTGTCGTCATCCATGTCTTATTCTTACCTTCTTCGTTCTTCATAAAATTGTCTTTAATGTCGTCTATTGTTTTCTTAAGGGATTCTATCTTATCTTCTGTGCTTTCCGTTGTATTATCGATTTCTTTAAATTTTCTATTTAATGTTTTGCTGACTATTTCTTTTACTTCGCTACATTTCAGTTTTCTCATGTCATGTTTTTTTACAGTTTTTCCGCGTATTTTCTTTAACTTAATTCTATACACGCCCACTAAAGGATTGTGGTCAGATTGAATATCAGCGCCTGGGTAGGTTTTAATACTGTTGAAACTATTTCGATATCTTTTGTTAACAAGCATATAGTCTATTTGATTTCTAATAATAACGTCTTCTCCGTTGTCTCTAGGTGATTTCCACGTATACAGGCGTCTAGGCGGTAGTTTGTAAAATGTGTTTAGCACGATTAAGTCATGCTCAGCTGCAAAGATACTCATTGTTTCTCCGCGTTGATTTCTCTCTCCTAATCCATGTGGGCCAATATGTTGCCCTTCTTTTCCGTTACCTATTTTTGCATTGTAATCTCCCATGATTATAAGGAGTTCGTGTCTCGGTATATCTCTTATAAGGTTGCTTATTTGTTTGTAGAATTCTGATATTTCTTCATCACTATGGTCTGCTGTGGGTGCATAGACTTGTATGATGTTTGTGTTCACCGGTGACGTATTTATTTGTAACAGGAGGATTCTATCGTTCACTGGTATGAAGTTGTTGACTTGTTTGGCTATACTTTTATGCGTGATAATTCCAACCCCATTCTCATATTTACCATTTTTTGATCCTGAATAGTATACTCTGTAGTCTTCTATATCACAATAACTTGAGTCAGGCCACCTCATTTCACTTATGCCCATTATTTCTATTTTCATGCGTTCCATTTCTTTAATTGCGCATTGGATTTTTCCTGATTGAGCCATCGTCCTAACGTTCCAAGTGGATATCCTCTTCAGACAATTCGTGTGGACTTTTCTTAAAGGTGTTTTATTGGGTATTTCACAGGGATTTTGCATATTAACGACCTGAGAGGCCCTGTGGTCATGGGAATGACCTCTCTTGCCGGATCTTGGTCTCCGATGTCCATGATCAGTATGCGACTTTTTATTGAGTTGTACAGCCATTATAATTGTACTAGAGATATCCATAGGGATCTTTAATATAGTGGTTTCTCGTTGCCTTCTATATTCTTATGCCGTTGACCAAACCATTGATTCTTCTGCCTTTGGGGCCGGTTTCTCAGCCCCAGGACAAAAGAGTGCCCTACCACCTACCAACTCGTCCGCCCGGAGCCGTTGGTCGGTAAGTGGGGGACTGCTTATACCGGCAATCACTCGGTCCCTATCTGCGCTAGCCATCAAAATTGATGTTGCCCGTCCTCTACCGCGTGGAGGTGCAGATTCGGATTTTTCCTTCATCGAGATTAAGACCTTTCGGCATTTCCTAATCTCTCCAGAGCTTTAGAGAACTGAAGAATTAGAATACAGTAAACACTTAACTGTAGCTGTAAACATTTAATTCGCATGTTATGAAAAAGCAATAATAATAACACAGTCCAACATTTTAAATATTTTTGATGCTGTGATTTCAAAAATGTCTTATTTTTTTCTTAGTTTTTTTAAGACTATGTAATTTTAACTTCGCTGAGAAAGATATACACAAAGACACCTGGAAATCACCCAGACAGACTTACAGTGAAAATAACAGATCATGCTGTTGTAGACTCTATTCGCTAATTGTAGAATATTCGCTTGAAATTAGATTCATCAGAATTGTAATAATATTTTTTGCTTATATTAGTACTTACATTTAATAATTTTCACGGCTTAATATGTCTATTTAAGGGAGCTTACCATTACTCTCACTATCACTGCTGTTATCGCCTGTTAACTTAATCACTACGGATTCGATTATAGTGTCAACATGAACATCTAACTCTTACATTAGTTTGTCGGCATTCCGTACACGGGATATAGCATTCTGCCAAGCTAATGGCGTAACCTCATCAATAGCAGTATTTAGCAGACGCTTCACAACTACAATTTTAAAAGTTACATTATGACGTGCCACATAACCCTTTGTTTGTGCCCCGATTAACATAATCGGGTTCAATTCGCAGTGATATGGTGGAAGTCTTAAAACAGTAACACCACCAGCACGAATCATTTCATCCATTACGTGTAAACGATATGATTAGGGCTATGTTCTTTGATTAAACACATCAACTCTACCCTAACTGCATTTTTCCCATTCGGCTGTTTGAAGTGGAAATTTCTTCACTCCGGCGACTATGGTCGATGCATTGTCCAGAACGATCACGCAGTTATCTTCAACACGTTGCAGAACATATTAAAACCACTGTTCTAAACGATCTGCATTTGTGTCCTGATGGTAATCACCGTTTTTTTTGATAAAAAAATTAAACCACTGTCTTTTAGAAAGCCGCTGTCACTTCCAATATGGGTTACCATGAGCCGCTGTCCTGTATCTGCCAGTCCTCGGAATCCTTGATATATACCTTCAATAAAAGCTTGTAGTTTAAGAGCAAAATAATTTATTGTGACAATCTCATCTCAGAAAACTAAAACAATAGTAGTCACCAAAGAACCAACCAGATGTAAAATAGAAATTGATGGCATCAGTATTGAACAAGTAATGGAAATAAAATACCTGGGAATTACACTGTCTAGCTATTGAGATGTGGACAAAGAAGTGAGAGATCAAGAACAAAAAGGAAATAGACTGGCAGGATTCCTTAATAACACTATATGGCGAAGCACACACATTAACACTAAGACGAAGTCAAGAATTTATAAAGCCAGTGTAAGACCAATAATGACATATGCCTCAGAAACAAGTTCCGACACAGCCACAACGCGAAGGCTACTGGAAACGGCAGAGATCAGAGTACTGAGAAGAATTACAGGAAATATGTTGAGAGATCGAAAGAGAAGTAAAGACCGAAGAAAATTTAACGTACAGTGTATAAATGAATGGAAACTAAATAGGAAAAAAGAATGAAATAACCACATATGCAGAATGGAGGAGACCCGTGTCGTAGAAATAGCATTGATTCGTGTACCCTCCGACAATAAATGTCAGCAGGACCCTGGTCTACCTGGCCTTTCGGCGTACGACTGTTAGCTAGCCACTAACCCCTACGAGTCCGACAATATTTGACGGTGGCGCGTTGCACGAAGCATCGCGAGGCTCCACCATAGTACCTGTGTTGAGGTACGCACATCCGTCCGTTATCTCCCCGGTGCGGAAAGGTGAATTCAGGTCGAGGCTCGACTCGCACGTTTGACAGGTAGCCGCCGAGGAGCTCTCCTCTATCACTCTTAAGTCTCCCGAGGTGAATACGTGCCGTAACCCCACGCCCTTAATGGGAATGGGTGTATCAGGGACGCAGCACGTTCAAGCTCACCTTGGTTCCGTGGAATGAGAGTAGAGTGGTCCCACGAGAGGCTCATCTTGGATACTAGGAGTATAGACCGGTGAATGTGACCGGCGTGCGTTTCTACAAACCCGACACTTCGAACGACGGCTCTCCACATCTTCATTACTTTCCATTAGTCTCCTCTTACGACAGGCAGGGATACTTCTCCCTCGACCTACAGTCTCGACTGTATTCTCGTATCCGCGAGCCGGACGGTGCGTAAAAATAGCAAGAGATAAGTCACCAATCGGCAAAAGAAGTAATGGTCGACAGCGCAAAAGCAGAATTGCCTATAAAGAGGAAGAAGAAGAATAGCTTGCTGACTACTTGTTACAGTAATGTCAGTCCACACATTTTTAACAGTATGTCCAGCATTGACCCAAGTTTCGTCTTAATAATAGATTTTTCTATTTTGTTTTCATTAAATTTATTTGGTTTTCAACCTGTAAATGTGTCTGTGGGATCTGAACTTTACCCGAGCGTTGTTTTTGACGGACAATCCTGTAAACAGTGGATGACTCATACATTCACAATGACTTATTGCCTCCCCCTGAGAAAATATTTTTCTTAAATACTTATATGCATTAGACACTATCTTTTATTAGCTTTAAGTCCTAACTGTCTGTGAGAATTTTTCATATTTATACTCACCCTGCTAGTACTAGGTTCTTCCATTTTAGTTTAAACAATATTTAACGAAAGCAATATACCGTTAAACAACTGATTACGCTCATGAGCCATTTCATCTTGCCAGTCTATAGATATATGTACAATAAATAGAGAGGTCTTTTGTTGTATTTGAACATTTTTTTTACATTAATTTGGCGTATATTCAGTTCTTTGATTTTTCTCTTTATTTCTTCTGGGACTTCCTTTATAGCGGTGCTTTCATGTCTGGCTTGTGATTAGTTTCTTCGTTATTTACTAACAATGTACTCATCGCCTTCCATCGCTTCTGTTATCTTCTATTTCTCGTCGTTATAGGCGGCAGTCATATTCACTTACACTTCCCTTCCTCACATTCTTTCGGCAGTAATATGATGTCTGTAATCCATGCGTTTTGTTTCGTGATCATTTCGTCCAGTACGACTACCGTACTCATGCCCATGTGTAGAAAGCTCGGGCTAAGTCGGTCGAGATATTTAACTTTTAAAAATGAACTAATTAAAAAGGTCAATAATAATTCCAATAATAAGATGATTGAAGTTTTATTATCTTCTCACAAAATAATAACATTATATAATATAACAATATTTTTCATAAATGTCATGTACAGTTATATAATTCAACGAATTTTTGTAATAATTACTCAAAAACCTGAAAATACTGATTTTACTTCAAAAGTGTTCATTTGAATTGGCTATGCAGATACTTAGAAGATCCCCAGCTGCATATACTAATAATAATACATGTTGACAAAATATATGAATAGATAAATAAAGAAAACACCTGTTGAAAAATCTTATAAACAGATGAAATATTATTTTGAGTGAATTAATAGACTAAATTGATTTTATTTTTATTAATTTATTCATGAGAGCAACATTCAATAGAAGCTGCCAAATTGTTATGAAAATATAGTCATACACAACTTTGTCAATTCAAATATAGTATACACAACTTTGCAACTTAACGTAGGAATAAAGTTTCCTTACCATTTCGAAAAATACTTATTGCATGCTAAGACAATTTAAAAATTCCGAATCTGATGTCATAATATTAGAACAATCCTAAAATAATATTAATGGCACGAAAGAGGTGTAAATTAACATTAAAAGACAACATGTACCGATGATTATAAATATTTTTACAAAAGCAAAATTGGAACGGACAGAAATGATTCATAGTTTATCAATCAAAATGATTCATCAGAAATTTTAACTGGTTCATATTTTCATATTTATGGTTTATATATATATATATATATACATTCCAAAGTATCAATATAAGTGGGAAGGGAATTTGACACACGTTATCGAATAGTTTGTTTTGAATATTTTATGCTTTGCTAAGTATCTTCTTTATACGAGGTTACTGACACCACATCACCTCCCACGTTGATAAGGCATTGACCCTAAAAAAAAAAAAATAAATAATGATATAGCAAACAATATTTATGTTTGGATTTATGCAAAGCAACATATAGAATCTTTCATGATAAAACATCTGACGCGAATATACAGGAATAAAGAAATAAACGCTTATCCGGTATTTATTTTTTCTTTATTAACTAACCTTTAATGCCTTATGATAGACTCCACATGATTTGTGATAAACTCTGAATAAAACAAGAGTTTCCCGAAAGTATGTATGATGAAGTGGCAATTACGAGTCGTAACAGTTGGGATGAGCTGGAAATTTACTAACTTTCCTAAATCTTCATCCCCTGCTATCAATCATTGTCTTCTGGATCTTCCTTTTTAACCCGATAACCCCAATACAAACTTACTTTTTTACTTTTTCGTGTCTGGATCCGACTACAGTTTTTCTGCCCAATATCGGGCTACGTCTACACCCTTTGTATTTGCGAGCCATAAATCATCGAGGGTGCACTGTGATGGGCAAAGTCTGCATACTCTCAGGTGTTATATCTGTATTATGTTCAGATTAATTTGGCGTCAATATAGTAGAAGGAGCATCATTCTCTCCAAGAAAGGTATGAAGGACTATTGAGACCCTTGCGACTATTATTCTTCTTCTTTTTCTTTTACTTTATAAGCAATTCTGCGATCTCTTGCTATTTTGACGATACGGGTATCCTCCATTTCGTTTATGTGGTATTATTCCATTCTTTTTTTCTATTTTGTGTCCATTAATTTATACATTGTACGTATCATTTTCTTCTAATATCTTTGCTTCTCTTTCGATCTCTCAGCGTATTTCCTGTAATTCTTCTCAATACTCTCATCTCTGCCGTTTCTAGTAGCCTTTGCGTTGTGGCTATGTCGGGTCTTGTTTCTGAGGCATATGTCATTATTGGTTTTACACTGGCTTTATAAATTCTTGACTTTATCTCAGTGTTAATGTGTCTGTTTCGCCATATGGTGTTATTAAGGTATCTTTCCAGTTTATTTGGTTTTTGTACTTAACCTCTCACTTCTTTGTCCAGGTCTCTGAGATTATCATATTAAATTCTTTTGCTCTTATGTTAAATCTGTGGACCAGTCTTTGCAGACTATCTTCATGTTGGGCTATCAATATTGCGTCGTCTGCGTAACAGATTATTTTTATTTCTTGGTTTCCCATTCCGTATCCGCTTCCTTTGGTAACGCATTTGATGATTTCATCCATGATCAAATTGAAGAGCATGGGGCTCAATGAATCCCCTTGTCTTATTCCGCTGCCTATTTTTAGAGGTTCTGTAAGTTGTCCATCTATTCTGACTTCCATTTTGTTGTTTGGGTAGATGTTTTCGATAATTTTTATAATGTTTAGGGGAATACATCTTTGAGTCTTACTCTGTCAAACGCTTTCTTTAGGTCAATCAGACACAAAAATGCTGGTCTATTATACTCTAGTGATTTCTCAGTAATTTGCTTTATAACGAATATTGCACCTGTACACGATCTGTACCAAAACCCTGTTGTTCATCTGCTAAACTTTAGTTTTAAGTTTTAGCGCAGTATTTAGCAAGTTTATACCTGTATATATACCTCTATATTTCTGACTATTATTCCGACTCCATTTTTGTGTTGAGGACTGTTATTGCCCGAGTAGTAAACATTAGTTTATTACTTTATAATTAAAAATTAAAATAGCTGATACAACATGCGTTGGCTAGAAGTAAGACTTTCGTATTGAATTACTATATTGAAATGAAATTAATGAAATATTGAACTCAATTTCTTAATTTAGTATCACTGAATTAATTGACATACATTATAAAAAATTAAAAAAACTTACCTGGTTTTTATGGAAGTTGTGATTAAGAAACAACTCCGTCAAGAAAAATGCTACTAAAGCATTGCCACCAAGAGCTGTAACATGTGCCCTAACAATGGCCAAAACTTCCGTTACAAAACTATGAAGAAACCCGCTAAGACCTCCTTCCTATAGAAGAAAAAAAAAAACAAATAACAATCCACTGAAACAAGTATTATAAGCTATTATACTATATTAGTGTCAACCATACATGTCACAATGGATTTTTTTAAGTAACTTTATCAGCTTCATTCTAGTTCTGTTTCAGTTTTAACACCATCATTGGTGCTTCGGAGCTCCTAAGCCCCGATTTTCGTAACTCTGTTTCTCCATTAAGTCCCATTCTTTGCAGTTTTGGTGTCAGTTTGCCAGACAGATTTTCCGAGAATCCTTATCCACACAATCGGTCCATCTCAGAGCCATATATTAGGACTGGAAGAGAAAGTTTATGTATGCCATTATCTTTGTTTTCTTGCTAGCTAACGGCTTCATGGTAGCTATCATATGCTGCTTTGAAGTCTACGAACAAGTGGAGGATGTCGATATCGAATCTCCTAGGGTTTTCAAGAATCTGTCTGACAAGTCTGAAACAACTTTGATATTCGTCCAGAATTTCTTCAGCGTGGGTTCATCCGTGTGTAAATCTGTGTGTATCTTTTAAAATATGGACGATATTAAGAAGGCAAGGAAAGCTAGAGTTACAATGTGATGTTGAGACTGCACTCTCTGATCAGTGTGACCAGCTTATTGATTTCCTTGTGACAAATAGTGGCAATGATCCAGCACTTGTTAGACCTGTTTTTAGACCATTACAAAAAAGGGCAAATGCTCTTTTTTTGTCAGATGTCGAAGCTTTAAAATGGTAGTTTCTAAAAGACTCTGACTTGACTACTGAAGCTAAATTCTTAGCATTTCATAATGGATTAAGTGAGGCTTTCTTACACTCTTTTCCTAAAAAATCCTATAAAAAACGTAGAGATCAAAGTTGACTAATAAACTAGCTCAATGATGATTTGAAGTCCATGAGAGAAACTCTTCCCTTGATAAAGGATCAATATGATAAGTTTCCTACGTATTAACAAATCACAAAAAACATTACAAATTAGTAATAAAATCTGCTAAAAAAAGGCCAATGATAACCTTATTGCAACAGCATTTAATCCAAATAAGTTTATGCGGGATATTATAAAGATTTCACCTAACGAATGTAATGATTTTTTCACTAATGTTGCTTGTAACTTGCAGACCCAGATTCAACCCTGCTTCTTTAATCCCTTAGATTTTGATACCACTCTGTCCGAGGAAGTATTTTTCTTTTAAGATGTTTCTCTCAATGAAATCCTAGATATTTTAACTAATATGGTGAACAAGAAAATAGGGACTACTACGGATTCTCTGTTGATGTAATAACAAGATTGAAACTTCTCATTGCTAGTCACCTAATTACACTTATAAATCAATGTTTTATCAATATTACTCCTTCCTAAATGTATGGCAGCAATGATTGTTCTCAAGTATTTTGAATCCAAAAATTTGTTTACAAATAGTCAGTTTGGTTCTAGAAGGGACCTAAAAACCACAAAGGCCATCATGGACCTAGTGATAAAGATTCAAGAGGCTTTTGATCAGAGCTGTTATCTGTCTGCTACATTCTGTCACCTGAGTAAAGCATTTGATTGTGTTTCACATGAACTGCTTCTCAGAAAATTGGAAAGATACAGGTTTAGGGTACTAGCATTGCAGTGATCTCAAGTTATCTCTCCAATATAAAGCAGAGTGTGCAAGTGGGTGGAATGAGGGCGCCAGAGAGAGAGCTATAAATATCGGATTACCTCAAGGGTCAATATTCGGACCACTTTTATTTCTAATCTACATTAATGATCTTCTACAGACATACCTCACCAGTTCATTTAATTTTTTTGCTGATGACACTACTATTACCTACATCTGCTTCCTTCTGGGGAAGCAGAAAAACAAATAAAATTTTTGGCGGTTTATTTGGATGCAGGACTGTGTTGGAAAGCTCATACAAGGTCCCTTGTTGTCAAATTAGGATCTGCAACTTTTCTGATGAGAAGACTTTCTGAACGTGTATCTTAATTCACTCTAAAACAGGCCTATTTTGCACTGTGTCATTCATACATTAGCTATGCAATTCACGCATGGGGTCATAATGTTGAAGCTAAAGATGTTTTTAGCATTCAGAGAAGAGTAATAAGGATAATTACTGTCTAGTCCTATCATAGAGAATGATAGGACTTATAAGGATATCAACTTATACTGGAACAAGGAGTTTTATCTATGATGGTGAAACGGCATTGGCTGTACAGGGAAAATGTCCAAAATAAACAGAAAATAAATTGTCGGCTGCACAAAAAGACCTCAAAGAGTACTATAATAATAACTTTGACTACAATGCCAGCTGTGAATATAGCGAAATACAGAACCCTGAGCACCTTTTAGTTTGTATGTACTTTGAAGAATGAAGAATGTATTCTCCTTGGCAACCAATGACAAGGCCACCAAAGTGACGGAGTATTGGCAGTATACGATTGACACAAGTGATCAGGGTACGGAAAGTAAGATATTCAAGTATGTTTGTCCGGATAATCTCGTGTAGTTCGTTAAAAAAATCAGGTGATATCAAAACATTGAACTCACCTCTCTAATTGATGTCGTTTCTCTAATAAAGAAGAAATTAATATTTCCTAAATATTTATCAACACTGGCTCCCGGTACGTAGGATAAAGGCGTTATATCAACACCATGAATTTCCTTTTGTGGCGTCTGGAAATAAAAAAAATATTAGTATAGTATGCCTGTTTTTTTTCTACCAAAAAATTAGAAACATATTCTTACGTGTCTTTGCTTCAGGGACGATTTGTATTTCGATGAAGATCGTAGTTTATTGACTTTATTTATTTTATTTCCTGGCACAGTATTGTTCTCCGTAATACTATCTTCTTCTAATTTAAAAATCATGTCCTCTTCTGAAACATAATACATATTGTTTTGTCATTGAGTTATTGTAAACAAGTATTGTAATATTGTTGGTATTCCGAATAAAGTTGGTTTTAAAAAAGTGTAACAATATAATTGCACGATTCTTATAAAAAATTATTCTTACCTTCTTTCCTTGGAATTACAGATTTGAAACCCTTAGCTTTTTTACCTAATCCCAGTGCCATACCTAAAAATAAATGGAAATACAAAATTTAAAAAAAATCTTTAGTTATTACAATACATTACTAAAGTAGGATGCCTTGAGGATGATCTTGTATATGGATATAATTTTAAATTAAAAATTAAAATCCAGATTTTCTTGTCAGAATATACTTAATACAATCTTTATCTAGTATTGAATGGAATAGCATTTTAAACTTATATTTTGAAAACGATTTCCAAGCTGGAAGTTGAAACGTCGTTAGAGTATTTCCAAACTTTTAATTAAAATTGTGGAATAATTCCATTAGAGTTAATAACGTAGAAATGCTACAGACAGTTGCAACTCTCTCTGATTTCATGCATAGGAGGATTGGTGTACTTTATATGCAGGAATCTTGTTGGAAAGGTAATAAATCGAGATATCTTAGAGATGGATGCACGTTAATATATATAGTAGTTCGAACAGTCACGGTAAAAATGAAGTAGGTATTATTTTAAACAACGAATAAAAGGAACATTTTGTAAGGATGTGAAGAACAGGAAAAGGAAGACTTTGGGAGGACCCTTGATTGCGAGATGCTCGAGGTTCCTGTAGACCAAAAATTGTTTTATTGGAGGTGATTTGAATGAACATATTGCTAGAGAAAGAGCGGGAATAGAAAGAGTTCATGGAGTTTTGGGGATGGGAATAAGAAATGATGAAGGAAATAGTGTGATGGACTTTGCAGTGGCATGGGATTTGGCTGTCATTAATACGTTCTTTATGAAGACTGAAGAACCGTAAGCTAGTAGAGGTTACCAAATATTAAGTGGTAAAGGGTGAGTAAAGAGTGTGGTGAGACCTGCGTTGGGAATGACACAAGGAAATAAGTTGCAGAAAGATATATTTTGAGGGTGATTATTAACCATATTTGATCACTTTGTAAGTACCTTGAAATATTAATTAAATTATATTTACCAAATACTAAAAGTTGCACCTCATCTGGCTCGGGAATATCACATCGAAATTGAATGTTACATAAAGCGCAAGGTACCATTCTTCTTAATTTAAAATAAACGCTTTGAAGTAATTTACTAAAATATTCATCTATATTAAGATTAGACTGGAATTTAAACCTTCGACACTGAATGAACATTTGTAAATTTTTAACTATCTCTAAATCGTCGAGCCCAGGGATGGTCTCAGTATTTACAACATGAAAGCCATCAGGAGGACGTTCTTTCATTAATGAGCAAAGTACTTCTTCATCTTTAGGATCATCGACCTGCAATAAATATATGTGGCATAATATATAAATAAGCAAAAAGTCAACTTCTTACCTCTAAAACACAGCAATCTTTACTACCGGATGACAGATCTAAGGAAGTTGGCTCTTCGTCCGAATCATCATCTGACCAAGCACGAGATCCTTCAATTGTATCCTAGAAAATTTGTTTTTCAAAATACAATTTATGTGACAAACTACTTATTGCAGATTGTAAATAAAAATTGTATAATTATAAAAAATACACAAAAAATAATCAGATACTATGAGTCTGATAATAGTTTTGCAGACCCTCATTTTCGATCTCCAGTATGTGATTTTGTGAAATCTGTGAAACTTTCTACTGTTTCAATTCATAAAGGTTTAGTCATTAATATCCTTCGTTTTATTTCCATGTCTGGATCTAGTTGGTTTGTTATGACAGTTCCCAAATATGTAATTTTGTGAACTTTTTGAACTTTGGATGTGGGTTCCGACCCTACAGACTAAAAATTTTGTTTTGTTTGAGTTTATTTTAATGCCAATTTCCTCTCCTACTTCGTGAATACGATCAAGCAGAAGTTGGAGACCTTCAATATTTGCTGACAGAATTACTGTATCGTCCGCGTATCTAATTACATTAAGTAGTTCGAGAGTTGGTCATAAGGAAGAGATATATTGGATATTGGAGATACATAAGAGCTGATTCGAGTAAACATTGAACGACCAACAGCTATATTTTACTTTTAAAACCAACGAACCTCTACTTTGGATTAGACATTAATATCTACTGTTAAATTAAGTTACTAGAATATCAGCAACTTAAAATTATTCCCTTTTTTAATAAACTGCAAGAAGATTCTTGGAGTCTTCTTATTACACATAGACTTGAATGCTACATCTCCTAACGAAATCTACCTTCTTCCATCATAGAATAAAACTCTCTAAAACATAGACACCAACTTACAATCCAAAGCACTAGCATAATCATAATCAAAGTAATCCCTGGGGATAACAGCTAATGTCAGGGCGTTTTGAAAGGTAGATCATTTCCTATTCTGAGATAAGGTAGATCAAACTTCTGTAATATTCATTTTTGTGTGTTTTTGCTGCTGTAGTGACTCTTTTCCGTTTCTTTCTGTGTTTGCTTTGAACTTTCTAGTCCTTAATATGCATTGATCTTGCATCTCCTTCTACATCGTCTAGCTATCTTGTCCTAATACCTTCCTCTATACCTGAGTATCCAGTTAGTTATCATTCTCAGCATATCTGTGTGTGCTCGTTCCAGTATGTCCCCAATTTATTTTAAGCAGAGAGGCTTTATGTTCCTGACTATGCTTTACCCCTTTAATACTTCTTCAATTTCGGCATTGGTGTTCATTTTTCTTTCTCCTTTTTCAAGGCAAGACACCGAAGATAAATATTTTCCAAGTGCATAACCTGAAAATGGACTTAAGTAGAGGAGCTCTCGACAGTATATTCGAAGCCCTCTACAGAGCACCCGGGGATATCAGAAGGTGGTTAGACCCTTAATTGTTCCCCGAGGTGACAAAACCAGATATATTAATGTTAAAAAATTTACCTCAATTTTATAAATTTCTTTGTTCTTCTTCACCGTCTCATTTAATTGCTTTTGTAATGTGATTATCTTTGGATCGTCTACGTTTTCGTCAGAAACCAGTTTAGGTACAGTCGGACTGGGCAAAGAGGTTAAAAATATTGCTGTACCAGTGGCAGTTGCAATGATTAACTTCTCGCCAACGGTTATTCTAAATTTTAAACCAAATATTGCATTCATTCCCTAAAAAATATTAAGTTCACGACGTATTGCTAATATACCGATAAATGCTGCATATATTTGTTTATGACCTACACAGAAACTTACCTTTATTTTTAATTTGTTAACTAACAACCTATGAAGCTCATATTCTAGAAAAGGTAAACCGTCTGATATTTCCTTTGCACTCCACTCGCCTTTTAAGTCTTTTAAAGGTCGACAAACATACGATTCAATAAAACATCCTCTTCCTGTGCTGGGTATGCCATCTAAAGGTTCTATTGTTGCTATTAGAACCTCAGGAACTTTGCCTTTTCTAAAAATAAACCAAATTTTAAATTTTTTAATAGTTTTAAAAGTATCTTACAGTCGGTTGACTTTGAGTGGTACTAGTGTTTTTTCCAAAATGAAGAAAAAGGTTTGAAACGACCAACGAAAGGATGAGGTCCCACGTTGAGGATTCTTGAGGGCTTCAGAAGAACCGCATGTTTAAACTGCAAAGTATCACTAACAGCAAAAGATATAATGGATTGAAACAATTACAATAATACACGAACAAAATATGGTAGCTGAAAGTGATCCTCCAACAAAATGAATTCCAAACTTTTAAGTCCAATAACCTCTGTAGTCGAGACACAATACAATGGGTCTGTTGAATAAAAATAAGTGTTACCTTAAAAGTAGTAACTTTTAAGCACAAGCTAATACTTATAAGGATAAGATATTACTTATTTTTATTTGAATAAAAGTAAGTGTTTTCTTATAAGGTAATACTGGAAAAATATTCTGAAATTTAAGTATATACTTGTAAGTATTAACTTATGCTTGTAAGTATTTACTTTTAAAATTATTGTCTTGTGATGTTTTTATAGCTGCAAGACAAGTTTGTAAACGTCGCGTGCGTCGTTGAGATTCTGTGTAGTACGTACATCCACGTCAGTTAAATTTTAGCGCTATAAATAGTCATGTCGTCAAGTGAGGAAGAATTACCTGTCGAGAGTGGCTGTCAAAGGCTTATGTTTGTAAAAATATTGAAAAATCATACGGTTCTTCTGAACAAATCAATGTTTCCGGCAATTGTTAAAAGTAAAGAGAAGGCATGAAACGGGATAAGAGATCAATTTATTAAGGCTTCTGGTACAAGTATTACTATTGACAAATTAAAAAAATTCTCAATAACATGAAAACAGATGTAAAGAAGAAAACGGATAAAAATATGACTGGTAACAAAAAAATTAAATTGCGCGAGTGGGAAAAAGAATTTATGGATATATTGAATTTTGAAAAAAATCCAGTATTCACGAAAATTCCTGGGGGATGTTCCATTGGAACTAACAATGGAGAAGCGAACAATCCAGAAAATACTGGATCAGCTAGTACGAATTCAAAAAAACCCTCATCTATAGGAACGCTGAAAAAACGCCCAAAGAACAAGAAATTTAAGTTAGAGACCGATGAAACGGAAAGTTTATCAACACAAGAGTTGCAACGACTTGTTCTTCTTGAACAATTAAATAATGCTAGACTTCAAGCGCAAAGGGAAAAACTTCTGATAGAAAAATTGACAAATGTTTTGCCATATCGAATTCCTGAAGATAGTTTTGGAACAGACGTGGTTAATAATCGCATCGTATCAGAACTACGAGAATACATAGACTTGTAATGTATTTGTAATTTCCAAATATGTACTGCCATTTTTAATGTATTTGTAATTTCCATATATGTACTGCAATTTTTAGTTTCACATTTTTTGTTTTCTTAATTTTGTATTAAAAATTTCAGTGTATTAAATAGGTATAAAAACAAAAAATACTTGTTTTATATTGTAGCGTCTATGGCACAAAAATTGACAATGATATTTAAGTAAACAAATTAAAAACAACGTTAGAAAATTACAAAATTAAGTAAAATATTGTTTTTAAATATTATTGTTAAATATTGTTTCCACTATTAATTGGCGTTTTGCAGCTACTCTTTGACGAATGATATCTACTTCCGCTTCATTGTAATTTACATCATGGAGGTCCTGTGGGTTTTCCAGTTCATTTTCGGATAACTCAAAATCGTCCCGTAGATATTTGCAAATATTATGCAAAACAGCACAACAAACAATGATCTTTGGAACTTTTGCCAAAGATACTCTTACTTTAGACCCTAATATAGGAAATCTCTGCTTTAGCTGCCCAAATACTCTTTCAATTATCACCCTTTCTCTGGAATGAGTGATATTAAATAATTCCTCGCTTCTGTTTTGGGGGTTTTTGAATGGGCATAATAACCACGGAGAAATTCCATATCCACTATCTCCAAGGAGGCAAAAATTGCCTCTAAACTTGATAAATCGAACTTTGTTTCCAAATCCTCGAATCGTGAACACTTCCAGGCCACTGAGTGTCCACACTTGTAATCACTTCATTTGCATCACACGTTATTTGTACATTTATGCTAGGAAAACCTTTTCTATTAATAAATTCGTCACCAAATTCTGAAGGTTTTTTAATTTGAACATGGGTACAATCCAGTGCGCCAATAACGGTAGGTATTTGGAATCGATTTGCCCACTTTGTCCTTGCTTCTTCCATACCTTCCAGGTCAGACGGAAACTTTATCCACTGATGTGATTTCTCAAAAATTCTGTCAGCAACATTATTTATGGTTTTACATACAGTCGTATGGCGAACGCCGAAATCTTCAGCAATACCTGGTTGAAATCCAGTATCACTAACGTATCGCAGAAAAATCTCCATCCTTTGTCGAGAGCTAAGGGCACCTCCTCTGGTTTCATCTAGCTGTGGCAAAAAATAATCTGATAGAAAGTCTATACTTTCGCTTTCAAAACGCAATAGAACCTTAGACTTGCTGGGACTTACGGTTTTTCTTTTCATGTAGTGTTTATGTTTACGAACATATATAAAGTCAGTCATAATTATAATAATCGAAAAATGTTTAGAACTACCACTCTACTACTGTAAGTATGCATAAACTACTGGTGTAAGTATTCATTTGAGATTCCTTAACAAATATTAAGGTATTACTTACTAATTGTAGAATATCCTTCTTTTTATTCAACTAAAAAGAAGTAATAACTGGAAAAATTTTTGTGTAACCTTATACATTCAGTAACTACTTGAAAATAAAAGAGATTACTTATTGCTCTAAGTAAACTCTTTAACATAAAGTAATTACTGTTCTTTTATTCAATTAATATTAAGTAAATACTTAAATACGAGGAAGTAAAAGCAAATACTTATTTTTATTCATTTAAAAGATTGTGCTAAACTTTAAAAAAGAGACAAAGCCACCAACTAACGTTTCAAAATAATCGCAGTTAAATTTGGAATAAAGTTTGGGAACAAATTTTTTCGTACCTGCATATCATACATTTTGCTAAAGTTGCCTTTACGGGAATATCACTACTGTCATATGGTAAATGTGTTATTGTACATACGGAATTGCCAGTATTGGTAGAAAAATCTGGACTATCACTGTGTTTATTATTACTATGGGTGTTTTCCTGTAACAGACCTAATTATTTATTAATTTTAACTAATTTGCATGATTCATACCATTTTCTGTTTATCCCTATCATATTGATTCTTTTCATAAGATAAACTACAGACTTCATTTGGAGTTGCATTTGTATTCTGTTTTAATACGGATACATATTCATCAGTATCATCACTTTTATGAAAGTTAAGCACTACAGCTGTTCCGTAGGCACTTAAAATACATATATCTTCACTGAAAATAAAATTAATTTGTATTATTAGGTAAAAAAGTTAATCTTTTTATATACACTGAAGGAGTTTAGCCCAAATCCAACTTTATATTGATTACAATGTTACTCAGTCTATAATATCTGTGTCAAATATTACTTACCAAATACTAGAAGATTCATAATAACCCAAAACGGCGTTACAATTCAAACTTCTAGCATGTGAACGTATTTCCATTCTTATTTCCGACCACCAAGTATCTCTGGACTCGGGCTCTTCAATGTTTCGTATGGTTTCTAGTCTCTTCACAGATCGAGCACTTACAGCACCTCCTAAATAAATAAAAATCATGTTGAAATGCTGCATACAATTTATTAATTCAACAGTTAAAATATCTAGTTAAAAGTAAAACTCTGCTGTAACTTCTCCCAAGCCCGGTTTAGAAAGGAGGAGGGTTAGATAGTCTTCCAGTTTTTGCTTAATGTAAAAAACAGCTTAACATCAAGTACAAAAAAATGTATTGGCTATTGGGAAGACAATCCACCCAGTCAATCTACAACAAATAACTTTTTTATAAACAAATTCTAAAACCTAAATGGACATATGGCATCCAGCTGTGGGTTTGTACTAATACGAGTAATTTAGACATCATCCAGGGATTCCAAAACAAAGTGATAATGACCATTGCCAATGCTTTTTGGAACTTAACACGACCATTGAAAAATTTGCCAAGACTTGGGACCAACGAATTCAACACGTCGATGTTGAGGCCCCCAGCTCCTTGATAACAGGGATCTGGCTAGAAGACTCAAGAGGAAGAAACCCGTAAAGTTAGTTAAGTGAAAAATAGCGTATAGTGCAAGTGATGGTACAGCTTATTATTTGTGCAATAAATTAGCAGAACCTAAGGGATACTAGTGAGTTTGTCCTTAGTCTTAAGTTTTTAGTAATAACTTATCCAAGAAAAAAGTTGCTCATCGATCATATTGTTTGATGAGATTGTAATGTTCTTAAGCATCTTATTGGTGTTTATTAAATAAACAAAAAAACTCAGTGTTGTAAACGTTACAGAAACGAAAAGGCTGGAGGCGATTAAAAGAATGTGGGTGTATTGTCGAAACAATGATACCGTTACAGAAAGTGTAGGCCTGTAAGGTGCTGTGGGTGGCATAATTATCCATGATTAAAAGTCGGGATTCTCTTTAGATGCTCTCACGAATACCGTAAAATTCTGGAGCATGTGAGGAATAGTTCTTCCGTAATTCATCCGTTGTCTTAGCATTCATAACTTGCTCCTGGGGGACTATTCCTATTCAAATATGGTGTCATTAATGTCAATGAACAAAATGGAAATATTATGGATGGAAATCAACTAACTAAAGGAATAAATATAGACAAGCTAGAAAGTAAGGACATTAAAATAATTAAAGACGAAAGCATGAAATGTAACCATGGGTAACAAGAGGAAAATGGAAAGAACAGAATAGTTTAATGAGGAACGTAAACGGGTCCTCTATGAACCAAACTAAGCACACTAGAAAGAAATAGAAAGAAGAAATAAAGAAAAAAGAACATTTTTTGAGTGGATGTTGATGCCGAAATATGTAAGAAATGCGTGAACGCTGGAGTGTAAAAGAGCCATGTATAAAACATCCAATATAGACTTTTCAGCAATAAGGTTCCATTGATTACTATAAGTTCCGTCGGGGCAATCAATAGCATGCTTGCCACCAGCAATTACATGACTCAAGTTATGTTAGTTAGCAACCAATTTGTCTACAAAATTGTAATCCACAATCTGAGTGTGAGATTTCTACAAGTCTTAAAGGTTTTATAAGTCTTTGACACTTTTTGACGTTTTTTATCTAAACAATTAATGTCACCCTGCAGCGGCGGCTCGTGGCCTAAAAAAGTGGTGAAGATGAGGAAAGCTTGCCGGACCAAAAGCAGTTTTGGTACCTACGTCGCGCCCAAAACTCATTAAAAATTTTTTAAAAAAATGTATAGAGTTTAGGGCCCTAATAACTTGAAAACAGTTTTTTAGGGCACTTATACTAGATACGATTCTTTCTGCTTGCCTGGGGTATTTTAGTTCTGAACCTTGACATTTTATTGAGGGTTTTTTGGCGATTAAAACACCACACCTGCTTAAACGGGTTGGTGAGTTTCGATTCAGCCGCCCATTCTGAGTCAGATGCTCATTGCAGCCGACCACTCTGGATCAGACGCAGATGTTTAAAATACTGGTTGGTCGACCATGTAAAAGAACATCCCTTTTATCTTCATTTTTCCAATGCCTAAACGGAGTCTCTAATATATTACACACAAAGTCATTAATTTAGCCACCATTTAATATAGTCTTCTGCAGGTCATCATGCAGGGTAGAGTCGATGGCAAAAAGGGAATAAGTAGAAAGAGGAAATCATGGCTGCGAAATATTCGAGACTGGACAAACATGGCTGTAGACGAATTATTCCACGTTGCAAAAGACAGAGAAACTTTTAGAAATGTGGTCGCCAACCTCCGTTAATGGAGACGGCATAGGAAGAAGAAGAGGAAGTCATTAATTGGATTTATGTCTGTCTAAAATTATTTTTGTCCAAACGAAATCCACGAGAACACTTTATATCCGAAATCCGAAACAAACCACAGAGAAATGTATTAATAAAGTGCACTAAACAAATAAATTTAATACTGTGACTAAACTAAACTAATAAATACTATACTATACACTATACTATATAAAAAATATCTATATAATAGACTAAATTTCAAAATATTGTCGCTGAGAGAAATTTCCGAAAAATAGGAATACCAAATACACATCCAACAGTGGGTGAAGACGAATAATATATTTATAGACGGAACTGCACTCACCAGTTTTCTCAGCTATCACTAAGGATAGGCTGACGTCACGTTGCCATGGCAACCGTGAACGCTCATGCAGATGCATTTCGCATTTCAAAAATTATATTCACCTATTCCTGAATACTAAGATTCAGTACACGGCTAGTGACACAGGTCAGTACTTGACCGTCAAGTACGTACCGCTAATAAAGCTAGTTGTCTTTTTAATTTTTAGATTAATTAAAAGAGAATAAATAATTCATTTCAGAATTTAGATATAATAATGTTGCTTTCATTTTTTATTTATTTGTCTCAATTTAATTATATTTTTTTTTGGTGAACCTCACCTTCACCTACTTCACCTTCACCGCCGCTGTCACCCTGTAATTCCATTTAACAATTTACTATTTAATTTATTTTATTTACTCAGCAGAACGCCTGGTTCCTATTTTAATTTGATGTCGCCATTTTTAAACAAAAAATCTCAATATAATTGATACACCGGGTATTTATCAAAAATATGTTTCTATGCAAATATATTCAATAAGATTTGGTATGGGTGCAGGTTTTTTCACTATTTTAAATATTAAAAAAGTTCTTTTCAAGAATTTGGTTATTTTTTCCAAAATTTAGAAAGGATTTCACAATTTAACTTACCTATGTGAGAAATAAAATCCGCTGGGAATTTCAAAATGGTCAGAAAGGGATACTCTAACATATCAAAATTTTCCTGGTGTATTTGAGATTTGAGTACCATATTATTTCTGATAAAAGAACTACTTGGGTGTCCTCCTGATTTTTCACTACTCGTAAGGCTGTTTCCTAAGTAACAAATATTAGCACATGGTTTTAATAATCTCAAACTATCGATTAAAAATTAATTAGTATTTACAGTCGAGTTTAAAGACAAAGCAAGATATTTAAGTTCAGTAAAATGTTCTACAAAACAAAATAAACTTATATTTATGGGAAAATCTAAGCACAGTGACAGCAACATCTAAAAGCACATCTAAAATTCAGAATTGTCGAGATACGTTAGTACAAAAAGTCAATTCTAATGTATATCTTATTTTGGTTGGCATCATACATGAAAATATGCAAGGGTCATTTGACTAGATAATAATTGAAAATTTAAATAATTTATTTTCATAGAAACAATGATAATTAGAGGAAAATTGTGAAAAACTCAGGAAAATTTGCAACAGACCTCAAATCTCGAAAAACCATTAATAAAGCTAACACATTAAAAACACTGTGTAAGTTAAACATGAGTCGGTTCAGAAATAAGTTTTCACTTTAAAGACTCACAAAAATTAAAACATATAGCAGATAACATTCAGAAATAAACCCGAAATTGTGAGGAAAATATCTTCGCACAACATTCATTTGTATATAGACCTAATAACATTGAAACCTACATCAGAAGACTTGAATAATGAAATTAAGAAATATCTGAGAGTTATTGACGGAAGACAGGCATTGACAGCATGATCTTGGCAAACCTCTACTAGTATCAAACAGCAAGAGTAAAAATCCCACTACTCTTCAATATCTTCATCATCATCATCTTGGTGCTACAGCCCTTAGAGGGCCTCGACCTTCTCAAGCTTTCTACGCCATTCTATTCTGTCCCTCGCTTGCATTTTCCAGTTGCCGACTCCGATCTTCTCGGCATCTTGTGTTACCCCGTCCATCCACCTCAGCTTTGGTCTAACCCGTCTTCTCATTCCCACGGGTTGCGCTGTTAGAATCTTTTTTATCATGTTTGACTCAGGGGCCCGGGCTACATGTCCTGTCCACTGCAGGCGGTTTCGCTTAATTATAGTGGTAATATCTTTACCACCAAACCTATGCTTGTAGATATTCTGCAGTTCAAAGTTATATCTACGCCTCCATATTCCGTTCTCACAGACCGCTCCGAATATCTTGCGTAGCACCTTTCTTTCAAAAATGGATAGAGCGGATTCATCTGTTTTCGTTAGCGTCCATGCCTCTGATCCATATGTGAGAACGGGGACTATCAGTGTTCTATACAGCCTTATACGAGTTTTTTGTGACAGACGTTTGTTAGCTAAGTACTTTGATAGACCATGATAACACCTGTTTGCAATTATTATTCGCCTTTTTATTTCCTCAGATGTGTTATTATTGGGGTTAACCGATGTCCCTAGATATTCAATATCTATTTCGATGAAATATTTACAAAATATCTGGAAACTGAAATAGAGAGCATAAAAATAAAAAATAAGTTAACGAACAACATAACTCACGCTGATAGTGGCTACAGTCTGGGGCTCAACTTCAAGATGACAAAATGGATACTGATAAATAAAAAGCAACAACCTGCTCGACAGTTACGAATATGCAACATAATAATTGTCTATGTAGAATGATGTATACCTTGGCATAAATGTACATTCAAAATTGGAAGAGGCCACAGAAATTAAGTGCAGTATAGACGTGGAATTCAATACTTTGGCTAATGTTGTAAAAGCATTTCCCACAGTTTTTGAAGGACTTGGTCAAAATGGGTACTTTCCAATTAAAATTGATCAGAGTGCAGATTATTGGACATTTGGACCTCCCATTGGTAAATATCAATTATATGTCGTTTACCTTTTGGAATTTGCTCAGCCCTAGAGGTATTTCAAAGAAAACATTATGAAACATTTGGTGACAGCATCACCAGTGTTAATATTTTTTGACTATTCTAAAAAATATATAAATTAAAACTGATGCCAGTAAAGATGGACCAAGTGCTTGTTTCCTTCAAGGTGGTCATTCAGTAGCATTTGCATCAAGAAGCTTAAGTACAACTGAGTAAAAATACGCTCAAATTGAGAAAGAAATGTTAGGAATAGTGTTTGCATTTCAAAAATTCCATTATTTAGTATATAGTCATAAAGTGCTTGTTAGTTGTGATTTACAATGCAAAGAGATCAAGAGGCAGACCACAGATGAGGTGGAAAGATGACATCAGGAAACAAGGAGGTCCCACATGGCAGAGAACAGCTCAAGATAGGAAAGATGGAAAGAACTGGGGGAGACCTACATCCAACAATGGAAGGATAGAGAATAGGTTCAAAAAAAAAAGTTGTGATTACAAACCACTAAAATCAATGGTTCGTAAAGATTTATGCGCAATATCTCCACGCTTGCAAAAATGCGTTTGGGGTTCTTGCATTATGATTTAAATGTAGCATATAAACCTGGAAAGTATCTGTACATTGCAGATATATTGTCACGGACATTTTTACAAAAAGGTGGTCTGAAATCAGATGATGAATTTCAGTTTGCAGTTCATGCTGTAGTAAATAATGTAGTCATGTCTGATGCTAGAAAATTAGAGTTTAGAATAGAAACCCAAAAGAGGAACAATTGCAAACCGTTATAAACTCATGCTTACAGTAATAATATTGTCCGTCACAATAATATAAACATATTCAAGTCACAGCCAACTGTAACACTTACAAATACGAGTACGAATGATGTAGATTTGGATCAGGAACCCCCCTCCTCAACACAGCTGACAAGGGCACAATTACCTAGCTCTATTGACATAAAAAGTAATGTACCTAACTGAACAATCAGATATTTGTAGAACCAAAGCCAGTAGAGTTGTTAAACCACCTTTAAGACTAAAATTATAAAGGGGGGGGGGGAGATGTAATATGTAGTCCATAACTGTGCAATCTTAAGATAGTTGAAGTGCTGAATGGTAATGGTAATAGTTGACATAGCTGCCGCCAGGACGCCAGTTAATTACTTGACCAAAGATGGAGTGATCAGTTATAAGGTTAGTTTTTAATAAACCATTAGGTCAAGATTCCTAGTATCATTTAACTGAAGATATATCTTACATTTTTGTTAATTTTGAACAGAAAAATTCACCATTTTTCCGTACTGTTTGACGCATAAAATCCATGCATGATTTCAGTAATTCTCAAAAAATATTTGAAAGCTTCATACGAAACTAAATGAGTTTCATAATGTATATAATAATATTATCATATTTATAGAATTGCAATATAAAATATATTGTAAATATTTCAATTTTGTCTTTAAACTATAATATTCTGTAATTACTACAATGCGTTAAAATTTTCGTTTAAAAATAATTTAACAAACACGTTGCAGATTAAACATTTAAGGTAAAATAACCAAATGTAACAGGGGATACGGGGATGCAAAGAATTAGACAATTCATACATGCATTGGATAATGCAAGTTTTCTAATCTTCAACATGTATTTCCATGACTATTCGTAGTAATATACAATGTATACAAAGAGTAACGGAACTGGTTAATATTTCGATTCCTGATATGTATTTAAGAACAAAAGTTGCTTCGAATCAACAATATTATTATCATCATTGGTGCTACAGGCCTGTAGTAGAGCCTCGACCTTTCCAAGTATATTTCGCCAGTCAGGTCTATCTCAGTCAGTTTGGCCTACTTTTTCATATAATTCCCACTGGCTATGATACAAGGATTCGTCTAGGCAGGTTGTTCTACTGTGGATCTTGCTAAATATCGTGCCCAAATTAGTAGTCCTCTTTTTATGTGAGATACTCCTCCTTCGTAAGGATGTAGTGGCGTCATGTAATTTGTTTGACTATTTCTGAGATCTTTTACCCGCTACATTACCTTCAACTATCATTCGCTCCATGCCTTCTCTTCTTCTAGTTATATGCCCAAAATATCTCAGTATATTATGGTTGATAGTTGTGATGAGTCTAGTTTTTAGTTAAGTTCTGCTAGAATTTAGGTTATTTGTGCGATGGGCGGTCCATGGTGTGCGCAATATTCTATTGTAGATCTCCATTTCAAATGCCATTATACGCTTTGAATCGGCTTTTTTATTGTCCAAGTTTCTGAAGCATAGGTGGCGATAGGAAATATCAATGCTCGAACATGGCGTAATTTTGTGTTTTTTGTGATGTCAGTGTTTTTCCAAATTTTTGTGAGTTTGGCTGTTGCCGATCTGGCCATTGTGATGCTTAGACGGATCTCGGCTTCGCATCCTCCACTGTTAGTGATAACGGAGCCTAAGTAATTAAATTGACTGACCACTTCGTAACCTGCCATGTTTCTTATCTCTGCTCGGTTGTTTGTCTGATTCTATCGATGATCATCACTTTGGTTTTCTGCATATTTATTTTCAAACCATATTCCGTAATCACCGTGCCTAGCCTATTCATAATTTGTTCCAGTTCTTCTGGAGATGCCGCTAATATAACAGTGTCATCAGCACAACGTAGGTTTTTACTTTTTCTTCCTCCTATCGTTGCTCCACCTTCCCATTGTTCACTATATATACAGAATAGAATAGGGGATATTATGCATCCCTGTCGAACTCCAGATTTTAATTTTTAACTCCACATTTTATCCCATTTTACGGTATCGAAGGCCTTGGAATAGTCAACAAAGCATAAATATGTTTCTGCGTTAAACGAATTTGACGAATATTAAGAATATGTTCTCTTGTTCCTCTACCTGGGACGAATCCGCATTGTTCTTGGGGAATTTGGGGTACAAGAATTGATTTTAGCCTTTCATTTATGATGGTTAGAAGTATTTTACTGCAATCTGTCGGTGAACCTTTTTTTATAAATAGGGAATAAACGTGAGTTTACCCCAGTCATTTGGCCACTTTCCGGTATTCCAGATCTCATTGCAAATTCTAAGCATTACTTCCGTCTCTAAGTCTCCCATTTCTTAGAGTGTTTCAGCTGTTATTCCAGCTTCTCCTTATGCTTTCTGAATTTTAGCTTTTTAATTGCCGCCTCAATTTCTGATTTCAATATTTGAGGTTCTCAACTGAGGTTTGAGATCTCATTGCAAACTCTAAGCAATACTTCCGTTCCTAATTCTCCCATTTCTTTGAGTGTTTCAGCTGTTACTTCATCTTCTCCTTCTGCTTTTCTGAATTTTAGCTTTTTAATTGCCGCCTCAATTTCTGATTTCAATATTTGAGGTTCTTTTTCATAACTTCTTTTCTCTGTATTATTGGTTGGGTTGTTGTTACAGAATAGTATTTCGCAATATTGTTTCCACACCTCTGCGATACCGTCTGGGTTTGTTATGGTATTTCCACTATTATCTTTGATGATCTGATTTGACTTTTGAGAAAAATTCTCTAGATTCTTGGCGGCCGGCATGTTCCTCTAGTTGTAGACATATGTTTTTAATATAATTATTTTTGTCCCATTTATTGGGACAAAAATTGTTTGATGTGCCGTTTCTAAGTTTTTGTCATTCTTCTACAAGATTGAGAGTCTCTTCAGTCATCCATACGTGGGATACTTATGTGAGATATCACGTCTTTATCACCGAATATCTGTTTGTTGCGGTGATTGTTTGTAAATTGTTGTAGAAGCTCCACTTTATACCTCGTATTTGCGATATTTGAATCTCCTCATCTCTCTAGATATTGTCTTTTTGTCGTCTTCCTGTGCATATGAATTTTCCTAGTAGTAATCGGTTGTTACTTGCACAATATGTTTGTCTGCATACTCTTCTAACCTTCTATCGGGGACCTAAAGATGAACTGAAATTGTAAAGCCCGAAACCGGCAAGTTATAATAAAACCACTTCTGAGTGTAACACTTTTTTTTCTATTTTTTACCTCTTATTCCAGTAGTATATATCTGCTATATGTCTTTTTCCCTAAATCTAGCTTGTTCGATAATCGGCAGCATTGTCTACCCTTTTATTTTCAGGGATACCGATATTTCATGGAATTTATAAAAATTTGACGGTTCAGTGCAGTTATTTTGGTGTAATAGTGTGAATTCCGGATTGACTTATGCAGATAACTTGATTGATTAAAAACACTTTTGCGTAAACATATCAATTGAAAAATTAGCAATTTACATGACTTTTTGTATACATTGTATAAATATATTAATACGCTAAAATGTCGTTTGGCTACAGCTATAATAAGATACTTAGCATGTTATAAAAATATTGTGTATCATGGGTAATAGCATTTTTTAGACGTCTACTATAAGAACTATCATTTGTATACTATAAGACCACGTTAAATAAGGTAGTTCGATTAAAAAGGTGCATTTTAAAAACCGCTTCCAATCAAGTAAAAAATGATTACTTAAAAAAATTGAATCAACATCGTATTCGGCAGTAAATAACCATTGAAGCCAAAAGACATTTTAAAATAAGTAATGCATATCCCACATACAATAAATTGTTTAATATAATTCTATTAATAGATTAATCAAATCATTAAAAAATTCCTCGTGTACAGTATAGACATTTATAAAACATGTACATAAGATGCAACAAGTATCATACAACATCTTATACTCACTTTTTCTATTGAATCCTATCAGGAGGAAACATCAAACAAATAGTTATCACAATGTACTATCTAACAATAATATTAAATGAGCTATTTTATGTAACATTTCAAAATTGGATTAGTACTTTATTACTATATTTTGAGCATTTATTGTAATGAATAAAGAAATTATAATCAAGTTGAATTGTTCAGTTTTATGTGTTGTAAAATTCCATTACACTTTGAATAAATTTCCTTCAATTATTTATTGATTATTATTTCGCGTAACTAGCATTTTTAAAGGATAAGAAATAAGCTTTTCTGTGATATATCATAGTTATTAGTTTAATCATTTCAAAGATAGCACCTTACTGTCAGACTTTCTCGCAACCCTGTATATATATACAGTGTGTCCCAAAAATAACTTAATGTTACTGATAGAGTTCGAAAAAAACAATAAAGACAGGTCGATTTTTATTTTCAAATGGTAACTTTTTGTTGCACATCTAATTTTCTTCTGTATTATACATTTTTAAAATCAGCATAAAAAGGAGAATCCAAATGTCAACAAAAAGGTGGAAGTAATTTAAAAAAAAATAAAGGGAGACACGGGATGAGAGGGCGGCTTTTCTAGCAAGCTTAAATATGACATAATGTCTCCCCCTTCAAATATTAATTGAGGTGTCTTTGCGCTTTGTCTAAAAAATAAAAGTTCAAAAGTTGTTTAAGGTTTATTGTTTTATCTGAAAAGCACTGTAGATTGGCAGAATTATAAAAGGATGGGATAAAAAAAAAATGCGGACAGGTACACAAATCAATTAAATTCCTCAAATAATAACAGTAATGTAAGCTGATAATAATAAATTATCTGCAAACTATTTCTAGAGTGCAAGAATGTCAATATGAAAATAGCGATAAAAAAGAAGAAAGTTGTGACGTGTGAGGATAAATATTCGAATGGTCTGAGAACCAGGGTTCCTCAAGACTATCAAAGAACATATTGTGAGAAACCGAATAGATGATATTACAAGTAGGGGAAAGGGGGAATGGTGACCACTCGAAGACCTGATTCAGGTCAAGGCAGGATTACAACAGCTAGAGATGACCGCTTTGTCGTTTCTAGTGCTTTGAGAAACCGAACGGTCACGGCAGTTTCTCTTCGAAATCATCTGAAGGAAGTGAGAAATGTAAACATAAGTGAATGGACAGTTAGGAGACGACTTCATGCTGCTGGTTTATCTTCTCGAACTAGAGTAACTGGACCGCCGCTTTCCCGTGAACATCGAATTGCCAGATTGAATTTTGAACGAGAACACTTGGCTTGGACAATGCAGGATTGGAGTCGTGTATTGTTTTCCGATGAATCGAGATTCTGTCTTACGGGCTCAGACAAACGTGTAAGAGTGTGGCGACGTCCAGGCGAGAGATATGCTCAAGCATGTGTTGCCGAGCGTCTTCCATTTGGTGGAGGGTCAGTTACGGCATGGGGAGGCATATCGTTTGATGCTTGCACGGAGTTAGTCTTTATCGAGAATGGGACATTGACAGCGCGTAGGTACCTGACACAGATTATGGAAGACCATGTTTAACCGTTTATGGTTATTCTTGGAGACGACGCAACATTTATGCATGATAATGCACGGCCCCACACTGCTAGGATAGTTACTGAGTATCTTGACGAGGTTCAAATCACACGATCTGTTTGGCCTGCTCGCAGTCCAGATATCAATCCCATAGAACATGTTTGGGATGAGATGAAGAGACGTTTACGGAGTCATGTGCTAGAAATTCGAGAGAGCTTCGCGACATATTGGTGCAAGAATGGAATAATCTTCCGCAGAATGTGATCCAAAGCATGCCTCGTCGTTTGCAAGCTGTTATCACTGCCAGAGGAGGGAATACTCGCTACTGAAGTTCTTAAAATTTCTTTTTTTCAACAAAAAGCACATAAAATTAAAATTGTCCCTTTTCAATATTTAGTATATCAAAGGAAAATTCATTTCCATTATTTTTAATAAACTTTAAACGACCAAAACGTTGTTTTCTTTAAGCAATCCGTTAGTAAACTATGTTACAACCGAAAATAGTTAAAACAGAATAATAATTTCTACAACAAATTCAAATTACGGGGTGACCCTAATTTTATGCTCGGTAGTGTATAAAGAACTCAATAGGAAAATTGAAAAACAACGCACACACAAAAGTGAACACACTTTTCGCATTGTACCTCTCTCCGGCTTCTAACGTAAGTCAATAACCTGTAACTCTTTACAGGGCCTGCATCTGAACGTCCTTCATCCCCTTATCCAAATTTTCCTACCCTCTTGTAAATCCGCGAGGGCGGAATCACGACCAGTTCAGACTAGTGGACCAGTAAGCCTTGCCTCCGCTCGCAGAGTTAAGTCTCCCTTAATATTATAGACGTGGATGTTATAATATTAACAGCGTTTATTACAGTGGCGACAGCGGTCTTTCCCGGCCGTATTCAGTCACTAACCCAGGGGATATTACAAAATCTTCGGATTTATTTTTTATATACTTCATAATTTAGCCGTAATAAAGAAAGTCATAGGTTTGGCGCACCCTGTATAAATAAGATTGGAAAGTCAAATTAAGTTTGTTTTGTAATCTGTGGTTTATTCTCAACGAGATATGCAATAAGAAATCTTTATTTGTAAGATGCATGGTTTATTGTATTTATAAAATGAGGCGCCCAGAATAATAATGGTCCAACTCCATATTTTTTAAAATTCGCGTTTTGTGTACAGAAGGCTTCGCTTTTTGGGAATAAAATTGGCCCAACTCCTAATTATATCTACTGAAGCAGAGATGGCATCACTTGTATCGAAGCTGTCATACAAAATCAAAATATTTCAGTTTAAAAGTGGTCTAAGTTTAAGTGTCAGTATAATAACGGTACAAATCCGGAGTTGGACCATTATCACTCTGAATTATCACGCCACTTCGGGGAACGTGTTTTGAACTTGTAGGGCATGTATTTTTATTAAAAATTTTAAGTTTTCGTTATGAATTCCAACGACAATGAGGATTATAGTGATTCTGGATCAGAATATCTTCCGAGTTCAGACAGGAATAATGAATATTCATCCGGTGAGTACTCATAACTTAACATAACCTAAAAGTAATGATATTTTAAGGAAAAAAATAGTATCAACTTGCAATTAACATTTTAGTTATTTAATTAAGAGTATCTAATTAAGTTTATCTTTGCGTAGTTTAGGTCTCAATTGTTTAAATAACATTATTTAAGATATTTTTCTTTTTAATTGCACTAAAACATTGTGTTATTGTTTTAGACTGTAATGAGAGCCTTAGTAATGAACAACTGCTGATGGGACTCACTGCAAATCCGATTTCCATCACTCCTGTTCTAGTACCACAACCAACACCATCAACGAGTGCCCAAGCTGACATTCCGGGGACTGTTCAGGGTGAAGCAGTAGTAATTGAAAATGAGCCAGCTGCTGTAGAAGCCGTCGTAAATCAAGGTACTTCTGCCACGTCTAGAAAACGAATAAGAAAAGAAAAAGAATGGAAAATACAACAAAGAAAGAAAAGTAGAAATAGTGGGAAAGAGTATTTTGCCAACAATGGAATGAGAGTACCCGAAAAGCAGTTTGACAACCCAGATTGTGGTTGTACCAAAAAGTGTTCAACTTTGTTTACAGAAACTGATAGAAAAACAATATTTGAGGAGTTTTGGAAACTTGGAAATTATGTTGAACAGAATCTATATCTCTATGGTCTGGTAAAATCGAGTGATGTAAACCGTAGACGTCCAAAAGATGGCTCTGGTGTTAACAAACAGCAAGTATTTCACTACTTATTGAAATATGATACGAAAACACAGAAGGTATGAAAGAAATACTTCCTTGCTACGTTTAAAATAAGTGACGGACGCTTATATAGATGCATATCTAAATCTGTAGCATCTGGATGTAAAGAACGGCGTGGTGTATCAAGTTCGAGACAACTAGACGACTCAGACATCGTAGAACACATCGGTATGTTTCCTGGATATCAGAGTCACTATTCGAGATTGAAAAACCCTCATCGAAAATATTTAAAACAGCAATCTTACAGTAAAAAAGATGTACGATCTCTATAAAGAAAAATGTGCCACAGAGAATAGGGAACCGAAGAAATTAAAGTACTACTACCACGTCTTCAACAGTAAATTTAACTTGCACTTCAAACCGCCTCTCCGAGATACCTGCAAGTTATGTGATGAATTTGAACTGAAAATCAAATCCACACGAGAAGAACAACTCAAGAAAGGATTACTACTACAGAAAGATCTACATCAAAGGAAAACAGATGCTGCCAGAGAGAGTTTAAAGAATGATTCAAAGAAAATAGATGAAGCCTATGTGATTACATTTGACTTACAGAAAGCGCTACCCTCCCCAAAATTAACTATTTCAGTAGCCTATTGTAAGAGGAATTTGTACATATACAATTTTGGCATACATTGCATGAACAACAAAACAGGATACATGTATGTATGAGACGAAACTGAAGGTGGTCGTGGATCGCAAGATATTGAATCATGTTTAGAGAAACACCTAAAGCAAGAAGGTTCTTCTTATGAGCATGTAATTGCGTATTCTGATTCGTGTACGGGTCAAAACCGTAACATTAAAACAAGCCTATCGTTGTTAAAACTTGTACAAGATCCAGACGTAAGAACTAAAATAATAGATTTGAAGTTCCTAGTTTCTGGTCACTCCTACTTGCCGAATAATGGAGAATTTGATATTATAGAGAGTGCTAACAGAAAACATGCTCTTATTTGAAGCCCTCAGGAATGGATACAAATAATACAAAACGCTAAAACCAAGCAACCTCACTTTATCGTCACTGAAATGCAGCGAGAAGAATTTTTAAGCAAAGAAATCTTGGAAAACGAAGTAAGAAACAGAAAGAAAACTATCTGCGGTTATAAATTCAATTGGTTAAAAATTCGATGGCTCCGTTTTTAACGAGATCGTCCGCAACAGTTTCAGTTTAAAGAAACATTGAACGAATGTATGGAGTTTTACATGGTGGATATTTTCAAAAGGAGATGCGGTAGACCCATGAAAAACCTGTGCAACGTACAGCAAGGTCCTCTGTATCCACCCAGAAGAGCACTCACTGATGCAAAAAAAGAGACATGTTAGACTTATTACCTGACATACCTCCGATCTTTCATCACTACTACAGAAATCTGCCGACGCAGATAGCAACACGGTCTTCAACTATTAATGAAGAAAATCGCTCTTCAGCTGACGAGATTATCTTTCTATCGTAATTATACGTATATAAAGTTCTTCAAATAAATAATTTTTTGTATTACTGTGCTTTATTATATTATTATACATATGTATATGCAATATCACAGTTAGATATTTTTAAAATGCAGAAATTAATAACAATGACAATAATTAAACCTCATTTAAATAAATTTGTTCCATATTTTTAGGATAAGAAAAAAAATCAGTCATTTTAAAAATGGTACAAGTTCAATTTTATTTTTTCAAACATAAACTCAGTATTCAAGCAAGATTTCAATATTTTGTGTCATTGTTATAAAACTAAACATCTAATATTAATTAAAATCCAATTACGGTACATACGTGATATTTCTAGAATTAACTATAACTGATTTCACAAAACCTTCAATATCTCAGTTTCAACTTTTGTGGAGTTGGACCATTGTTATTCTAGGCGCTTCAAATATCGATCTTGTGATACAAAATTACATGAAAACAATAATTTAGTACTTACCCTTTGGTGTAGTACTTAGATCGGAATCTGAAGATCTTCTCTGAGCCAAAATATTGAGTCTCGAAGGCGATTGGTCACTTTTTCGCTGCTCTAGGTTCTGCTGATAATTACTTCCAATTTGATCTGGTTGTGGTGATATATTATGCCTGTTAGGGGTTATGCATGCGTGCTTAGTACTAGTACAAATATCGCTCTGAATTTTTATATCAGTTGGCGAATCATTGGAAGAAACGTTAATAGTGGTTAAATCATTAACTGTAAGAGTATTAGAACAAGTGGGTGATGGGCGTGATCTTTTTTTACTAAAGATTCGATATAATAGGTTTGGTTTAGATTTTTTTTCAGAACTATCAATGCATGATATCTCGCGGTGAATTACATCAGAATTCAGTGATAATGTACTTTTCTGATCACTAAATATATTTGACTTTGGAAGTAATTTTGTTTTATTTAACGATTCGTTGAGCAATGTCTTAACCAAAGGTTTGTTTAGTTGATTGTCCGAGTACATTTTGTAATCAATGTTGGTTCTAGGAATGAGTGCCTCTGACTTCAGTATACACGGCTGTGACTGTCTTCTTTTAAACAGTTTAGTTGCAGTTATATCCGTAAAAGGAACACCCAAGACATGTTCTCTTTTTTTTGCATATTCTTTGAAAGATACTGAACTAGCTGATTTGAGCATTCTTGATTTCTGGGTGGTATCGTTTGAGATGAAACTTTTTGGAAATTCGGTATCCAATATTTCCGATGGAGTTATGGGTGGTGTGTACGTTCCTAAAATCTGGGCTTTATCTAATAATAAAGTCTGTATAGCTGTTCGTATTAAACTCATTTCTCCTATTTTTACACTCTTTATAGCTTCTGGTACTATGCCCTTAAACTCAGGTTCTACATTTTTGACTTCAACTACTTGTTCATCATAGTCTTTATCTGTAATAGAAGTTTCTTTCTCGCCAATCTCAAATAATGTATTGGTTGTTTTTTCACACTCCTCTTTGGGCAAAACTGTTTCAGAAGTTGATGCTTCAATAATACTGTCAGAATTATTATTACATTCTTTTTCGTTATTTTCATTATCAGATAGATCCCAGTTTGTGTCTATTGGTTTATAGGTATATGCATTAGACAGAGAGCTCACTGAATCCAATCGACTGATTTCAAATGCTGGTAAAGATTGCTGTTTTAGTAAAAATGGCTTTTGTTTTATTTGTAACATTTCTATGTCTTTAATAATAGTGCTTATGGTGTCAAGATCCTCTTGACTATTTTTAATGTTAAGACTCTCATCCTCATCATCGGAAGTTGTAGAATCAGAATCAGAACAATGACCTTCGCTAACACTTTCATCATCAGATACAGTATTTGAATCGGACATCATTTTATTATATTTGTCCGATTTTTCGTTTGATTTACCCTCATCTGCAGACTGATTTTTTACTTCTAATATACAAGTCAAACTATTGTGAACCTGAATAGCAGAACGGGCTAAAACCTCTGCCATAAAACTAGAATCGCTATCTGATCTCTTATGAAGGTATTTTTTCTGAACAGCAGGTTCTTCATCTATTTTCTCACCTATACTACCTGAAAGTTTTGATTTTAGGGCTGTCATTCTCTTAGTTAAAGACTTTTGAGAATATGTAAGATTCTTTAACTTTTGAGGCAAACCATATGTTTTACCTCTTTCATTTTCTTGTTGAAGCAATCTTTCCATTGGGCTATGAGAAATATTTTCGATAGAATGTGATGCTCTCATACCACCAGAATCTACATAAGAATCAATTTTTCGAGATTTACGCTTATATTTAGGAAAGGTAACATTGGCAATTTTAGACATTTTAGAAAAGGCGGGAAGCATAAAGGATAAGACGTTTGGTGTGCTGCTCAAGCGAAAGCTTTTGCCATCACCAACGAATTCGAGATAATCTTTAACATGCCTGTATAAACAAGAAAAATATAATTTTAAAATGACAAAATGTAAATGTATATTTTCTGCTCGAATAAAATTCATTATTTAAATCCATTAAAATGTTCTTGATTCACAATACAGATATTGTAAAATGTGAAAAATACGATGACTTAGCTAGAGCGCACACAGACAGCTGTCAGGCGTTGTGAGTTCTGTGTTCTTTCTAGTACTTACAAATAATACATCCTAATCTAATAACACACACTGCCAGAGGTCAGTGAGAACTCTTGCGGTCTGGCATACAATAAGTTCCAGAAAAATACCTTCTCAAACTCTCTTATAACAGAATCAGTAAACTCAATACATAGCGAATCGGAAATCTATAAGGCCCTACCAGAAAATAATGCTTATTGCAAAAAGAGAAAAATAATACCCAAGAATGAGGAACAAAAAAAAATAAAGAAGAGTGTATAAAGTTATAGCCTTTTTCCTTCCACTCTGTAAAAGGTTTCAATTTGAGTTTTACAAATCTTAGAAAGAGAAACATTTAAGATTGCATCTCAACATATTCGATTATAATAAACAATATCCAATTGTTTGTTTACATTGGAAAATAGCAGCTTAAAATTCAATGTCACAGATCATAGCTTGGGAATCAAAATTATATTGCGAACTGATCCAACTTGCGATTTAAATTAAGAGAATTAGCAGCACAGCGAGTTCGTTTTAGTCCCATTGATACATCAGGGACTGAAATCGAGTGCTTGGCCTGACATTTCAACAGTTGGTCTTCGCTCACTTGCCAGAAATAGGAGTGGAATTAGAAGGTTTTGTGATTTCATTTTGGAGAAACCTAATAAACAAAGAATTAAAACTAAAAAGCATAAAATAGTATAGAGATGCCTAAAAATGCCACAGAAATGTAACATGATAATGACATGAACCTAGTAGTAAGAAGCCAACGAGAGTTTTAAAAAACCTAAGTCAAAACCAGATAGGGGGCATTATTATATGTAGTCAATAAATAACCAAAGAATCTACAAAATTAAATAATGGACATTGCAATTATTATAACAGATAAATAACTTTCGTTTTTTAATTAAAGTACTAAGATAAGAACTACTATTCTTGTGTTTTCATTCAATCCCCACTTTATATGACATTAGATAAAAGTAATTTATTAGACATTAGACAATTAGTTGATTATTTTTTCTACTTAAACTCATGGAATCACTGGCAGAACATTTTAATGCATCTTTCAGTTAGTTACTTTTATTTTTTTGATTAAGTTATAAAATTTATATTACCTATATACAAAAATTTTAAAGTAATCTTTTTTTTCATATAAAAATTTCATTTATTAGTGAAAAACTGATTAAATTAATAATATAATATAATAACTGATAAAAATTCAGTGTTAATGAGCTTTATCAAATGAAAACTAGGAGTAAAATAGTTACTTACTCATCTTTATTTTCTCCAGGCAATAAGGGACCATTACTATTGGTACTTGATACCATTAAGGTTATGGCAGTACCAATACCTCTAGCTACAATTCCTGACTCCCCCTCTAAATCATAGCTCTGTTTATAACCTATGACAGCATTACCACCCAAATTTAAGGTCTTTACGCCAATTTTGCGCTGAAGTTCTCCAGAAAGTTTAAAAAATAGTGTTTGTCTAGCTTCATTTGAAGCTCTTGGAGTACGAATCTTATCTATCCATTGGTATTCAGGATCATCATAAACTACTAGCTCTTCCACAAATCCGTGTATCAGCTTTGCTTGATAACCTTGAGGCACTGTTGGAGCTAAAAATAATTTAAAATTACACACAAAATAATGTCACGATATTGATTAAAACATTTTTCTTATCATTTGAACACAAAAAGCATGGCAAGTAATACATTTTGAATGTGGCTGACAATATATTGCTTTGGGAAGAGGTCATTTCACATCTTCCTTCTTCACTGTGATACTGAATTCAATGACCTCCTCATTACTAGCCTTATAACATGCTCTTTAAGATTTTAAGCATGTATTTTTGCTATTGCTTCGTCTTTGCTTAATCTTAAACTCGACAAATCTGTCTGTTTTCCAAGAAACATTATTATTTTTGTTATATGCCATATCTGGAATGATTCTCAGCATGATTTTATGCCTTCCTAATGTTCTGGCATAGGCAAAACTGATGTCCTGTTTTAGGTATGCAAACTAAATGGATTTATAAGTAATATTCAGTATTCTAAATTAATACTTACAATAAAAAAACTGTACACCACATGATGATTGTCTAAATCTATTAAAGTCTGAGAATAGTTCAACTTTAACTGTGATATTAACTTCACCTCTAATACCATGCATAGTATCATATACTGGAAGCCACCCTGATATTTCATGGTGAATTGAGCTGTCCCCATTGAATCCATACTTCATTATTTGACCGTCAACAGGTAGCAGCAGTGGATTTAAATTAAGATAGACTTTACCTATAGCATCATTAGCAGAGTATGTATCATGGTCCATTAGTCTTATCTGTAATGGTTCATCTTGCAATTCTGAATCTTCTACCTATAATTGATATATTAATTAAATATGTGGATGGTATAGTATAGTAATTAATGTATGATTTAAAATTACCTCAAAACGGTACCAATCTGTATTCCATTGGGGATGTAAGGACTTTCGACACACATCAGTTTTAAATGTTGTACTACCCAATTTTATCTCTACATAAGCATCCGTTGTGTCACTAGATCTATCCATTACAGGTAGATTTTTCCCTGATGATATTTTAACTTTTACTTTCCCAGGCATTGCTTAGTCCCAAAAATGAAATTAATAGGTAATCTAATTGATTTAAATAGGAAATCAGTTTTTGACTATGTACCTAAAAATTTTAGAAGTATTTGCTATAATTATTAAAGTAAAAATATTTCCATTTTAACTTTTGAGCCTAAATCATATTTATAAAAATTAGGTAACCTCACTCACTGTATACGTGCAGTATACTGTGTATTCTTGAACAGTGGTGAAGTTTGCTTTGTTTTCGTTTTTCCTGAAGTTTTTAGCCAACTTCAGAGTTTTCATAGGCGGAGATATTTGAACAAGTAAATAAGAAATATATTTTAAAAAATGTGTGTTATTATTTCATCATTCTAAATTTTAACAAACATGTAATAATTTTGTTAGGTTGGTTAGATCATAGAAATAATTATGCAACATATTTAAAGCAGACTCAGACTTCAAATTTTACCTTACTGAGATGCACCAAATGTAGGCAACTTACAGTTCCTCAAATATTATAATACATCTCTGCAGGCAGAACGTTTGGTTTCCGAGATGGAATGTGAACTAGGGAAGCAATATTTAAGTTATTTCTTTTATAAAAATGTAGAGATCAACAAAAAGACCTGTATATCGGTTTCATCGACTATACCCTTTCGATAGAGTAGAATACACAGTGCTTTTTAATATCCTACAAGAGAATATAATAGGTAACAATAATATTTAATTTTTAAAAAATTTATGTTGGGAACAAAGAGCATCCGTAGACATAAACGTAGAAGAATGACTAAGGAGAAAAATTCTTTGTTGAAAAATGTGAGAACTTGAACTGGTTTAGACTTATATTCAGTATTTCGAGCTGCGCAGATATTATACTTCGTTGAGATTTTTGCCAAGCAATAATAAAAAAGAGGCTAATTCCATATTTTACCAAAGCGTGTATATTGATTCTTTGAGTTCCTCTTTCCTGAATCAATTGATTTAAAATTTTATTTCACCTGCTTTTGTATTGTTTTTTGATAGGTACCTACTTCATCTTCGTTGTGATCTTATAAGTTTTTTTAGGTCGGAATCTTTGTTATTTCATTTGTTTTCTAAAAATATTTTTTCCATATACTTACCATTTTGGTCCTCCCCTCAAATTCTCTACTTCATCTTTACAGAAAAATATTTTAATATTCAATTCAAATTTAGTGCATATTCATTTCTAACTGATAGGCTCCGGTGCTTTTTTAGCTTGTTCTAGAGCTTGCCCAGCTTTCTTCAATGATTGAGTGAATTATTGTAAGCCTAATGCTCGTTGGTAAAGGGCGTGGATCATATTTTGTAGGGTATATGGCTTGGGACATAGCAGTGAACACGGGGATATACACTCTTTGGTCTTATAAGCTATCGTTTAAATCTGTAAGCTATCGAATGAAATCATTCTTCTATACCCACAGCTTAAACTAAAAATTATGTCAAAAAATGATCAAATACTATACTTGGTCAGTGTTATGATATGGCACTAAGATCTGGACTTTAAAGGCTGACACGATGAATCGACCAGGGAAAATTTCATACCTAGGGCATGTTCTTAGAGGAGATCGGTACAGAATCATTCAACTTATCATGAAAGGTAAAATCGAGGGCCGCAAAGGAATTGGAAGTAAGCAAATACCACGGCTCAAGAACATTCGCGACTGGACACGAATAGGCAGTGCCGAACAACTATTCCTGTTAGCTAAAGACATTAAACAACTCGTCAATCAATATTGCCAACGTTAGGGGACCTAATATGGCACTGAAAGAAGAAGGTGCTTGGATTGTATACTTTAAACTTGTTTTTTCTTGTCTGTGAATATAATGGGTATTTTTTTAGAGGTATAGAAATGTAATTTAGCAACACTTTTTACCTGACGGACATTTTGACAGCTGTCAAGTGATTTATGTTTAGTTTGGTTCGACATTTCAGCATGAATAGACTGACGCTTGAACAACGTTTGTAAATTGCGAAAATTTATTTTGAAAATCATGGTTCTGTTCGAAATTGTATCGCACACTACGTCCAGTTTATGGTCAACATAATCGTCCATCAGCATCAGAGCAATTAATTCGATTAACCATGGAACGTTTTCGCACCACATTAACTCCAAATGATAATAAGCATCCACAGAGACGTCTTACAGTGCGTACAGAAGAAGTTAAAGTAGATGAAGACCCAAATTAGTTTATCCGTCATCGTGCACAGCAGTTGGATATGTATCCATCCACTTTATGGAAGACTTTGCGGAAAGATCTTGGTTTGCGTGCTTACATAATCCAACTTATGTAAGAATTGATGCTATACGATCTCCTAGTAACGCGTAGATTCGGTGAATGGATTGCCGATTGATCTCGATTTTCATGAGCGAATTTTGTTTAGCGATGAAGCTCACTTTTGGTTGAATGGCTACGTCAACAAACAAAACTGCCGTATTTGGAGTGAAGACAACCTTCAAGCGTATGTTGAGAAACCATTACATCCAGAAAAACCTGTTTGGTGTACTTTATGGGCTGGTGGAATCATTAGTCCATACTTCTTCAAAAACGATGCTGGCCAGAACATTACAATTAATGGTGACCGCTGTACATATGGTACAGCCGTTCCGGTCATATGCCAGAAATCATATTTAAATTATAATACCAAAATATGATCTTTCGAATAAAGTCAATTTCATGTCAGTTTAAAAAAATCATCCGTTTTATTCCATTTTAAAGTTCTATTTTTATATCCATATCAAAGTTTATTTATCCGCATCAACCACTGGGGTTATTAGCGGTAGGTTTATGATACAAATAGAGAAAATAAGGTACATTTTAAAAGTCATGACTTACAACAATATAGTACACTGTACATGTAACAAAAATTAAATCATAATTTATTATATAGTTTACAGTAATTTAAAAAAGACAGAACTTCATTGAATTTTGTAACCAGTGCTTCTTTCAGATTGTTGGGTATCTTTAATATCGCCTTGGCTAAGGTGTACTCTGGACATTCTATTATTATATGGTTGACCGTGAAAGGTGTTTGGCATCTTTAGCACATTGGTAGTGGTTCTTTGAAGATTTTGTAGCCGTGCGTATGTCGTGTATGCCCAAGCCGGAGTCTGCTGATAATTACCTGGTCTTTTCTTTTTGGTGGTATAGGAAGATTTTTTGAAGATACCTCTGGTTTGATGCTTTTAAGATTTGTGTTTTTTTGGTCCCATATTTCTTGCCAGATTTTATTTACATGAGTTTTGAATAAAGTTTTAGTATCTGATATTGGTATACCTGTTGTAGTCGGAATGTTCACATTGTTTATTGCTTCAAACAATGTTTTGTCTGCTAGCTCATTACCAGTTATTCCGACATGTGATGGGACCCACATAAATGATATGGTTTTCCCAGAAAATTGAAGCTGTTGCAACGCCTCTTTAATTAGGAATAGATTGATGTGTGTAGGATAAATATGTTTAATGGCCTGTAAAGAACTTAATTAATCTGATAATATTAGTATTTGTTTTTCATTTATGGTTTTACAATGATTTAGTACGTCAAGTATTGCTTGGAGCTCTGCGGTATAAATACTACAGCCGTCAGTTAATCTAGTGGCAGAAATTACGTTTTCTGATACAGTAGCAGCTGCTACTCCGTTGCAATCTTTGGAGGCATCAGTGAAGAACAATTTGTAAGTGGAACATTTGAGTAAATTTGCATGATACTGAAGCCTGACCTCAACAGAAATGTGTGAATGCTTATCATGATTAAGTAAGGAGAGGTCTACTATTGGTAAAGAAACTGTCCAGGGAGGTGTCTGGTATATTTTTATGGGTGCCAAGGTGATTTGATTGATATACTAAGGTAGTCTTTTAACTCGTTCGTAAAATGGTACTGTCTTGGTGGTGTAATTTGTATATTGTTCTAGTGATTCTTCCGATACTAAACTTGCGAGAAAGGTATGATCCTTTGCGCTTAGAATTTTTGAAGCGTAGCATAGTGATATATATTTTCTTCTGCGGTATAGTGGCATTTCTCCTACTAGCACTTAAAGGCTTCTTATTGAAGTAGTTCTAAAGGCTCCAAAGATTAGTCGTAGAGATGTGGTTTGAATAACATCCAGTTTTTTAGTTGATTTTTATTTGCTGTTTCATAGCAGATGCATCCGTAGTCGAGTTTGCTTCTTATTAATCTCTAATATAAATTTAGAAGAATTTTAATATCTGAACCCCATCTATGATTGGATAAAACTCTTAGTAAGTTTATTCTTTGTTGACAGGATTTGATTAAATTGTTGATCTATGTGGATTGTGAGTCAAATATTACACCCAAAAATTTGATTTCGGGGACTTGTTTCAGAGAATGACCATTTAGATACAAGTTTCAAGTTGTATTCTGCTCTTCTTTTGTCAAACATTATTACTTTAGTCTTCTCAGTTGAAAAAGTTAAACCAGTCTCTAAAGACCTCAGTTCTAAGCTGTTTAATGTAAAATTTGCGTAGCTAATTCTATATTTTTACTTTTAACATATATTACTAGATCATCAGCAAAAAGATTAGCTTTTACGGGAAGCTTTATGTAATTTGTTATATTATTTATTGCGATTAAGAATAATAGTGGACTTAAGGCCGATCCTTGAGGAATTCCATTATGGAGTGATTTCGATGTTCGGTTTTACTTGTATGGACCTGTTTTGAAGAAAGTTTTTGGTGAAAGCGAGAAAGTTACAATCTATCTTCTTCCAGTTTTTCATAATTGTGAGGATATAATGCGTCCATGTTGTGTCGAAAGCTTTTTTTTGATGTCGAAAAATATTGCGCTTACTTTTTGTTGATTTGTAAATGCTTTATGAATTTCGGATTCTAGTGCAAGAATGTTATCAGCTGTCGATCTGTCTGAACGGTATCCTCTTTGTATTGGAGTAAAAAGTTTTTTCTTTTCAAAGTGCCACTTCAGTCTTTTACTCAATATTCTCTCCATTGCTTTGCAAATGTTACTGGTGAGATATTGGTCGATAGGAGGATGGTAAGTTTTTTGGCTTATTAATTTTTAAAAAAGGAATTATAATTGCTTGACGCCATATTGAAGAAAACGTTTTATTTGTGTTAATATTGTTAAAGATGTAAACTAAAATTTTCTTTACTGTTTCAGGTAGTTTCTCAATAAATATTGTTTGAAAAACACACTTTATTAGACGCAAATAGGAATATTAGGTTCAAGGATTTTTGGAGTAGTAAACAAAGTCAGTGTAACTGTTTTTATTCAATTCCATTTTCTACAATATAATATCTAAGTTTTCATTTTGTATAATTATTGGCGTGTATCGAACACGCTATTTCCAACCTCATGCGCAGCAGCAATAAATGTAGATATATTATGTATAAGGTGAAACCCAACAAATAACACAATGAGCACGGAAGTCACTTTCGTTTTTTATACCAATTGATTGTCAGTATAGTTGTAAACCATTCTAAAAGATCTAATACAATTTTAATGAATTCGTAGGTCTTTTAAACTGCTTTCCATGTATACAAATGTAAGTAATAGAAACAAACGGTATTAAAATATATTTTACAGTACAGACAACTATTATGTATGTCAAAGCATTGGTCTTCTCACTATTTATGATGGAAAAAGGTTATATTTTAATGGAATAATGGTATGGTTTTCGAGGTGTTACTTTTAAAAAGTTTAACCATACCAATATTAACATTTTTTTCTGTTTTTGGGGTGATTTTCTATATTAAACAAAAATACTAATTTCAGTCTCGAATATATTGATCACCATAAAATATTTATAATGTAACCCTTTTCCATACTTAAAAGGTATAATATTTTTAAAAATTTCAAGTTTTCAATACAGTCTTAAAAAATGAATATGTTTTTCTCAACCAAACTTGTACTAGACATCTTACACCACTTTCTACAACTACTAGATGGTCCCAGTGGTACTGTGTAACAGTGTCAAAATTTGACACTTTTTAGCGGTTGACAAATGACTGACAGATCAAGCAACACCAGAAATTAAAATCTATCGCATTTTATATTACCGGTTTGTTTCTTTTCTTAAACTGCGGAGTGGTAAATCAAAAAATGCAATTGCCTTCATTATCGTTGTGTTAAATGTTGGCCCAGGTATTTTTATACAGCTCAAGACATCAACGTTACTGTTATCTTTGATGTGGCTAATTTTTACAGTATCAAAATAGAGCCACGTTGATATCTAAATAAATTTGGTAACTTCTTTTTGATTTTTTCCATACCAACATACACAAAGATAAATTAACTTTACAAAACATGAACGCCCAGATTATTTTAAATAATTTCTGTAAATACAACAAGGGCGCATTTATTTGAACGAATATAACAATATCAAATTTCTTAACTATACTACAATTGTAGACTAGACCAGAGCAAATAATCTCAAAAGTGATTACATCTTGCGCATTAATTTGCTATAACAAAAACAAACTAAGAAAATTCTTGATAGACTATTTTTGTGTAAGTTTGCTTTTTCTCGCTCCAAACTTTCAACTTCTCTTAGCACACAGCAATTGATCTCTGCACATTTGAATCTAAATTTTGAACTGAAGTCTTTTTAGGTAGACTATCGAGGTAAATATTTCAATAAACCAAGAGTTTATCTTGAGCATAAAACACTCAGAAAATTAAATTTTACATCACTAATTATCTTTGTTCATAGTTCATGGATCTCAAACGTTTTGTTTATTTAAGATATAATATTGCAAAGATACGATATAATGTATATACGGTTCAGTAAACTTGTGTTACGAAAAAATTCATTAAATTATCACAGAGCAGCAGACAATACAGTCAGGTAACTACAGGAAAAACTATTGCAAATAACACTGAAAAAAATTATCAGAATTATATATATATATATATATATATATATATATATATATATATATATATATATATATATATATATATATATATATATATATATATATATATATATATATATAAGCGGGGATCCTACAGCTTCTGCCGCTTCCCGCATTTCGATCGCCATCTTTTTCTATCTCTCCAGGTGTCTTCATCAATGGCTCTATCTTTCATGGTTTCCATAACACCTTGTATCCAAGACTTGGCTGGTCTTCCTCGTTTCCTTCTATTACTTGGATTGTATTTCATAGCTCTTTTTGGCCATCTGTTGTCGTCCATCCTCTGTACGTGTCCATACCATATTAACTGTCTAGTTTCTATTCTTTCAGAAGTTGTATGTACTCTATCTGTTTTTCTTCTAATTTCAGAATTAGGTATACGTTCTACTCTTGATATACGGCAAGCTCTTCTTAGGTAGTCCATTTCAACCGTGTCAACTTTTTTCTTTCCTTTTACTGTCATTTGCCAACATTCTGCTCCATATGTAAGAATGGGCTCTACAATTCCTTTGTAGATAGTCATTTTAGTTCTCATAGTAGCTTTGTTGGACCAAAGTATCGAATTCAGAATTTGAACACTATAACACCTGCCTTGTTGCACTCTATAGTCTATATCTCGTTCCGTTGTTCCTTTACTGCAGATAATACTTCCCAAATATTTGTATTCGTAGCACCTTTTCATTTGTCTAATTTCCAAATCCGGGTCTTCGTCTTCATTGCCTATTCGCATATATTCTGTTTTAGACATACTCATCCCCCATTTTTCGTATTCATCTTTGAGCTTTCTAAGCATATAATCTGCATCTTCTTCACAGCTTGCAATTAGTACTTGATCATCTGCAAAGAACAGCGTTGTCAGATAATGGTTGTTAAGCTTCAACCCCATTCCCGCACATTTTTGTCTCCACTGGTGCAGTGCTTCTTGGATATATATTTTGAATAGGGTGGGGGAAAGACAACATCCTTGTCTCAAGCCTTTCGTTACTGTAAATACCCTTGAGAAAGTATTTCCTGTTTTTACAGTGCTTTGAGGATATTTATAGATGTTCAGTATTGCTTTTAGATATGTTTTACTAAGGTCCGTTTTCGTCAAGACACTAAATAAGAGTTTTAAAGGAACTGTATCATAAGCCTTCTCCAGATCTATAAATACCAGATGCGTAGGGAGGTTTCGAGCTGTTCGTTTTTCAATTACTTGTTAAAGGGTAAATGTGTTGTCCACGCACGATCTTCCTGCTCTGAAGCCGCTTTGTTCTTCAATTTCTTTATACTCCTCTTCTATTCTTCTTTTCAATATACGACCATATAACCTTCCCAGCGAGCTAGTTACGCTAATGCCTCTATAATTTCCGCATTCTTTTCTGTCTCCCTTTTTATAAATGGGGCTAATGTGGGCCAAATTCCAATCGTCTGGAATCGTTTGGCCTTCAATTAAGCATTTATTAAAAATATTCACTATGCTTTCCAAAAGAGCATCCGGTCCATGTTTCACCAACTCGATTGGAATGTCTCCAGGCCCGGGTGCTTTTCCATTTTTCATTTGTTTCAATTCTTTTTTCAGTTCTTCTTTGTTTATCTTATGCACCTCTGAGTTTTCTGTCATTGAGATATGGTCAGGTCTTTCCATAAATTCGTGCTTACTTTCTGTTAATAGCGTTTCGTAATATTTTTCCCACTTTTTATTTTGAATCAGGTTTATATTTCCCTCATCTTTTCTTTCTTTTCTAATACTTTTTATGTAATTGTATTGTATTAATTATCAGAATTACAGAACATCAAACATTGACATTACACTTATTTATTTTAGAAAAACTAGAAAAGCTAGATACACGAATCACAAACTTGGAAAAGCGATTCCTAAAATCAAATATGGCTAAGAATTTTGGAATAGAATGCAATGGTCTTCTGAAACACCAAAAATAATTGCAAATTGTTCTTGTTATAGATTGATATATGCCTTATCGCCCAAACACACTTCACTAATAACTCACACATCAAGTTTAAAGGATATCAGGGATATCTAGCCAGCAAATACAGCCAAAGAAAAAAGCGCAATAATTATAAAAGATAAGAAGAAATACAAGCTATGGCTGTGAAAATCAAAACTAATACCTTTAACCTAGTAGTCTAAGCTATATACTGCTCGCCAAAACATAAAATACACTCAAATTTGTACATAACATTTTTGAACTCCCAAGGAAGTAGATTCATTATCGGAGGTGATGACATACTAAATGAGGATCAAGATTAACCACCAGTAACGGAAGAGAGCTCGCAAAAGCGTGCAGACAATTGAACTGTGCACTAGTATCGACTGGAAAGCCAACGGGTCAGAATAAAATCTCTTAAAAAAATTTCTCTAATGTCTTGAGCATTAAGGAGGCCTGGGACATGAATTCGGATTATTTATCTACTCCAAAGAGACTCCTAGACTGGTAAATGCAAGGACAGATTGGACAAAACTTCAGAAATGAACTAGAAGACTCAGTTAATCTTTTGTTGCATTTGAAAACTAAAAATCAGTTAGATGCAGAAGTTGAATTACTGACCAAACATATTCAGCAAGCAGTATAGGACAGTACTCCAATCATCCCTATTAGAACAGAAGGAAAAATTATCCGAAAGAAATCAGAACTCTGATTTCTGAAACAAGAAAATTACTTCGCAAATGGTAACAAACCAGATCTCCCAAGGACAAGACAAGTTTAAATAATGCGTCACAATATCTCAAGCGAGAAATAAAACGCATCAAGAATGAATCGATTGGGACATACCTTAGTGAGTTAACAGCTCAAAAAAGTAGTGAATATTCTTTCTGGAATACCACCATTCCGTAAATGCGAATAGTTTTGAACAAGATTTCTTGGAGATTAAACCTACTAATATCAAAGAAATTGCGAGAGAGATAAAAGAGAATATCGATCCGAAAAAGCTCCAGGGTTCGATCTAATAACAGGCGAAATATTAAAACAATTACCAAAAAAGCCATCTCTAAGCAATGTGGAAAGTAGTAGAAATCATAATGACTGAAAATACCAGGAAAGCCGTCAAATGAGGTTTTATCTTTTACAGGCCTATTTCATTATTGCCTGTACTTCAAAATTATACGAAAAGGTCCTAATTAAAAGACTAAAGATCATCATTGAAAAAAAGAGATTACCTAATCTCACCAGATCAGTTTGGCTTTAGAGAGAGTCATTCAACGATATATTACGTATATAGAATCATCAACATCATTGAAAATGCGCTAGAGGGAAAACAAATCTTCCTGGATGTGGAAGCTATCTTCTTGGATGTGGCCCAAGTCTTTGATAAGGTAGGGCATGAAGGTTTTATCCATAAATTGAATAGAGCACTACCGAGGCATTATTCACGCTTATTAGAGTCGTACTTAACTAAGAGACACTTCAGAATAAAGCAGGAAGATATCTACATAGACTTAAATAAAATCAAGGCGGGAATGCCGTAAGGAAGTGTGCTCGGCCCAGTTCCCTACGTGCTGTACACTAGCGATATATCTGACCTCGAAAATGGAACAATCACAACATTTGCGGATGACAAAGACAAGAAATCTACAATCTTCAGTGAACAAGATCGATGATACAATAAAAAAATGGAGGATAAAATTGAATGAGACCAAATCGAAACCGAAATGTAGTCAAAATAATGGTTTTTCTAAAAACCAAAAAAACTATTCAACCAGAAGTCGAACCTGGGAAACCACAGAAATCATATAGGTATAATCATATACGCTATACAGACGATGACATATTAATCTCACAAGAGAGAGGGTACCTAGAATACGTGTCAAGAAAACTGATAAAGGAATATCCAGATTGATATCTGGATGTTAATATGGAAAAAACACAAGATAGATAATCACAATTAATGTGTTTATCTTGGTATAAAACTAACAAGAACTGGAAGCTGTGAAGAGATAATCCAAAACCGAATCACCAAAGGGAAACGGGTAATAGTAGCACTTAATTCTACATTAGGGCAGAAAAATATTAGACCTGAATTAAAGAAGGGAATATACAATATTATATTATGACAGGTCATTATTTATAGCTCAGAAACTTAGCAGTGAAAAAAAGCAAAAAAACTACCTACTAGTAATAAAAATCGACCTTTGGAGAAGAGCAGCGAGGAGATCTGGTCCAAAGCATATTAGAAACCAAGAAGTTAGAAGGCAAATGAAAGTAGAAGAAAAGAAAAAAGGTATGGACCCTTAAGACGAATGGGAGACGAACGACTCTCAATAAAAGATACTGGAATGGACCCCTTCGGAGAAGAGAAAACGGGATAGACCACCTACAACATGGCTACATGAAATCACCAAAGCAAGGTCAGAAGGAAAGTTAAATGAAAACGACTAGCGAGATAGACGAGATTGGAGGCAGGTAACCCAAAGACGTATTACGCTATAAAAGGAATTGTATATATGTAGTTTTTTAATGTGATCTTAAATCTATAGATACTATGGTTTTGATAGGGGTTTACAATTGTTGGATGGAAAGTTGATGCAATTCAGTTTTTATTAAATTAACAATTGTATAATGACAATATAATTTGGATGATAAATGAATTCAATTTATTGAGTATAGACTTATAATGAATTTGGCTTTATGGTAAATAAAGCCTTGGTAATCTATTTTATTAGGGTCACAAAATGGAGGATCCAATATCAGCAGTTACTACGAATCTGCGAAGCTGTATTGAAAACCTGATTATTTGACTGGGATAAACTCTTTGACACTTTGATACTCACAAATCGTCCAGTGCGAACATTATTTGGATGTTTGGGATGCTCTATAGATTTCATTATCTAAAGTGAAGGTGGGTTTTTAAGCTGTTGAAAGATATTTAATTAAATGTGTTAAAACGAGATGGGTTTGTTTTCACTGCATAATTGGTACATTAGTTATCTTCTTCTGTGTAGAAGATATGTCCTGAGCTTACATTGACGCTATTAATGGAAGTTGTTCTATATGAAACAGATATTATGAAATAAATATTAATTTATAGGAAGTGTCAAAATTTATTTTTAGTTTCTTAAGATTAATTTATTTGATTTCCTTCTCGTGTATCTTGAGTTTGTACACCTTATTTGTTTGTTTGGCTGTTTGAATTTAGTTTCTGATGTTAATCTGATGTATATCTTTAAATCTGATTTTAATATGATGTAGAATCATCTGGTATGTCCTGTGGTGTAACAATTTGGGATAAATGATGTTTTCACGTTGATGTATTTTCTGAAGCAGTAGTTTCAGCAGTCCGTGTTAGTTTGCTAGGTGTTAGCAGTAAGTGCTTCTGGATTTGATTACGACAGGACATGATATTGATGATAGAGCTTCGAACGATATAGGGACGAGGTTTATATGTGCATCATTTTGAGGTAAATAAGTTGTTTGGTCAATTGAAGTTGGTGGTAATGACTGGAAAGTTGTAATGGAAGATGCTTCAACAATAGGTTGTGATGATTTGTAGGTAGACTCTTTTCATTTACAGCAAGTTGTATCTGTAGTAAATAATAAATGGAAAGGCCAAATTATCATAACTAACTTGTATTGAATCGGAAAATTGTAAACCTACTAATTCAGATAAAAAACTTTTTTGTCTAAAACTTAAAATGTGACTGTGTTGGGGATTTGATCAGCCAATTTTCAGGAATTTGATAGAAGAAATTAGTAGTTATCCTGGTTTAGTTAATTCTTGTATGTAAATGTTTTTTTTTACATAGTTTTATTGATCTGCGTACTCATATAATTGTTACATTTAGTAAAATTGAGCCATAATGAGCACACATAATTATTGGTTATTTTTAAAGAAAATATGATTGATGTTTTTTATGTACTTTAACTAAATGCGCTGCAATATGTTTAATTAATTGTATTTTCTTTGGTTACACTCTGACTAGCAGTATTATTTATATTATTTGAAAATTATGATAAATTGCTTTATAAAAGTTGGCGAGTACGCATCTGGAGATTTGAAAAAGCGGTCGCATATGTGATTTTATTAAAGTAAACTTGATATTTAGCTTTTGAACATTTTTAACCGCTTTTACAGCAAAAATTTCTGGAAGCTATCGGTTACGGCAGTGTCCGCTATGACTTCAGTGAGCACTCTCGTTTAATATTCCTCTCAAATATTTTCTATCATTGTTTGGTTATAGCAGCACGATAATCAGTTTCGAGGAAATATAGTTTTGTTGGGGTAGATACAACATAAATAAATGACAAAAATAGGTACTATCGGCTACACACTGTATATCGCAGCTTTTATAATAATTTTCACTACATGGTTCACTTTTACAATTGTAGAATTTGACGTATCCACCACAACTAACGTACCCACCATAACCTACTGTGATCCATCCGTTATTCATCATATTTAAAGCAACATATACACAAAAAAGTATGATAGTTAGTACACTTGCAATTAAATTTGATTTGATTGACTTTAGATTTTCAATTTAATTGAATAAGCATAAAAAATTGGAAAACAAAATAAGTATATTTTGCAGATAACTTTTCTAGAAAATAAATTGTTTAGCTTCTACTATAACCTATAACATTGCAATTCCAAAAAGTAAATTTTTGCTTGTAGTATATTATTACAATTAATATTTGTAATGATGAACCCAGTAAATAAATAAAATCATTTAAAATATTATTATAGAAAAAGTATGGTTAGGCTCCGTTAGCTGGCATATGTTCCCGAAAGGTCAATAATTCAAATTGGTCGTAGCCATCACATAAATTTTGATCTAGCACACACGCAATTCGATATCAGAAAAGAATCAATTTGTTGCAAATGTTATAACTTTTTATTATTGAAGGGAAGCTACAATTATGTGCGATACTTTTGTTAATTATAAATGAATAAAACATTACGGAGGGATGTACAAATAAAACAATACTTTTTGCTGATGATTAGCTGATAATCAAACATTTCGACAGTAAGCTGTAAAGAACCATCTACAAGCTATATGTAATGTGTAAGAAATTCAATAAGAAAATGTCGATAAAAACAAATTACAGCGTTTGAACGTAAATTGATCAGAAATTATGGGAAAATATAAAAGTAGCAATTATTAAAACAGCAAATGAAAACTTAAAACCAAAGAAAAGAAAACATAAAGACTGGATGACTGAAGAAATACTACTATTAATGGATGAAAGAAAATCATGCAAAACAAAAAATCCAATTAAATATAATGAAACTGATCGATTAATTAAAAAGAGAATAAAAGAAGCTAAGGAGAGAATTTTACATGAGCAGTGGCAAGAACTAGAAGAAATTGAGAAAAAATATGACTTTTTTAACATGCATAAAAGAATTAAAGAATTAACAGGAATGAGAAAAACACTTCAAACTAGGCAACTAAGAGATGAAAGTGGTGCACTTATAACAGATATAAACCAAAAAATGCAGAGATGGGCACAATATATAGCACAACTTTTTGAAGACAAAGAGAGAACAGAAGCACCAAAAGAATTTAAGGATGATACTGGGCCTGACATTATACGAGAAGAAATTGAATATGCAATGAAACAAGCTAAAGGTGGTAAATCTCCAGGGCCTGATGAAGTTCCTATCGAATTACTCAAAATTGTGAATACTGAATCTATTGATCTTCTTTTAGATCTATTCAATACCATATATAGAACAAGCATAATACCTAAAGAATGGCTCAAATTAACATTCATTTTGCTACCCAAAAAAGCCAACGCAAAGGAGTGCAATGAACATCGCACCATAGCCTTAATGAGTCATGTCTTGAAATTGTTTTTAAAAGTAATTCACAATAGAATAACATAAGAAATTAGATGAAGGCATAAGTAATACACAAATGGGATTCAAGGAAAGGACTGGGAACACGAGATGCACTGTTTGCAGTAAGTGTTCTTTCGCAGAGATGCTTAGATATAAATCAGGAAGTATATGCCTGTTTCATTGATTTTGAGAAGGCATTTGACAGAGTGCAGCATAATCGGCTTAAAGAAATTTTATTAAATAAAAACATAGACAGTAGAGACATTAGAATCATATGTAACCTCTATTGGAACCAAACAGCAAAAGTAAAAGTTGAAAATGAACTAACCGAGAATATCCAGATTCGCCGTGGGGTCCGCCAAGGGTGTATTTTATCACCCTTGTTATTCAATTTATACAGTGAAGCCATCTCAGAATTAGCGCTTGCCGAGGTCAGTGAGGGCCTTATAATAAACGGTGAGCCACTTATTAACATAAGATATGCTGACGACACTGTCCTTCTGGCAGGAACACTAGAAGAACTGCAACACCTTGCTGAACAACTAAATATATATTGCAACGATTATGGACTAAAAATAAATTTGAAGAAAACCAAGTTTATGGTATTTACAAAAGCACAAAACATCAAAGTTAAGCTAGTACTAGATAATACAGAAATTGAACAAATATCTTCGTACAATTACCTTGGAGCATGGACCACAGAAGATACTGATCAGACAAAAGAAATAAGATGCCGCATTGAAATTGCACGGTCAACTTTTAATAGAATGAGAAAACTTTTTTGTAATCGCGATATCAATATATCGCTCCGAATAAGAATGCTTCGATGTTATATTTTCTCTACCCTTTTGTATGGGGTTGAAGCTTGGACACTTAAAAAATCCAACATTAAAAACCTAGAAGCATTCGAAATGTGGTGTTACCGACGTATTTTGAAAATATCATGGATGGATCGCAAAACAAATGAACAAGTTCTCGAACAACTAGGTAAACAATGCGAAGTTTTAAATTCTATAAAAATCAGGAAATTGGAATACATACTTGGGGCACACCATGAGAGGTAAAAAATACGAACTACTAAGAAATATAATGCAAGGAAAAATCAAAGGCAGAAGAAGCGTAGGAAGACGTAAAATCTCGTGGCTACGCAATCTCCGTGAATGGTTTGGATGCAGTTCAATTGAACTATTCAGGCGCGAAACCAACAAAATTATAATTGCCAGAATGATTTTAAATCTCCGATAGAAGCGGAACTTGAAGAAGAAGAAGAACGTAAATAATCTATAGGAATAAAAATACTAATTGGCAATCATCCACTAGAACAAGTGTAGCATTTCAATTAGCTAGGGTGTTACACAAGTTTCGATAAAGATAGAGACAATGAACAGAAAATTGATGGGATTCGGTACATACGCTGATTAATTAACAGATGTTAAAGAACAAGACAAGAAACTACATAATAATAAAACTTTATAAGGAAATGGCCACATATACTCCGTTATATGCACACGCTCACACACAAAAAAGGAAGAATATTCTGTTAATGCCCTTTAAAAACAATTCTTAATTGTATGTCAAAAAAATGCGCAATAACTCCCTCTTAAAACTCACCAAATTTCATTTGCACATTTCAACCGCTTTCGGAGCAATAAATAAATCGTCCGTTTGTAAGAAAAATTTCAATACCTTGTAACTCGAATAAAGAAGCATATATAGCAAACTATCATTATTTTTTCATCCAGAATCCCTCCCTAACGTTTGTGTTTAAAACACAACTAATTTAGATACTTTCTCTGCGGTCTAACTGTACATCCCTGGTGGCTCCACATATAAAAAAACCTTAATGTTTTTTCGGCGAAAATATTGACCTTTTGATAAGTGTCGGTGAAAGAAATTATTTTTATCTGTGTGTCCACGAAGATAACTCCTAATACATTTTCAGCGAAAACAATAACTATTTAATAAGGGTTGGTAAAACCAATTATTAGATTTATTTTTGTATCCGCAAAGACTATAACTATGTACTAAGAGTTCTGATATAAAATGAAATTTTCCCGATAAATATCATCGAATTTATACAGTATTTGTGGTGAAAATAATTATTTTAGGCTGTTATCAGCGAAAAAAATTTTTTTCATCTGAATCCCAACTCAACCTAGGAAGTCTTCGCAAAGGTCTAGGAAGGCATGAAGTGCCCGGACATCAATCAAGATTATATATATATATATATATATATATATATATATATATATATATATATATATATATATATATATATATATATCTTTAAGGAATATGACCGTTTAATTTAATATAAAAAAATGTGCACTCGTAAGTGAAAGGGATATTTTCGGTCAATTTGGAGATAAAAAAAGAACGAAAAAAAAAAGAAGATACGTTTCGCCCACTGTTCAATGGGCATCATCAGTTCATCTAAAAGAATGGTATTAGCGATACATCTAATATAAAAAACAATTAAGTAAACGATCTTACCTTTAAAAGATCTATAGCATTAAGATATTATTATGGTGAAGACACATCAAATATTAATTTACTAAATAAATCAGCAAAAACACAGAATGCCGGAAGATTCCCAATTTAAGTAATTTTATATTAATTTGTTTTATAATTTAACTTTTGAAAACATTGATGGATTCTAAAATCTATCAAAAAAAATGTAATTGTCAATTTTGAAATGTTATATTAACAACGGCAAGGCTAGGGATCTTGACTGTCATGATCATATCATGCAAAATAAAGTATTTGAAAGTTCGAATGTCAGAACTGACAATCAGATGGTGAGATTGAAGGAAATATATATATAAATATATCATAACATTTATGTTGGCATCTACAAAACTTTTCCTTCAATCTCACCATCTGATTGTCAGTTCTGACATTCGAAATTTCAAATACTTTATTTTGCATGATATGATCATGACAGTCAAGATCCCTAGCCTTGCCGTTGTTAATATAACATTTCAAAATTGACAATTACATTTTTTTTGATAGATTTTAGAATCCATCAATGTTTTCAAAAGTTAAATTATAAAACAAATTAATATAAAATTACTTAAATTGGGAATCTTCCGGCATTCTGTGTTTTTGCTGATTTATTTAGTATGTAAATTAATATTTGATGTGTCTTCACCATAATAATATCTTAATGCTACAGATCTTTTAAAGGTAAGATCGTTTACTTAATTGTTTTTTATATTAGATGTATCGCTAATACCATTTTTTTAGATGAACTGATGATGCCCATTGAACAGTGGGTGAAACGTATTCAATAAAAAGATAAAGTAGCACAACTCTTTTCTTTTTTTATCTCCAAATTGACCGAAAATATCCCTTTCACTTACGAGTGCACATTTATATATATATATATATATATATATATATATATATATTATGCGTGTTTTATTGACTATAATAAGGCATTAGATAAATTACGATATGACACAATTAATGAATGTCTTGAAATCAAAGAAGATAGACTACAATGACCTTAGAATCATATCGAATTTATACTATAAGCAGCGAGCAAAAGTATGTGTTAACGAACAGCTAACAGAAGAAATTGAAAGTGGACGTGGGGTGAGGCAGTGATGCGTATTATCGCCAATTATTTTTAATGCCTAGTCGGAATAGATCTTACAAAAGAGTCTCTTGAGGGTAAAAAACTACAATAAAAGTAAATGGAGTTTCCATTAACAACATTAGATATGCGGATGATATTGTCATCTTAGCCGAAAATATTGAAGATCTTTAGAGACTGGTGACCAGAATAGCGGAGTATGGAGAAGAATACGGTCATACAATGCACGTCAAGAAGACAAAATTTATGAGCAGATCGAAAACAAACTCGAAGAAATAACAAGAATTTTCTAATAAACGGAACCAATGTCGAACTACGAGTAGACAAATGTGCATATCTTGGAACAATAATTAACTCCACAAATGATTCCTTCCAGAAAAGGTTAGAGCAGATTTCAACAAAATGAGAAGAGCGCTCTGCACAAGAGATTTAAAGTTGGAACTAAGAGTTAGGTTGGCGAGGTACTATGTTGACTGGACTTTGTTTTATGGAATGAAAGCCTGGACCTTTAATGCGACATCAATGAAAAAACTGTATTTGTTTCTGTTATTACATCATTTGAAGTGAAGAGTGGAGGAAAGATTCGAGTCGCTTTTATTTTGAAAATTATTGATATTGAGTTCTAAAGTCAAAATCGTAATAAACACATAAAAATTATTTTAAAAATAGTTTTTTCTTTTAATGTAAGCTGCCTGACTTTATTTTTTATCTTAGTTTACTTGAATATTTTGACGTGATGACATACGATATTTATCACAACAAAAAATTGAAATATTATATTAGAGTTCTGTGTTTAATGATGATTTTTCTGATAGATTAGATTGCTGTGTGCTAGAGATATGATCTACTCACCGCCCTATAAAAATTCGATTAAGAGAATCCTCCATGGTGCCTTCCGACTGTGATGGTATTGTATACAGAGGATAAACTAATGATGTGCCCTCAAGACTAAAAAATCGGAAGACATTAGGACAAATGAAAATGAAAAAATATAAAATCTACTATAATGTTATCGTATATATAAGTTTTTTATAAGTATGTATAATTCGTTTTCTTTTTTCCATAGTTCTTAGACAACAATATACTATCACAGAGTATGATATTTTAAGACAACTCTACCTTAATTTTTACATTCAATTGTAGTATGGTTAGCCTCTTAGGTTACTAATTGTAATTGACTACTGTGCTATCTTTAACAAAAGGTATAATCAATTACATATTTTACACTACACACTGCACTTTACTTCACCGATCCTTCACCAAAGAATACAGGATTCTGTAATAGTTCTTTTTCTACCTTTACACGTCAGGCTAATCAAGCCAAATAGTGCAGGAAAAAATTTACAGAAAACCTTTCCGAAAGATTGTGTATATTTTAACTACTTGTGTCACATCTTTCCCCCAAGTTACTAGAACCCGAACTGACGAAAGGAGCTTGGTATATATATATATATATATATATATATATATATATATATATATATATATATATATATATATAGAAAAGAAAAGAATCTTTGCAGATAAGTTAAATAGTAAACTCTTAAATATTGGGGAAATCTACAAGAAAGACTCTAATGAGTATCAATTGTTTCGCCGAACGTTTTCGCCAAAGAGAATTAATTTGGCTTCTTCAGGGCTGAAAGAGAATAAATTATAATTAGCTACCATATATTATCTATTAAAAACATTATTGATCTTACCGTAACTTAGAATTGTAGAGTTAGAATGTTAAAAAACTTAGCTAGGAACAACATAGTGGTGTTTTTTGTTACTATGTGCAAAAAAAGTTTTTTTTTTAACGTTGAAAATGTATGGTAGCTTGGAACTTAAAACGCAAAGGTTTCATTAACTAAATTTCATCAAATTTTCATTAACTAAAAAAGATACCCTTGCTTTTCTTAGATACATTTCAATAAGATATTATTATAATAATACATGAACAATATAATATAATAATAAAAAAAATTTTCAATTAAGAAAATCTAAAATAATATTTCCCTATACTGGGATTTAACTTCATTCGGTTTTACCGATGAACCTTAACGACATATAGATTGAAAAGAACTACTTGAATTGTCAGTACATGCGTTCTGGTAAAACAGAACCTCACATTTAAACTTTCTAACAATCAAAAATTTAGTTATTGCCGACAATTCAAAGAATGACCTCCTTTTAAATGTAGTTACATTGGGTTTTTCGATTAACCTTGAGTAAACCTTTGCGTTTTAAGTTCAAAGCTACCATACATTTCCAACGTTAAAAAAAAAACTTTTTTTTGCACATAGTAACAAAAAACACCACTATGTTGTTACTAGCTAAGTTTTTTAACATTCTAACTCTACAATTCTAAGTTAGGGTAAGATTAATAATGTTTTAAATAGATAATATATGGTAGCTAATTATAATTTATTCTCTTTCAGCCCTAAAGAAGCCAAATTAATTCTCTTTGGCGAAAACGTTCGGCGAAACAATTGATACTCATTAGAGTCTTTCTTGCAGATTTTCCCAATATTTAAGAGTTTACTATATATATATATATATATATAATACCATTATGATAAATAATTTATGTAAATACCGGAAAAACATTAGGAGAAAACAGACTGGATAGAGTCGGAAAGGATAGTGATATAAAAAGGATCAAAAAGAAGATCAAGACAAAATATTTTAGAAAATCTGTAAATAAAAGCAAACAATCTAGAGACGGTCCCTGGATTTACAAATAAAATAAAAAAATTGGCTAAATATTTTACTCTGTTGAAATATCTTTAAAGTACTCATTTCTACAGTGTTTATAACTTTTATACCACTGAGAAAAACTCCTTCAACGTGATGCAGCAGACGAGAAAGGGCAAAAACTGGGATATTTCGACTAGAGGAATAAATTTTAAACATAAATTTCTGATCTTTTAATGCGGGAGTTGAATTGTTCGTATTTACTTGCATTACCAAAAATATGTTGTTGTGTTGCTTTCTTTCCCAAGTTTTCCTTACCTTTTTTACCTTAGTTTGTTACTATTTAATCGAATTAATTACATATATATATATATATATATATATATATATATATATATATATATATATATATATATATATATATATATATATATATATATATATATATATATATGGCAGTTATGAAAGAATACATACTTTTCATATTTCTTTGGTGAAATACCGATGAAATATAAAACAAGTCGGTGTGTCAAATGTCCAAAACATTTATCCGCAGAAAAAATTGTTTTAATGCATTGTTTAATGTTAAAGAAAATGTTTTGTTACACTTTATGAAAAGGTATAACTAAAAGAATAACCACTGCTTATGTTTAATAAATTATGCATTATGATATTGGTTTAATGACCTAAAATTCTAACCTATGACCTATAATAGGTAAAAGTGACATACAGGCACTTTTATCCATTAAATAACTTAAAATTTGAAGAAAACAATTAACAAAAATTTAGGCTAACTCTAGCTTAGTCTAATATGTTTCCAATAACAACACAGACAATAAACTTACATTAGCAAATGCATATATATCTGGTCAAATTTAGGTACCACGTTCTATGTTCAACAAATTTAAAAGTAATTTCCAGAACCTAAAGCACCACCAATTTTCAAATGTTTTACAAACCAATAAGTCTCCCCAAAAACGGATTGAAAAATATAAAGCTCCTTATATAAAATAAGTTTGATCCACATGTAGGACAAAATATACTACGAAAGTATTACCACTAAGAAAAATTATAATTGGTGAAACATTCCCTACCCAAAATCTTTTAAATTCTGAAATTTAGAAGGTGCTGGAAGGGTACTTTAGCCATTTCCACACAATAACAATTATTATTATCACGGCCATTGTAAACAAAGCGTAATTTCTAAATGATACTAAAGCACTACAAAATTCCTGAAAAAATTGTTCATTTAAATACATACCAAATCTTTAAAATTCACAAAAGATTTTAGTTTTTTTATATTGTAAATTGATTATTATTCAGTAGTCAAAGTGTTTCTTTGGTCTGTGGTCCATTTTGTGATTATGGAGTATAACGATGGCATCGCCAGCGCTTGTCGCCGCCTTGCCATCTCTTTACACACGAACTCCCACCGACAAGCTACTACATAATTACCATCGACCATCGATGTTCGCTGGAGATCCAACACCGGTAACTATATCAAACGCCGTCCACCGCAACAGAAATTGGATCTTATTGGATCGACTTATTGGATGAAATCCATCGACTTATTGGATGACGAATGCTTTATAGGCGACTCGATTACGTCGGATTACCTACCCCTGCTGGTTAAAGAACAGATATTTAATCCTTTACCTATCCTCCCCAAAGAATAAGAGACTACAAACGCGCCAACTGGGACCTCTTCAGAACCTTTTTATCAGTCAACACTCCTCAGTTAGGCAACTTAACACAGCCTGATGATATCGATCAAGGTATCATGGTTATTACCGAACTGATAAATCAAGCAATTGAGATATCAGTCCCCAATAGGGTTATCAATCCCAGCAAACCACCTCTACCTCAATACACTGTCGATAAAATTAAAAAAAAGAGACGACTCCTCCGTCAGTTTTAACGCACCCGTAACCCCATAGTCAAAACAGAATACAACCGCCTGTCTGCGGTGATCAAACTACAGGTTAATAATATGCAAGCCAGGCAGTGGATTTCAGCTACCTCTAGTCTTGATTATCACGACGGTGGCGCGTTCTGGTCTAAACTCAAATTCCTAACGAAACAGAAAACTTACCTTAATCATCCCCAATGATTCTAGATTTGACCTCGCGTTCCGTGCAAGGATTGAGAGAGACATAACACGACGACTCGTCACCCCCTTCGACCCACAGGAACCACATGATCATTATATTATGGCACCTGAGGATCAACAAACTCTCGAACATTTTTGCCAAATCGGCAAATTAAACTCACCAGGACCTGACAATATTGCCAGTAATTGCGTTAAACACCTCCCACCGAGCGTCACTCTCTACCTAACGAACATAGTCAATGCCGCTCTCAAACTCTGCTACTTTCCATCGCCATAGAAAGTAACCAATACAATTATGCTCTTGAAAAAGGGCAAAACCCGTACCGCTCTACACTCTTATAGGCCGATTTCACTTCTAAACGTTCTAGCTAAAGTCTTCGAGAGGATCCTCAAGAAGAGACTCTACGAACACAATATCATTCCATCATTTCAATTCGGCTTTAGAGAAGGTCACTCCACCAAAACGGCATTGAGAAAAATCGTCACATGCCTTACACAAAATCTAAACGATGACAAAGTATCCTTAGGCATCTTCCTCAATGTTCAAAAAGAATTTGACCAAGTCTGGCATACTGGACTAGCCAAGAAACTATTGAACATCGGCCTGCCCCTCACATTCGCTAGACTTATCCATTCATATGTCTCTCAACGTCTAATCATGGTGAAAGTGCGAGGTCACTTCTCTGATTCTTTTACTCCTACAGCAGGACTACCAAAAGGTTCAGTGTTGGCTCCCATATTATGCACAATTTACAATAGTGACTTTCCCAACCCACAATACACTAACACAACCACTTTGCTCTACGCAGATGATACAGCTCTCTTAACAACATCACGAGACGTAGACTCAGTACTTAGGTTTGCTCAAAATCACCTTAACCTGGTCGACAGGTGGTGTGGGAGATGGAGAGTAACACCTAACCCAAACAAAAGACAAATGATTCTCTTTAGACACACCAGTCTCAGCAGATACATCACACCCATCATATCCGAAAGACACAACGTTAGACTTTGGGGGACTGACTACAGCTTCGTGATCGGATCGAGTACCTCGGTGTGGCGTTTACACAAACATTAAACTGGAGGACCGATCTGGAAATAGCCTGTAACAACGCTAGGAGCAGACTCGGTCTACTCAATGCTCTTGGTGCTAAGTTCGGAAGAATACGCCCAAGTTCACTCATACATACATAAAAAAAATTTATTAGGACGGTCATCAAGTATAGATCCAACATCTATATGACGATGCGCGGCCATCTCACACAAAAACTGCTGGCACTAGAGAGGAGAATCCTGCGTAGAGTGAACAAAAAACGACGCCACTACCCCTCCGTTCTTATTTATTACCTGTCGAATATCCAGCCCATCGATGAGAGGCTCTCCTCTCTTAGCAAGTAGTTACACAATCAAAACCATCCGAGGCCAAAGCTTCAAAGCCCAAAATTTACTGAAAACTATCTGCTCATCCATCGGCAATGAATTCAGAAGAAAACCTAAACCCAAAATCCCTTTCCTACCCACAATACTACTGGCCCTTGCCAGCAACTATCTCCCTGATGATAAATACATTGACATCTAGGAGGCAACTCCCGTCTACTATCGTCGCAATAACTAGTAAATGCTCACTTCGAGCTTGCCTAGACAGGGAGAGATCGGTTTTCTGTGGTTTCCGGATCCCATTGCACAATGATACCTGTCTATAGCAGAGAATACAGCCACAGCTGCCTTTACGCGAATCGCGATTCAATACATTTATTATTTATCAAATTGTATACATATAAATTCACATATTCATAAATATTTTTTAGCACAATAACTTTTGAAAAGGACGGTTAACCAATACCCCTTTCGCCGCTGATTGTCCAGTGCGCTCCTCCGACTACAAGTTTAAGAAGCAAACCACCAGTAGAACCCACAAAGCCAGCGAAAGAAAAACACCACCCAAACAAAAAAAAGACAAACCACGTCCTGAAGAGGTAAAAAACCTATAACAGGACACCAAAACACCAGACAAAGAAATCCATCCCACAGAAAGGTACAACGAGACAATTAGTCGTAACAGAAAACGGACTTAGAACCGGAGAACTGATGTGGTACGAACTACTACCCCGGGCCTTTGAATATTGATCAAAGGCTAACTGTCCTAGGAGTTTAAGCTAGAATACTGATCTGGTAAGAGCCCATAACCCTGGTCTTTATGCGAAATTGTGCAAAAAAATTATAACCAACAAGTTGTTAGTAGGTTAATCCCATATAAACATAATAATAAACACCACTAATCTTTATGAAGTTACACTTGTTGAAACTATATTAAAATATCATTTTTAAGATTCATTTTTGCTAATAAACGTTTTTGAAGACACAAATACTGAATTTTGATTTTAAGATTAAAATGTCACTTTATGGAAGTTACTAATGTACTAATCTAATAGGTACATTTAAATTTCACAGTTTACACCAATTATCATTTTTCTTTATACGTAATTTATATCATAATGATTGGGAAGGATCGCAAAAGTAAAGTTAATTTATTCAATAAGTATGGGGGCGCTAACAAAATTTTAAATTAAAAAATCCTAATACAAATTAGGTAAGAGTATTAATGCAATTAAAATTGGCACCATATATGGATACAGATAAAGAATCAAATATGATATCAAAAATAAATGCTATACAATTATTTAGGGCATTAATACGAGGGAGGTTAAAATATAAACCGACTTGCCTGTTATATGAGTAACAAATACAGCACAATAATATAATAAAATTGAGAAATAAGAAAGAGAAAATACAAAAAAAAAATTTACAAATAAAGGAGTTACCTACTTAAGGACAACGAAGCCAGAGAGTATTATTTCCCCTCGCATAAAGGACTAACACAATAAATGAGAGGCTAAGGATATAGCGAGTCCATGACGAAAGTGACCTCTTCATACTTGGGCAACCGAAGCTTCAGGATCCGGATAGTACAAGTCCAACACGGAGCTGCGGAGGCCGGAGTACCACAGGGGGCGGTCGTGTCACTCCTACCGTATATAATATACATTGCCGATATTCCGAGATCATCAGGAACACTTCTTAGCCTTTATGCAGACGACACAGCGATTGCGGTAAAACAACCTAGATCCTAAAGATAGCGCTTAATAACCTACAGACAGCGTTGGATATCATAAAAAATGAAGTATTCAATGGAACATAGCCATCAATACAAAAAAGACACAAGCGGTCATCTGTAAAAAGAGAAGAGGCAAACCAGAGGAACCACTGACATTGCAAAACAACCCTGTCGAATGGAAAAGAGAAGTGAAATACCTATGAGTCACAATGGACCACGGATTAACATTCACGCAGCATGTGAAAACAATCATCCACAAAACAACAATACAAGCAGTCCATAACAAGAGCCCCAGATACTGCGAGAGATAATAAGGTATGATGCGTTCCATTACTGAAAGCACAAAACACCAAAACAGCAAATTCTGACCAACATATAAAGTCTAGATAATTTGTAGCTCTATCAATAGAAAAAAACCCGGCACAAAACATTGGCAATTTCACTAATGATGACTTTTATTTTTCAGACAGCCTTAAAAAAAATAATAAAAAATTACTAACAAAAAAGGCGAAAGCCACCCAAAAAACTAACAAAACTCAAAAACCAGGCAAAAACGGCCCACATCCTCGAGCGACGAGTCACCAAAGTAGACGTAGTATAGAGCGGGGACTAGCAGAGTCAGCAAGCAATGTAGCAATGTTTGAAGAAAAGTCACTAGAAAAAGCAGGAAAACAGCTGCTCTCGCTAGCCTGCATTGATCGGGATATGATATCGTGTTGGAGTTCTTGTATCCAGGACTTTCACATGACAAGCACTTTGCTGATAGAACCCCTATAGCGCATCAGAGTGCTATGGGGGGGAAAGACATAATCTGGAGCATTTGAACGCGGTAGAATGGTTCCTGTTTACACGAATTAATCCTCCTAGCCCCAATAAATTGTAACACACAAATGTCGTTATAAGGGGTGTGCAAGTCTCTCAGGTTGGCTTCAATTAAATTGCTCGCTTAAGTGTTATTAACAAAGCTATTGTATATAATTAAAGAGGATTTGTGGATCTGTTGGTTTTGATCTATTGTCCTCTTTTTTCAGTCACAAAACTCAACTGTGACAAGTAAATGATTGGTCTAGCAGCAAAGGAATATGAACAAAATGTTTCACAGACAATGTCGTCATAGTTACTATGAATAAGTTTCCTTGTACCGCCTCGAATCAAATGCGTCTCGTACTAAACTACAAAGAGAAATTGTGTCAAAATTATTTGCCTATATAAATGAAGGAGAGTAAAGTTATATAAAGAAAACTTACAATTACTATTTCAGGCCACCTTCAGGTCTCCGATAAAAGGTTACTCAACCAATAAGGTACAAGTCAATAGGTTTAAAGTAAGCATTTTCTTTACTTGATTTTACCATGGCAGCGTCCGCGGAGACACCTAAATTTGTTTGCTGGGTAATGGAAGAGTCCAAGGGAACGAATTTTCACTATCAAAGCAAGAAAAAATTTAGACTGACCAAAAGGAAATTTTTAAACTCCTCATACGAAAGTTCATTTTCATAGAAAGACAGGGTTTTGTATAAATGTCCTACGGCCAAGTAGTGCGTCCTCTTATGCGAAAATAAGAGAAAGATAAGAAGGATGAATATAGCCAAATAATATATGGTTCATTTATTGGAATTATTGGAATTATAATTCCCTACCAAATTATTATCAAAGGTCGGTTTATGTTTTATATGTCAGAACATAATATAAGATTTTACAAAGAACCTAAAATAATTGAGTTGATAAAAAATCTGCTTTCAAATTTGACAAGTAGATTTTTGAGCATTTTACTTAAATGAGATGAAAGCTCGGAGATAAATCATATCTTTCAAAAATCGTATTGGAAATCGACTAGAATCTTTTAAGACTTTTAAACAGTTATTTTGCGTTAGGTTACAAGTTGTTTTAGTAGTCGCCAGCTAGGAAGGATGGCCGATATTTTTAGCAAAGTGGCATATTGTATCCTATCTGATGCTTACTATGGGTGTTTTCGTTTATCGCTAAAACAGTGAATATACATTTGTGTATAGCGCAGTCAATAAAAGTTTTATTGCAATTCGACAAGACAAGAAATGACTTTCGAAATTTTGAGATTTTAACACGTAATTTAAAGGACGAGTTTACTTGTCCTACTAAAATATTTCCGGTAATTTTGCTGAGCATCAAGTGCGCATGCCAATTGTAGAATTTTCAGTCATTCCCAGTTTTTACAAAGTGTTGACACTGTTTAATCAAGTTCTTTCTGAATAATATTGGTGATGTTATAAATATATTTAAAAAATATACTTATAAAAAGTTAATGAAGTTAATGAAACATTTTTTCTAAATCTTATATCTGTCACAATAAAAGCATTTCGTTTGATATAGGATCGGGGAAATTGGACAATAAAACTTACTCAAATCACTATATAATATTCACAATAAATATTAAATAGTAATTAGCATGAATATGATCATTAATACATTTTTTGAAGGTTCAAAAAGTCGTTACAAAGTAACAAGACAGTTTCTCACAATTGCACAATATGGTATTACATTCAGAAATGTATTTGTTGAAATGAAGAACCGTAGATAGTGGTTCCTTTTACACTTAGACACTAGTACAGCCGTTAAATATGTGGTGCTTCTTAATAGTAGCGTGCGGTTGTATATATATATATATATATATATATATATATATATATATATATATATACATATATACAGTACATTCCTGTTATTAAACTGAGCTCATTTGCTATTGGGACTAACAAAATAATGAGATATCTCAACTTCAGACATATATGTATGAAATAATTAACCCTGCTCACTCTCGCAATTCACATAAATCCTCATGTAAAGAATTTTTAAATATAACTGATGATAGCATATTTACCCTATACTATCAGGTAAAATTAGGAGAAAAATTATGTTACCAAATGTTCAAAATTAGCACCAATAACTTTAATTTAATATTATTTTATGTGTAAAACTATATTTTACCCCAGCAGATGTCAGTTTTTACTTGCAAACAATACTTTATTGTTTACACACAAAAATTTACTTTTCTCTTATTATTATTAGTAGAAAAATTTAGGAAATGATAGGTAAGGGTAAATACTTATGTATTATAGTTATAAATAATATCATTTAACAATAAAGTTTACAAAAATATAAATTTTTTATTTGAAAATATAATTTATAAGTACTAATTTTTCTTGAATTATGAATTGTTGAATTTTATATATTTAAATAAATTTATTGCGCCAAGTTTTTTGTGCATTTTTTTAAATGCTTTTTTACTACTAATTTTCAAAAATTTACTTTTGAAGCTATTTTTGCAATAAGCAACAAATTAATAAAAAGTCAAAATTCTTTTAGGTTTTTTCTCTAAAGCTGTGAGTGTTTTTTTTTGAAAATAGTAATTTTTAGAAACCATCTTGATTGAATTCCTGACTAATTTTTAATGTACCTACTTAATACAAGGGTAAAATTTGTGTCGCTGACAAACTGACAGGAGTATTATGACTTTCACGTAATTCCACAACTTACTCAATTACTCAGATTTTTCATCTCGCCTAAGGCAACGTCAATGTCATAGTTTCTTTGATTTTTTTACCAAATCATAGTAGTATGGCTTACCTGCCTAAATTATTTACAGCGATTGATTTTCCATGTTCTTTAACAACTATTCCAATCCGCTTTGAAAGTATATAGATCTTTTTTGATGTAACTAACAAATAAACATGAAGTTACAACTCACGTTTACAATTCAAACTTTAATAATACAACGCAGTTGTCAATCCCTATTTTCAAATATTCAGATTCCTATAGGTGTTCATTCTGAACCTTTTATAAATTGAAATTTTGTTTAATTTTACCATCTAGTTTGGAATTAAATGGAAAATTAAAATCGGAATTTATTTTCTGTTGACATTTGGTGTGAATAAAGAATTAATGAACAAGGTTTTTGTTCGCATACACATATGTCCATGTAAAAAGGAAGGCTGACGTATTTCAGACTACATTTTTTACAGCGACAATACAAACTGACTTTTTCAGGGTGGCTCATAAAACAACTGGAATGTACTATATATATATATATATATATATATATATATATATACATATATATATATATATATATATATACATATATATATATATATATATATATATATATATATATATATATATATATATATATATATACATATTTATAATTAATGTAATGACATTTTAACGATATATAAGTACACTAAGATATTGTTTATACATCGGTCATTTAAAATTTTTAATGTTTTTACAAAAGTCGCTTAGAACTGATAACTTTTAAAGTCACTTATAATTAATAAGTACATATAGGTGATATAAGTAACATAAATTCTTTAATACATGTTATGTTTAAACTTATGTTTAAATGTAAATTTACAATTTCTTTCTATTTTAGTGATATAAGGCAGCTTGAAAGCCAAACAGCACTAGCAAATATTTTACAGTAACTGAAAATTTAAAAATTTTAGGTGGCAAACGGATATTGTGACAGTTGACAGTGACAGAAGTTTGCGTTATCTATTTTCTAACCTTCAACTTAAAGTGTTTTGTAAATTTCCGTTTAATGATATCGCCCATCTGTTTGTGTTTTATATCTTGCGGTATATTTTTAAATTTTGTATCAAATTCAACAATTTCTGGAATTAGATTTGTAGAAGCCGGTGTAATACACATCTAAAGGCATGTTTCTTGGCTATTTTCTGTATAACAGCTTGAGTTCTACTTCTGTAGGACTTATTATATGCTCTATTGGTACTCATCAGTTTTATATAGCCAGAAACATAAACTTTCAAAGAGAAGAGATGGGCCTTCACCTATCTATGCAACTACAGAGTGAACACAAGTACATAGGCGCCATCTAACATGGATGGAATTTCTCATATTTTTAAAAATCTATGGAAACCTATCTTGAATGAACGTTTTTGAATGAATACATCAGGAAAAACAATTTTAATGAAAACCCACTGTACCAGCGGTAATAGGTATCTCAAGCAAGGAAATCAGGTGAAGGTGCCTTGCAAAATCTGATGTCGAGACTCAAGATAAAATAAAACTAGAAAGAAGTCACCCTTGAACGTTGCATTTTTAGTCATCGAAGGTGCATTTGATATAACCTCTATTAAGTCAATACTTAGTACATAAATAAAGAAGAAAATCAACAACGCAACATGTAAAGTGAATTATTTAAATGCTTCAGAGCAGAATATTATCGACAGATAAGTTTCCATAGATACCGTAGATGCCATAAATCTAAGAGCACCTAAGGAATGCCTTCAAAAAGCGTATTGTCACCAACATTATGGAATAAAGTCGTTGATGACCTAAATTATGGGCTAAGCAACCAAAGAATCCAAGGATCCAGGGTTTCGCAGACGATATTGTATAAGTGAACCTCTCATTAATCCCTTCTAAAACTAAATTACTAGTCTTTTCTAATAAGAGGAAGTTTACAGGACTGAGTGAGCAGAAATTATTTGGGGAAGAACCAATGATTTCAAGTATCTAGGAGTAACGTTGAATTCCAATTTCAATTGGAGCACTCATATTAATAACATAATCAACGAGGCTACGGGATTCTTTTAAAACTGCGGACGTACATAACGTGGCTAAAACCAAAGGTAATCTGTTGGTTATACACATGAGTATGGCACAAAGATCTGGATGACAGAAAATTTCACGTCTCAACTTCAAGCTTTGGTTGGGAATAATGAATAAAATTTAATACATAAGATGAAATAGCTAATACTGAATTGCTCTCCATCACTACCTTGCGATATATGTACTCCTTGTAGTATATGTTATAAGAACAATTGTAGTTTTACAGTATACCAAGAAAAAAAACTTCATTCTTCTCATAGATGAATTTCTGTTCTATGACATAATGTGTTAACTTTTGTAATGTCAAATATAGTGTAGACGTGATTCGTAAATATGTCACTTAGTTCCTCTTCAAGAGACGGTTTATGGAGGTCAAAAATACTTAAGGTCAAAAGGAAAGAAAATCACTTTTGAGATAAAAAATGAACTGAAAAGAAGAAAAATAACATAAAGAGAGACTAACGAAGAAGAATTTAAAGAACCAGTATAATCCAAAGTAAGAGAAAGTCCACATATGCCTGTACAAAGGCAATAAAAAAGTGCTTTCTTCAAGAAGTTCCAGAAGTCCATATGGAAAATAGAAGGAAATAAAATAACAGGTGGAAATTTATGTAGAAGATTCGGATAAATCTTTTCAACATAGCTCTGAAAAACGCGGTCAGAGGTGCCCAAATAGACAACAAAGGAAACATTTTTAATAAATCATCCCAAATTTTTGCATATGTAGATGATGTTGACCTAGTTGCCCGCACAACACGCAAGCTAGAAGAAATGTATACCACCTTGTTAAATCCCTAAAAAAATATGGGCCTGCAAGTAAATGAGAAGAAAACTAAGATAATGGCATCAACACCCAACAATAGAGCCCGAAACATCGGCCACCAATTCACGGTTGATAACTCTACCTTTGAAGTGGTGGACAAATTCACATACTTAGGCTCCCTGATCCCAAGGAGAACGTCATGCCGGAAGAAATCAAGCGAGTAATAATCCTAGCAAACAAATGCTATTTTGGACTGAGTAGACATATGAGAAGCAGAAACTTAAGCCAAAAAACAAAAATAACCATATACAAAACCTTTATACAACCAGTGTTGACATATGGGTCGGAGACATTTCCAAGGCAGATGAAAATCTCCTGCTTATATTTGAACGAAGGATCCTGAGAAGAATATTCGGTGGCATCTGTGAAAATGATGTTTGGAGAAGGAGGTACAACTACGAGATATATCACAGATATAAACATGGTGGTAAAGACGTAGTATCCTTTATAAAAATAGAAAGACTAAGATGGGCAGGACATCTGGCAAAGATCACAGCAGAACAACCGTCCTAAAAGAATCCTTATGTCACAACCTGTGGGAAGTAGAGGTAGGGGTAGGCCAAAACTCAGATGGAGGGATGGTGTAGATGAGGATGGTAGACTAGAAATAGGCGCAGCAAACTGGCAACAGGCAATGGATAGAACTGACTGGCGTAATAGACTTGGGAAGGTGGAGGCTCTTTTATAGGGCTGTAGCACCAATGATGTACCAGACTAGAAATTAAATTGAGAAAAAACCTTGGTACAAGAAATACGGCTACAATCGCAATATCAGCAAAATGAAGTTTGGTCAGGCATGTTATCCAGAACACGTTAATGAAATCCAAATACTTAAGAGTAATCTTTGTGGAGATTGTAAGAAAATCGGAGACCTAGAGCACATTGTGCTTGATTGCTCAAAATATAGGGCTCAATCCAATGAAGTGTTCAGTGAACATCAGAACCGCATATAACGTAATTTATGATTGTGTGTTCACACAATTCGGCAGACCGTGTGTGTAATCTATCCAAGATGTAGCTTTTATTGTTTATCCTGGGCTAGAAGAGTGTAATTCCTGTGTAAAATCGTTTTTATCAAATTAGATTCTGGCTGTGTATATATGCACCCTATGGTTAAAAAAATATTCTTCGTCATTCATGACACGTGACTCGTTGTGTAACGGGCTTCGTAAGTTCGAAGTTCGAGATTCAATCGTGTTTAAGTCCTGCAAACTGACTTGGATCTGATTTAACATTTCTGGAACATGATAAGTAGAATAGTAAAGTAAATATTTAATCTGAGTAAAAACAGCGAAGAAAGACAACTAAAAAGTAGGAGCTTATTTAATTAAAATAAAACAAATAGCTGCCGTCATCAGGAAGGGAGGTAAAAGCAAATAAAAAAAATTTTAAACAAAAAAAATCCTTGTAATTTTCATTCGTCATGCAATGTTTAAAAAATTCCAAATATCAATAACAACTCTTGGTTTTTAACAAAAATACAATTTGTGTCTCTTCTAATCTAACAGTAAATATTTACAAAACGATATAAAGCTAGGAAAAACACATTAAAATGAACTAAAAATTTAACATTTTTGTAAACGATTCAGTTCATAGTTCAAATTTGTTACCAGAAAAATTTGAATAATGATAAAACAATTACAAAAATGCGCATTTACTTGTATTTATAATTGAATGTATATAAATATAACATAAGCCACCTTAATTTAGTTATCACTTTGATACTCAATATAAGTAACCACCTAAATGTAGACGTTTTGCCACTTCACATATTTTCATTTCATACACCACTAACTGAAAATTAACCTTATAAACAACAAATTAAATCAGATATAATCGTATTTAATGGCATATCATTTTTAAATCACCAATTAAAATTTTCATTGATTAATAATTATAATGGCAATAAAACTCAATTATAAATTATTAAATAAAACAATAACAACTATTGGTTGTCTAAAGTGCTACAAAATTTATTATTCTATTACTCATAATACCAGGAAAATATGTGAATAATTGTTTCACTTTAATGAGAGTTATTTCTGTTAAAGTATCGTTTTATAGCGAAATTAACATTTTTAAAAAATTCTACATTTCGTATTGTAGTATTCATAAATCAAATGTCACTAGTTGACTTTTTAATTGGACAAATCAAGTTTCCTCATCGATATGTCCAGCAAATGGCGTGTCATTGGGTTTTTAAGAGTACAGGCCGATTTATATTATTCGAAATCAAAACGACACGATATGACATTAGAAGATTATTTCCACTAATGCTAATATTACGTGTGCTGCCCCAGTTTCTTAAGTTTTTAAACCATGATTGTTTTGTTTGCATAATAATATACAATATCAATATTTTACAAAGAGTACTAATACAATTTGGATTTTTTATTCAAAGATCTTCTAAAACCACCCTGATAGACGCAGTTTCCTGAGTGGTGCGAATGTAGCAACTTCCCTAGTAAACTACACATTTAAACCATCTTGATACCCATTTCAAAGTAAAAAATACAAGAAAGACTGGATGGCAGATAAGATATTAAGTTTAATCGTTGATTGAATAACCCAAATTGGGTTATTCAATCAACGGTTTAATGGACGAAAGACAAGATTGGTCGACTGAAAGAAGGTCATGACTTGCAAGTAGCTTAAGGCTTACTAAAAAAAAGACAAAAGAGAAACCCGCTTGGTATATTTCTGCATAGCGAATAATTTATTTAGTACTAATACAGGTCTTTAGCAGCCTCCAAGACGATTATATATTCAGACATCACCAGATAAAGAAATCAGATGAAGCACTATAGTTAAAGAGGTTAAGAAGTATCCTAGAAAAACTGAAGAAGCAACGATAAATTTATATCGGCTGTACTCCGCACAAAACTGATAAAAAATATAAGAACAATGCAAAGCCAATTAAAGTTACGCAAACCATAAAACCAGAAAAAGCACTTAACTTCGCCTGGACCAAAATATTAAAAAAGATTGAAGCAATTAATGATTAATAGATTACATACACAATAAAATACGGGCTCCTTTGCGTCAGATCACAACGCTAGCAATGGTGATAGCAACAACTAACAGCCCTAACTTAACCTATCCTATAAAGCCGCTGCTCTAGATAATACGATATACCAAGTCTGCCAAAGAATATGGCAAGCGTGAACGTAGTCTGAGGACTAGATAAAGTCAAACTATATTCCTATACGTAAAAAGGAAGCCAGTGATTCATACAGCAATTATCGCACGATAGCACTAAGAAACTTCCTCAACAAAATACTCATAGGATCAGGACTTATAGGACAAAAACCTGTTTTACTGCCAGAAATTGTAAAATAGATTTTAGGAAACTTAATTTAACCTTGCACTGAAAAAATGTTTTATATAAAAAGGAAGTGCTGCATCACCTGGTACAACCGATACAAAATCTGTACAATAACAACTATGTCAGCTTTAAAGTAGGTGAAAAATTCACCAGAAGCTTTAGAATCACCAAGAGTATGAGACTAGGGTCTTCTTTTCTTGATATGCCCATCCGTTGGCGATCATCATGGCAATCTTTATCTTATCTGCAGCAGCGCAAAAAAACTGCACAGATGTTGTATTGAACCAGATTCTGAGGTTCTTTAACCAAGATGTTCTTCTTCTTGGAACTCGTTTTCCAAATATTTTTCCTTGCAGGATGGCTTGAAGGTGAGCATATCTGGATTCATTTCCCATAATATGTCCGAAGAACTGTAACTTTCGAGATTTGATGGTGGTCAGTACCTCTCGGTTCTTATTCATTCTTCTGAGGACCTCCTCATTTGTGGCTTGGTCAGTCCACGGGATCTTAAGCATATTCTGATATGGTCACATCTTAAATGCTTCCAGTTTTCCAGAGACTAGGGTAGGCTCAAGTAAATTTTAATAAATATATTGGGCGAATAAATAATGCGAAAGGCCATTGAAGAATGGAATGGAGGGATCACTACTTGGAGGATATTAATATGATACAACTATTCTTGAACAGATAGAAAATATCAAAAAAACCACTAAAAACAACTACATTGTCGCAACCATAGGTGTTCCGCTTTCAAAATGTGCCAGAATGACAGAAGATTAAGAGATGGAAGACAATGGGAACTATCAATTTATGAAATCATAGTTTCACGATATCTGTTACAGGTTACCGACTAAGAACAAGATATATATTTTTACCAATTCTTTCTATTCATACGTAGGTCATCTTACAGGTCAATTTCCTTCATTTTTTTTTCTATACCTCCTCTACAGCATTTTTTTGTCTACCTCCTCTCTTTCTTCTAAGATTATTTCTAAATACTGTGTCAATGTTTGTATTTATTTTGTATTTGGTTTGTCATTCTTTGCAAGTGACCATAACGTACCATATGTTTTATCTTTCTGTCATCACATGTCTATTGTGTGTTAAATTCCCACGTTTTTTCACGCCTGGATATACCAGCAGCCATTCTGAAAAACTGAAGTTACGAATGTTTAAATGTTGTTTCCTCGAATTTGTTGTAAGATATAGAGACGTGGACGGTAAAAAACAACGCCTAAATAAACTGCAGGCATTTGAGATGTCAATTCTAATGGAAGAATAAAATATCTAACCAGCAAGCATATCAAATGATGAATAAACAAAAAGAGATACTTTAACAATTATAACTACATTATCTGGAACTATGCGATAAGTATATCGCATATTATCTATACGTTAAATTGTATTTGTTGCTTGTTTTTATTAACACTTTCGCTGCGGAACTTTATTTCAAAACGTTCGGCTGAACGAAATGAACTTTTTTTGATAGCATATACAATATGCAGATAACGCCAAATGATGGTTTCTGCAGTGAAAGTATTGAAAGAAATTTTCATTAGGCATCTTCTGAATTCATATTAACATTACTTATTGTTAACATGATTCCATCAAAATCAATGAAATTTTCGTTGGTTTTTAACTGAATTGAGTTTTCGCTGATTAATAACTTGTTGTTTATATGAAAATTATTTATAATTTAATAACTTGGCACTTAAAACAAGTCCTAATTGAAAAACTCTTATGCTGCATACATCACTATTCAATGGTAAATATTAAAAAATACCTATACAACTCGGTAGGGAAATACGTAGACAAATTATTACTTTGATACAAAGTCGTTATTTTTGGATCATAATTGACAAAGTGAGTTTTGGAATTGATCAATAATTTGGTAATACTATGTTCTAATACCTAGGAGCATTATTTGATATCAAAAGGCCTTTTATCTGCATATAAACTGTCATATTCAGGCAATACGTTGATTTACGATATCTGAGTGTCAAATCAGGTAGCTTTAGATGTCGTTACTTTCTAATTTCTTCAAAATTTTAGGGTCAATACTGTTGAAAAAATTTATTAAGTGCAGTTCTTCGCTTCCAAGAGTCGTAAAATCCTGTCGTATGGGAGCTTTCTATGCTAAATCACAGTTGCTAATTTTGTGCACGACCTAATGCAAACTATTCAGATTTCAAATAGGTTAATAGAAAAGAAAGAAAAGATTTACTCACAATTAGTTTAATAGTACGTTGCACGATAAGTTTCAAGCACTACATGTGCCTGCTTATCGTCAGATCCAGATACGGTTATTTAACTACCAAAAGAGAAATTACAGTTGTTATACTGAAAATTATGTCAATATCCAGTCAATATATATTAAGTAAATTATAATTTCAGAAAAAAAATAGAAGCTGTGCTTACAGGACAGCATCTAACGAGCCTTTTTCACAGAAAATTTAGAATAAAACTGGGCAACAGGAATGGAACAGAAACACAGGTAAGGCCGTATGAACAAAAAATCTAATCCTGAATACTTGTCATGAAAATCACTACAGATATACGAATACAATACACAAAACAAGCTAAGTGTACAATGATACAACCAGATATATCAGCCCTTATTTTAATGTATACCAAGTGGAACGAAGACTGGAGAACTTGGTACCGACATATAAAGCTGAAAATGCAATGCAGGATGTTCAAGAGAAATAAAGTGGGTAAGAAACTGAAAATATACAGATAATTAAGTGAAATAGAGGCACAAAAATATAAAATTTGGTTAGGTTTTACCCTTTTGACTCTTCTAAGAATTGAGACAACTAGGAGGTTAAGTCTCAGATCGCAGGATGTATTTTCAAAGGTAAAAGGCTGTAAGTAATCGGACTAATATATGTAGCAACTCGGGTTCTTCTTTTTAAAGTGCCCTCTCCTCAATGGAGGTTGGCTACTACAATTTTAAACTCTTCTCTATCTTCAGCTGTTCTTATTAGCTGTTCAAAATTTAGCCCTGTTCATTGTCGGATGTTTCTGAGCCACGATAGTCTTTTCCTTCCCAGGCCTCTCTTTCCCTCGATTTTTCCTTTCACTATAAGTTGGGCATATTGGTACTTATTATTTCTCAGTATGTAGCCTAGGTATGATGTTTTTCTAGCTTTTACTGTGTTAAAAAGTTCTCTTTCCTTGCCTATTCTATGCAGCACTTCTTCGTTTGAGGTATGCGATGTCCATGAAATTTTGAGTATTCTCCGGTAGATCCACATTTCAAAGGCCTCCAATTTATTTACGGTTGATGTTTTAAGGGTCCACGTTTCAACTGCATATAGAAGAGTCGACCAGACGTAGCATTTTGATAAACGTAGTCAAATTTCGAGTTTTATTCGAGAATCACAAAGCAGTTTTTTTATTTTTTCGAAAGATTTTCTGACCTGTTCTATTCTCGATCTTATTTCTAGATCAGGATTCAGGCTGCTATCGATCCAACATCCCAGGTACTTAAATCTATTGACCTGTTCTAAAATGTGCCCATTTATTGTGCAAGGTTGAGGTACGTTTTGGTTTTTTCGGATTGACATCACTTTGGTTTTTTTAATGTTTATTTTCATACCAAATTGCTCACAGGTCACAGGTACTCGGGTACTGAAGTTTATTACGTCCCAGAGACTAATTAGAAGGAAATGAAGCAACTACAAGCAGTGTCAGTATATTCCCATCAATCCAGATTCAAGTCATACGGCTCTCACTCTCTTTAAGGAAAAAATTCGTCTATCACAGATATCTACCATATCAAAAGAATTGAGCTCTGCTGGGGCTTTTATGTTATCGAACCCTAGGTGACTTGGTACGCGTACACGTCTGGACTCAGAGAGTAGTACAGCTTTCTGCATGGTTTTATAGAGATGTTCACTCAGAGCCAGCTTTTTTAATATATCTTATTATTATAGTAGTGCTTGATATTCTTACTCTGATAATATTAGAGCAATGTAAATTGTGCTTCTTGTACGCTGAATTCTACATGTGCTTATTTCATCCATACATAGTTGAGACAACATTGTAATACTCATTAATAACTCGGATATCTTTGTTATTTAAGTTGGGCTTATTATAAAAACGGTGGTGCTATGAGGCAATCGTAAGATGCCGATAAGTGATGTCACAATATCATTATCTAAAGAAAATTATGGATTATCTTGCAGAAAAAAATTTCTCTAATTTGCTGTACAGAGCCTCTCTTTGTATATGTTTGAAGTTTTTCTTCGATCTGCTACTATCTGATGAGTCCCAGTATGGGGCGAAATATGTCATAGTTAACCGAAGCACAAACTTTTAGATAGAAAGAATAGGCTTTTATGAATTTTAGAGTGTAATTTGCCATTTTTTAGAAAACAAATTGAATATTCGAATTTTACTTGAACTAACACCAAACTGAGTATTATTTAGAGCCTTTTGATTAAGTAATAATGTGAATACTCCCAGGATATTAAAAGAACAATTAGTTGAATTATGCTGGCTATTCTACCGCCTGGGCGCCCCCTCAGCTACTAAATTTTTAGTGTGACACTTATAAGAGCCCATAATCCTTTAAACAAAAAGCTATTTAGTATGTAAAGGAAATAAAAATTTTGATAAAAATCTTATTTTCTATAATAGATGATAATTTCACATACTGTATTGACAAACTATGCTTCAGTAGGTATTTTCTGTATCTAATTTTAATTAACTTCCCGGTAAGGTTTAATTTTAGAGTTATATTATGTATTCAACAGTTCAAAATTGACATTATTTGTTTACCACATAAAAGCAATTAATAGTTAAATACGAAATATCATTTAGACGCAAAATGTAAATTATAATTCAGTATTAAACAGCATTTAGTTGACTAAATATGATGTTTATTTTTCGAAGGGTTAGTCTCTAATAACTTATCATACAGGGTAAGGAAGAATCTAAAATAGGTAGAGGCAGGTCCCATACAAAATGTATGGACCACATTGTCGCAGCCACAAGTGTAGCGCTATCAGAATGACAAAAGATAAAGAGAAATAAATTATCAAGTTATGAAGTCATAATATCACAATATCTGTAACAGGTAACTGACTAAGAAGAAGAAGAGGAATTATGAACTGACTAATACCTTTTTGTTTCGTATTTTGAATAAACTTTATTTAATTGATTGAGAGTTGGATTTTAATAATACATTGTGTTTAGGGCTCGTATGCCACAGTCTGGAATTTTTTTATCCTGAAGTTTCGTCTGCTGGTGCTGATATTAATTAAAGGTGATGCGACAAATATTGGAATGTTCTTCAAACTGTTCTTCCGGTCAAGAAGTCAGGAGAACATTTTATTAGTTGCTGTATCGCCTTTATAGTACGAGAGGTAGCGATGCATTTTACATTGAATCAATTTAATTTATTCAGTGGCCCATAAAAACTCACCACAATTGGAGGGCAATTTGAATTAGTCCAGAATTTTGAATTATGAAGTTGTGTACACTATTAAATTATTAAAACGTAAAAAAGCCTTAGGACTAGATGATATATAAGGAAACAATTAAGCCTCTTAATGGAAAAAATCTAAATATAATCGTTAAGCTTTTTAACGATATCGATACCACTATATGTGCTAAATTCTGTAGAGATCATCAGATATTATGTCTAATGGGCCATTTTTTTAAAGCATTTTTTGAGATTATTCAACACATGGTAAGCAATGTTAAGAAGCCAGTGACTGGAGTCAGTTTTCAAGAATTTATCATTCACGGACTTGCAGGGAACAGAATATCTTCCCGTTTATTCAACAATAATAAGATATATTGGCAATCAGTGTTGAAATTCATAGATGCAGTAACAGATTCTAGTAAGTTTATTTAAGTGAATGGCATTTTTAATAACAACATTAGGTATGCCGATGACAGCGATATTGGCCGATAACATCGACGAATTTTAAGGTCTTCTCTTCGATCTCTCCAAAGTTAATGATGATTATAGGGCGAAATGATTATCCAAAAGCAATATATACGTATCTGGACAAGAAATAGAGCTGGTTAAGTAATTGGATTGTCTGCTAAATGATATTTGAGATGCTAAGACTAAAATAAAATGCAAAGTAGTACAAGTCAAAAACTTGGTAGGTTTCTGACTCATCGCCATGGCTATAGATTAGATTTCATATTAAGCTTTAAGATGCTTCAGTGGTAAGTTTGGCCTGTTCTGTTGTATGAAATAGAAGCATGGACGTTAACGGCTAGTAGATTCATAAGGGAGAGTCCCAAATGAGGTCATTTTACCTAGAACTTGCCTCGAAAATAGAGAAACTTTGGAAAATATAAAAGGTAAAAAGACTGCATACTACACTCGCGATCATAAAATCCGGATCAACTTGAAAATCACCGATATGTCATTTTTAACGAGCTTTATCGTAAATAATAATAACAAAAATACAAACTAATGCATGTTTCTGGGAACTGTTGTCGGCTTAGCGGTTTCCTTTGCAACAAAGAATTTCAATAGTGCCGATTTCGCGGGAAAGCGCACACTTCTCAAAATGAACGGTATTTGTAATTGCCGCTTGTTTTAAATGTCTTATTTGTGCTTCGACTTTCTGTTCAAACGCAACGAACAAACGTTTATTATTGCCACCATTAATGTTTATTAGTGCCATTATTAGTGTTTATTATTGTTTATTTTTTGCCAAAAATACCCTTGACTGTTGTTGAAACGGCACAAATTGTTGCGTTTGTAAAAGACGGTCACACTCAACGACAAGTCGCAAGAACTGTTGGCCTTTCTACGGTTCAACGAGTGCTTCAACGCTTTCAGGAGAAGGGTTTGCTATCCAGACGACCTGGCTCTGAACGAAGAAGAATGACCACGGTACGAGATGACCGTTTTCTTTACGAAATCGAACCTCAACTGCGATTATGCATCGAAATCGTCTACAGGAAGTATGAAATCGCAATGTTAGCGTTGCAACAGTCAGGAGAAGATTTCGTTCTTTTGGGATATCTTCTCGGGCAATGGCTACAGGACCGCCACTTCGCCAGGCGCATCGAGTTGCACGACTAGCTTTTGCTCGACAATACGCGCATTGGAGAATTAACGATTGGAGCAAAGAGTTATTCTCAGATGAATCCCGTTTCTGCCTAACTGGATGCACTGGAGGAGAACCGCTGAATGATTTTCACAAGCTTGCATTGCTCCAAAAATGCCATTTGGTGGAGGCTCAGTCATAGCTTGGGGAGGTGTATCTTCCGACTTCTGCACAGAATTACCCTTCATCGAAAATGGGTCCTTAACTGCACGAAGGGACATTACGGAGATTCTGGAAGAACATGTTATGCATACCATGGTAAGGCTTGGAGAAAACGTCGTTTTTATGCAGAATAACGCGCGAATGCACGTTGCCACGATCAGTATGCAATACTTGGACGAGGTTGGAATTACGAGGTTACCCTGGCCAGCTAGGTCTCCGGACCTAAATCCCATTGAACATATCTGGGACGATTTGAAAAAACGTATTCAACCCCTAACATCTCCTTCTAACAACGTACAGGAGCTTAAGGATCTGTTAGTGAGAGAGTGGAATAACATACCACAACATGTAATCAGGAGAAAGATTAAGAGTATGCCCCGTCGTCTGCAAGAGGTCATTAGAGCAAGTGGAGGCAATACACGATATTAGTCATTGAAATTTCACTGACGTTTTACCACGTTCTGTATTTTCAATTTTTTTCGTATACCTGTTTTATCAACTATTTGGTTTGTTTTCTGCTTTTTCAATAAAAAACAATAAAAACCGTTTTTTTTCTTTCAAAACAAACATTGATAACAAAAAAAAAATACGTTAGCCTAAAAAAAAGGTTATTACTGCACCAGAGGCAAAAATATTCCAGAAACTTGAAATTTTCAAGGTGACCCGGATTTTATGATCGCGAGTGTATATTATGAGGAGAATCATACACATTGCAACAACTGATACTTAAAGGAAAGAGAAAGGATAAGAGAAGCATAATCGCCTCACAGTTCACCTGACAGGACAATCAGTGGTGAACATCTAAACAAAGATTTTTTTAGTTTTAGTTAAAAATGATTTCCAAAACCTTCCCATGATTTTTAAAATGGTATGAATGTTGCTTAAACATAATTTTTTTGGCAATTTTCTTAGGCTGTCGCATTTATCTATAATGCTACTGGAGTAGCTGACGTTTAGAGCTTAGGAGAAAACTATTATTGTACGATTTTCAATCGATATGAAATCACTTGATCAAATGTAAGGCTACCTCCCATACTATTATATTTGCTACATCAGCAGATGAAACGTCAGTAGAAGTTATTCCGGGCCACGGACTATAAATACCGAAAACAATATATATCAGTAAAAAATACTTGATGTGAAAGCCTACACTCATTTAGAACGTTTTTTATAACATAAATGTACTAAAGGAATCCAGTGAAGTAGGCAACTATTGGTTTTAGTTGAAATTACTTTTTAAGTATAATGTTTTTTCTTACAATTAGATATATTTTGTATTAAACATTCAAAAGTTTTGTTAAAAAATATATTAAAAATAATATTCTTGTTAGTTTCGCTACATTTCCATAAGGATACTTGTGTAAAAAAGGAAAATATGCGCCTTATTAAATAAAGAGTGAATACTAGAAAAAGCATATTAACATTTGGCTTCAATAAGACTTATTAGTGACTGGTATCTGTATATACAGGAAATTTTTGATAATTTTTTTGTAAACTGATCCGATATTTTACGGTAGTTCTTTAGTTCAGGATATCCCAAAACCTTTGCCATAATATATAAAAATTTAACAAAAACATTCAACAGTTCAATAAGAAATAAGTAACAAAATCATAGTGGTATTAAAGTAATAAAGTAAATTTATAACTAATTAAATTGCTTATTATACCACCTCAATAAAATCCATACGTGGTAAATATTTTGAGAACGCCTGTACTATGGGGATTCGTGTTTCAGGATTACATAACTATCATCTAACCTATCTAATTTCATTCCTATTCTACTTGCGTTTGTACAAGTCAAACATAGAAACCGCTTGCATTTCTTTATAAATATAAATTCTTATATTCTATATTAATTTTTTGATGTGTTTAACAGTCCTAGCGCGAAATACAGGTAACTCAAGTAAACTGAATTGATCCATAGCTGCAGAGCACACTGTACGAACTCCAAAGGTCACAAAGGTCACCAGACAGATCTATGGGGACTGGATCATACTAGGAGCCAATCTTCTTCTCCCAGCTGCCAAAAAGACGTAAAAATTACAGATTTCATGCAAAGTTGTGAAACCAGGTGAGCTAGGCGTGTACTAGGCTCTGCCTAGGCAGTGCAGTAATTTTTCATCACTCATACAGCTCTAGTCCTCGCCAGCTCTACTTAAAATGGATGGACTTAGGACTTCTACAGTTGTGTGTTCATTGAAACTACTTGAAATTTGGCACAATTACTGATCCGCGAATATTTCTTCTACTGATAATGTTATCTTTCTTGTTGGAATTTTTTTAAAATATCACTAGATCGGTGTGTTGACAATTGTGTCTTTTTCATTGTGCCTGAAAGCAGAAAATAAAACGATTTTTAAGCAGTCATTTTACAGCTAGTTTCAACAATAAACAAAGCTTATTAACACGGTCAATGCGGAGGGCATACGAGTACGTGCGTCATTTAGAGCCTTAAGATATTCCTCCGGCATGCATGCTTGCAATTGCGTGTAGTTATTTTAATGATATGGGTCTGTTACTGATACAACCCTGAATCATTTAAATGTAGTAGTTCGGAAGTAAAGGAGTATTAGTTTGCAAGAACAGTGAAGTGAGTTTAACTTCAAATTACAGTACCAACTATTTAACATGGCCATCATTACGAAGAGTTTGAAAAGCATTATTTTTTATCTGTAGATATTATTACTTTTAAATTAAAAAAGGATGAAAAACATTTGTCGACTCTTTGAGGAAATTTTGATATTTAAAATTCCTTTATACTGCCTTTAATTGAAAGGCAGGTCATAAACTAAACCATAATATATCTTTTATTATTTATTTATTGAGATTTAGAATATACAATTTACAATTTACGATTTATTCGAGCAAGCTGTGTTTGATGAAGCCGCAAAGCTGAAATACGTGGCAAGTAGAAGAGATATAAATATTCCTGTTCGTATAACTCCGCCTGGAATGACTGTTGGGTGGATCGAGTAGCTTAACAGTCTTTCTTACCGGTCCCAAGCCCGGATAAAGGAGGAGGGTTAAGCGTAAGACCAACCACCTGTCCTTATAAAAAACAGTCTGTTATGAAAACTGCTCCTTGGAATCGAACAGATACATATGGAAAACGACAATAGTAATGGAAAAGGACTTTGAATGTTGGAACATGAAATGTTCTAAGTTGGTACCGGACGGGAGCATCTATACATGCAATAAAACAGTTAGAAAAAGTAGGAATGGACATTACGGCAATACAAGAACTAAGGTGGCTAGACACGGAAAACATAAAAATAGACAAGGCGGTCATTTTCTACAGTGAAAACCAGACAGGAAAACACGAGTTTGGCACAGGTTTCGTAGTACGAGAAGAATACCTGAACAGTATTATAAGTTTTACGCCCATTAGTGAAAGACTTTGTTATATTAGACTGAAAGGAAGATGGTACAATATCTCAATTAAATTCGCACATGCTCCGACAGAAGATAAAGACAAACATCAAAACGGTTTTGACGAACGGTCAAAAAACGCTTGTGAAAATCCCCAAACAAGACATGCAGATAATCTGTGGAGACTTCAATGCAAAAATTGGCAAAGAACCTAACCTAAGACCGACAATAGGACAACACAGCCTCCACGATATCTCAAACGACAATGGACAAATTCTCGTAGAGCTAGCATCTGCTAACGATATGCTTGTAAAGTCTACTATGTTCCAACATAAAAACATTCATAAACAGACTTGGGTCTCTAAGACCACTCCACGCGGAACCAAATTGACCACGTAATTATCGATGCTAGATATGGAAGTAATGTGCTGGATGTAAGAGCCTCAAGGGAGCAGATGGAGATACAGAGTAACAGCAAAAATCAGGTTGAGAATATCTTCAGAGAAACCTCAGGCTAACAAAGCATTGGGACAGTAGAACATCGAGAAAGACAAACAAGAAATTAAACAGCATCTAAATACAGTAGACCAGAGCAATGATGTCGAAATGCTGTGGCAACAAATGGAAAAATAAATTACGGAGTCAGCCGAACTAATAATAGGAAAAAGCAGGAAGAAAACAAGGAAATGGTTTGATAGAGAATGCCAAGAAAAACTACACGACAGACAGATAAAGCGAAACATTATGCTTCAACAAGGAACAGCAGAAAGTAAAGAAAATTATGCAACTTCACGCCGAGAAACAAGAAAATTAATTAAAGAGAAAAAGGAAGTACGAATAACAGAAATATGAAGAAATTGAAAGGAATAGGCAACAGTCAAATAGTCGAGCATTTTACAAATCAGTATCAAACGAAAAGAAAGGCTTCAGACCTAGATGCGTGTCTGTACTCAGAAAAAATGATGAAATAATAATAAATGAAAAAGAACTGCTCCAAACATGGCAAGAATATTTCAAAACTTTACTAAACATACATCAAGAGGAAGAACATGGAGAAAATATATATTTTGGGGTGGACCTACCGGTAGAGGACCCCAAAATAGATGAAACATTACAAGCAATTAACAAATTGAAGAACGGAAAAGCTCCAGGCTCTGACGATATAGTACTACGAGACGAAAAAGTAAAAGTATATTCTTTCTTTATTTACAATCTACTCAATAAATTCATACAATAATTAGTAAATATTATACAAGATATTTCACAATGAGATTAAACTGTCTATGCTTTGTATACTATTACATTGTTAGATTCTACATAAAATTCTAGACGAAATTTGTATCAGGTAGTTACCATAGGTCAAAATTTCATAATTTTTGAGTTATTTTTTTTTGAAAAATTCTACAGATAGAGACAAACTTTTCAAAGTTAATAGCTTATCCATTTATCAACATAATGCCTTGAAAACCTTTGCCCATAAAGAGTAGGTAACGCTATTTCAGGAATAATATATCGAAATCAAATTTCAAAATGAAGGATATTCATAAATGACACGCCATATATTTTATAATTGAATTGAAAAAAGTTTATAATTTTGTATAAAGATTAAATTTTATAATTTTATTGAAATCAATTGTCTTAAATAAAATAGATATAAAAAATGGAATGTGCAAAAGTTGCAAGATGCAACAATTGCAGAACATTACTCGGAAAATGTCACCAACAGGCAAAGGAATTAAAATGTAAATGAAGACCAGAAAGATATAGACTTCTATAAGAGCAGAATAAAGGAAGATATTGAAGCAGCAGCAAAAGATGAAAAAGGAACAGCAAAAACGTGCCCGTAAAAATCATTGGTTTGACAATGAATTCAAGAATGTACTAAAAGAAAAAAATGAAGCCTACATGAAGTATGCATGGTTTATTGACTATCGGAAAGCATTTGACTGCGTTTACCATCTAACGATGATCGAAATTCTGAGAACAACTGGAGTTGACGAACAATACTTGCGAATTATTTCAGAACTATACTGGCACCAAACGGCAACAATTGAAATAGAGCACACAACATCCGAAGATATACAAATCCGACGAGGAGTGAGACAGGGTTGCATCTTATCACCGCTACTGTTTAATTGGTATTGTGAGTCTATATTCAGAGAAGTATTAGACGAGGTCCAAGGCGGAATTAAGATTAACGGAATCAGCATAGACAACATCAAATAGGTATACTGATGATACATTTTTTACAAGATCAGACCTTAGCCTGCAGCTTAGAATCCGAATGATCAGATATTACGTCTTATTGTATGGCTGTGAAAGTTGGACAATGGACTTTAAAATAGAAAAAAGAATAGATGCCTTTGAGATGTATATATACAGACGAATGTTGAGAATTTCATGGGTACAAAGAGTTACTAATGTTGAGGAACTTCGTCGCATGTGTAAACAAACAGAATTACTAAGAATAATCAAAGAGAGGAAAATGCAATACTTGGGTCATGTGTTGAGAGGCGAAAGATTCGAATTACTTCAAGTTATACTGGAAGGAAAAGTACAGGGCAAAAGATCAGTAGAAAGACGCCAGAACTCGTGGCTGAAAGACCCGAGGAGATGATTCGACCGCTCATCCGCAGAAATCTTCGAAAGGAGACAGCGCCATGAGAAGAAGAACATGAAGTTCATTATAACTTGTGATTCCCATAAATTAATTTGTATAACTATCGTATACGTAGATAGTTAAAAAGATAGTTTCCGATATATAGATAGTGTAGGCTTGTCGTGAAACTCCTTCTATAGAGCAGGGTTTGACTTAGGTACTATCCCATAAAGGGTTCACTGTAAATCTCGTAAGTCTTCTGGCCTTAGTCTTAAGTCTTATCTCTACTGCTTGGTTAAATAGTTCTCTTCTTCTTCTATTGATGCCTATTCGTTTCGAATATTATCGATCGTTCTAGCTATAATTATTTTATTGACTGATGCTTTAATGATTAGTTGTTGTTGCGAAGAAATATTTCCTCAGGTATTTTCTTTTCTTTTCTTTCCCAATACTTTGCCTTAGTTATTTTTAGTAATCTATATTTAATGTCATTTTTTAACTTTCCCTCTTTAATTTTTTTTAATTCTCTCTTTTAAAAATCTTTAATTTTTCTTTAATTGTGTATATTACTTCTCTTTCTTTCCCCATTCTTCGTAGGATGGTCTCGTTGATTATCTCGTCCGTCCATGATATCCTTTGGATTTAGCTGTATAGCCACATCTCAAAGGCTTTAAGTTTCTGCTCATCTTTTCAGTAAGTATCCAGGATTCAACTTCATAGGATTGAGAAGATATAATGTCGTAGGAGTCGGATTAACGTTGTGGCTTTTAAAGAGTTTCGTCGTGTTTTTGAATGCACTACAAGCCTTGTCTATTTTTTTTATCTCCTGTGAGTGATGCCATTGTTCGCTTATTATTTTTCAAGATAGGTAAATTGTTTTACTCGGGCTACTGGTTTATTCTTGATCAGAAGTTGAGCGTCTTTAATTTTATTTTTGATGATTACCATAAGTTTAGTTTTTGATAAGTTTTTCTAGTCCAAATCTTTCACTTTCATCGTTGGATGGGGACTTTCTCCATTTAGAAGTATTCCATGTTCGCGACCTTCCAAGACTTCACTAAATATTTTGTCTGAGTATAGATTAAATAATAGAGGTGAAAGTATACATCCTTATCTAATGCCTAGCAGAATCTGGATTGTTTTCGTCGATCCCTATCGGCTGATTGGTTCCAGTATTATTTACGTGTAATACGCCGGTCTTTATCATTTCATTTTTCATTTTTCAAATTCATAATTTTTCAAGCGGTTACAGTAATTCTCATCTCATCACTATTTATACTTAAGCTTTCGTTTAGATGTTTTAGGCCTTCTATGCTCGTTGCAATGATCACAGTGTCATCTGCATATCCTAAGTTGTTAATTAATTTTCCGTTAACGGTAACTCCCGCTTTGATATTATTGAGCGTGTTAGCAACGATGTTATTAAAAAAATAAATCGATATTTATACATTAATTATTTTATTATTTTTTCCACAAGACAATTTACAGTTAAGTAATAAAAATTTTGTTATATTTATTGCGAAAAGCCTTAGATGTAATTAAATAAAAATAATAAAATTATAAAAAGAATTAGTTCAAACTACGAACATCTTTAAAAGTGGCTTCTTTTTCGTTTTGATCAGTGTATAATGGATAGTGGTTGTTGATCTCTTAACAAAGCTCAAGAGAGAAGGATAATACTATGAATGTATGCTTACTAGTACACCATGCAGGACAGGCTGAGTAGGGATTTTATCTTCAACACGGCAACTGACAATGACTAAAAGAGAACATTCTGTGGGTATATGACTGACTATAGGATATGTGTGAATTAAGTAAAACCAAATAAATACCCGTGGATTAACTGAGAATATGACATAATAGCTAATCATTAACTTTATATGTGTTAAAATTAAATTAACACACACTCGCAGATAAGCTCACGAGCTGCGGTCATATATCCAAATACACACCCAAATATATCTACTACGATCGTGTAACACTATCGTACCATAGAATGAATGGCATAGCGGAAAAGTACAATAAGTACAATACTGTAGTTAATATTTCCTTTCGATTTAAGGAAATAAAATAAAAGTTAATGTTTGAATAAACCTTGATTGAAGAGCCCTGGAAATTTCATCTACAATTTTCTAATGACGCAGAATTAATAGCAGAAAATCTAGAGGAAATAATGTTCATTTTAATAAAATTAAAATAAACATCCGGGAATCTAGTAGTAACTATTGATCTGATCAAAATACAGAAGTTACTTATAATAAATTAAGTAAATTAAGCTCGAAGACATAAACAGAGAAGAGGTTGATAAGCATGTAATATAAGCCAAGAAATCTCAGCAAAACGACATGCAGATGTAAAAATTAACGTTAGAAAATACTGAAATAATTATTATTATATCAAATAATTGTATGCAGGTAGTCTAATGATTTTCAAAATGGTCGTTCAAATCTTTACAATGAAGCTTGTTTTGGACGTCCAAACGCTTTGTTATTGAAGAAACTATTATTTATGTACGTGGCATGGTTATGGACGATTAACAAAGAGTGAATTTGGTAAGGCTACAGTCATCTTAAATAAAGAAATTTTACATATTTTGTACAATGAATTAGGCTTAAGAAAGCGATTGACAGATTAAATTGTTCGTTAACTTTAGACCGATTGCTTCATAGATTGCAAAGTGAGCTAAATCCGGTTGTTGATTGCGAAAGACAAAAATCGTACAGGTAGGATAAAGCATCCGTTTTTTGAAATGAAAATAGGATTTTTTTACTTGATTAAATCGATTAAAAACGCGATAAAAATCGAGCTAGATCCAATAATGCGCTATAAAAGACTTTTTGTAGATAAAAAATAATCTATTATTATCATAATATGTCAGAGGTTATACAGGCCATGTTAAAAAGTCAACATTGGTACAAATTCCACCATATTCACTAGATACAGCTTTGTTTATTCATAACCTTTCATCTTTTAGCACATCTTATAAATTTTGTGCGTAGGAATGTTTGTTACTAAATAAAGAAACTATTGTAGTGGTAGATGGATATTTTGTATTCCGTTGAACTAACATTTCAGGAATTTCAGAAGAACCCTCAGCTCTCAAGAACCCCAAGGTTTGTGGATATGCCGTGACTTTCTGAGGTTTATTATTTTTTTGGTATTTTATTGCATCCTGTACTTTTTAAATTCAAGAAGGCCTTGGTTTGAATTTTTTCTTTGATCATTCAGGGTTGTATAGAATTTTCTGGTTTGATTTTGTCCTTTTACCTTTTTAAGTTTTTCCAATTGTCCATTTTCAAAACTTCGCTGTTGTCTTTTACGTAAGTACTTCTCATCTTTTGAATGATCTTTATGTTGTTTTTTTGCGAATTCTTCTTGCTGCGTCTTTAATATAAGTGATACATTTTCCCCACTTTTCATTAGTTTGTAGTGTTTGCAGATCTTGTAGGGGTTTAATATTGTGGCGGGTTTTGGTGCTTCTCCCATTCTTAGCCTAGCATCTATAGCTGCTTGCTATGAAAGATGTGTGCTTCATTCTCATTCAAATTGGTGTTATTGTAGAAACTATTTTAATAGATGATGGATAGGTATATTTCCTACCTTCCGTTTTTTGCATTTGGACCTCCGATTACTGTCTTAGTGTCATTTCTGGAACAACTATAATATGTGTTTTCCAATTCATCATAGAATTGGCCTTTTTCTTTGTTTTCCTTGTCCTCTGTATTGGACCGTGTATAAGATTAATATTAAATAACTTGCCCCTCATTCTTAAGCATCTGAGTCGTGGGCTTATTGGCTTAAAAATCTATAACTAACTCTGTCTTTTGTTTGACAGGATTATTTAGCTTTGGGCAAATAATTGGTGTTATTACACAATGTTTAATAGTCTTCTATATTTCTTGTGATGTAACCTTACCAATAGAAGGCATACTTTTTTGCACGACTATTAAATTAGATTTTATTCTCTGATTTAACCAGTTTTATTTTTGGACTATGTTGGGTAATTTACCTTTCCTATCATTGGAAAATACTCGATTAACGTTAAAAATCATAATTAAAGCTGGGATCATTCTTTCTGTAATTGGTGACTCTTAAGAGCAGAAGCAATCGTGCTTGCCAAGCGGTAATTCGTTTCCACTACAATAAAAAACTACTTACTTGATATTGTTGTATGGGGAACACTATCCCTGGCTGTTGCAGTGAAGCTGTAGGGGCTGTCATCTGTTGGGGTGTAGCTGGTATCTGTGGCTGGCTTGGAATACCTTGCCAGGCAGTTGCTGCAGTAGGTACTTGGAGCCCCATACTAGGAAAGGTAAATAAATCTCTATAAATGAAGGCGATTTACTAATGCAAATATTAGTAAACATAAGAAAAACTAAAAATAGTATACTCAAAGTTTTCTTTCAGTCTCGGGAACTAAAAGTACCAATACATGTAATATTTAGCTGCAAAATTAAAATCGATTTTGTATGGTTTTTAGCGATATATTACAAAATTTGTTAGTGCTAAGGTATTGTGGTTGAAATGATCAATTCAAGCTATATAGCATTTGGGTAATTGGATACGACATATAGATAGAATAATCATAGGGTGACCATTAGCGACCAAGAAAAGACAACTCAAAGAAAATAAATAAAAATTGGTCGAAAGCGGTATTGCTAATATATTCAACTTTAAGTTAGGTTAGTAAAAATATATGGGTTCATCTGATTTGATGGATTAGTTAATGTTAGTTAAGTTAGATCAAATGATAGGTGAAGTTGGAAATAATGGAAAGACACTTATATTCAGTAATATATTACTATTTTAATGAGAATAAGCCACAATTGAAGGTTAAAGTAAGTTTATTGACTTTTTAATTTCCACTTCGGAAATCGTTCTCAAAATACAAACATTAATAATGTTCATATATAGTCAGTAATATATGTTTAGAGGCTGGAGGATGATGGTATTAAAATGTCCCTTCTATAGCTAGACACACACTACCATTTTATTTTGTTCTTATGGCATAATATCTAGATTTTTAAAGAGCATACCCTGTATAATTCTAAATTTCCTAAAAGCTTATATCAGATGTATTTTTGTTTTTCAAATACTTTTTTATAATAGACTTTATTAGACCCATTTGTAGTACCATGAATTTTCCTTGTAGTGAACTATCAAAATTTTTATTAAATATTATACAACCATTTGCAAATAAAAATGACACATTTATAAAAAATACACAACATTTTTTAAATAAATTATCCAATATTGAATTTAATTCAAATAATACTTTGGTAAGTTTTGACATAAATAGTTTATTTATGAATGTGCCATTAGATAAGACTTTAAATACAGTCAAGACAAAATTAGAGAGTGATGATACATTGGCAACTAGAACAAGACTAAACATATCTTAGTAAAAATATATGGGTTCATCTGATTTGATGGATTAGTTAATGTTAGTTAAGTTAGATCAAAAGATAGGTGAAGTTGGAAATAATGGAAAGACACTTATATTCAGTAATATATTACTATTTTAATGAGAATAAGCCATAATTGAAGGTTAAAATAAATTTATTGACGTTTTAATTTCTACTTCGGAAATCGTTCTCAAAATACAAACATTAATAATGTTCATATATAGTCAGTAATATATGTTTCGAGGCTGGAGGATGATGGTATTAAATGTCCCTTCTATAGCGAGACACACACTACCATTTTATTTTGTTCTTATGTCATTACATCTAGATTTTTAAACAGCACACCCTGTATAATTCTAAATTTCCTAAAAGCTTATATCAGATGTATTTTTGTTTGTCAAATACTTTTTTATAATAAACTTTATTAGACCCATTTGTAGTACCATGAATTTTCCTTGTAGTGAACTATCAAAATTTTTATTAAATATACAACCATTTGCAAATAAAAATGACACATTTATAAAAAATACACAACATTTTTTAAATAAATTATCCAATATTGAATTTAATTCAGATAATACTTTGGTAAGAGTGATGATACATTGGCAACTAGAACAAGACTAAACATATCAGTTTGGAGTTATTAACATTATGTACTGATAATACATATTTTCAACTAAATAATGAATTCTATAAACAAGATTTTGGTCTAGCAATGAGCTCTAGTTTATCTCCATTATTAGCCGATATATTTATGGAAGATTTTGAAACAAATATTATTTCTAAACAAAATTTAAAACCCACAGTATGGTGGAGATATGTAGACGATGTATTCTCAATATGGCCTCATGGATCAGAGTTGTTGGACACATTCCTGAATGATATAAACGATAAAGAAGAGACAATAACATTTACCATGGAAAAGGAATATAATAACACACTACCTTTCCTGGATGTTTTAATCTCTAAGAACGATACTGGGTATGAGACTTAGGTGTATAGAAAACCAACACATACCAACAGATATTTAAATTTCAAATCAAATCACAATATTAATATTAAAAAGGGAAATATTAAATCCTTATACGATAGAGCCAAAGTTACTTGTTCTAACGAAAATTTCTTCTTGGAGGAAAAATATTTGTTAACATCTGTTTTATTAAAAAATGGTTATCCTTTATCGTTTATAAATAAGGATTTTCAACAATCGACCGAATAGAACAGAACAACTTAGATCGAGATCCTACAGCATACCCAAGGAATAATACGAGGAAAATAACAATACCATACATAAAAGGATTATCAGAAAAACTGAAAAGGATAGGAAATAAATTGAACATTTCAACAACATTTAAAACAAAAAACATATTGAGATCTATTTTGTCTAAAACCAAACCTAACAATGAACAAGAAAGGACAAATAGTTGCATTTATAAAATACCTTGTGAATGCGATCAGTTTTATTTAGGTGAAACATCAAGGCCATTAAATGTTCGAATAAGTGAACATCAATCTTATATTAAAAATAGAGAATTTGATGGATCTCAAATATGTAAACACGCATGGGATAATGAACATAGGGTTAAATGGAATGATTCAAATATAGTCCTAAAAGAAACGGATGGTAAAAAGAGAAAAATCAAAGATCCGGCTCTAATTATGCTAAATGAGACTAATTGCAGAATGTAGTAGGATTTGGTTACCCATATTAAAAGAGGAAGTTATTAAAAGGAAAAGAACAGTATTAGTAAGTCAGTAACATATATAGAGGATACATCATTTATATTTTTTAAATAACAAACGTATAAAATCAGAATTTGGTGTTTATTGAAAGTAAACTAAATGCATGACCAAATACTTACCATTCGGGATAGTATTATGAGGTTTTTTTCCTGGTTTTCCCTCATAATTTACAATGGAATCACTAACAGGAGATTTTACTGTCATCATGGCATGTGTTTGTCTTTTTAAAGACGAATTACATGCTATGATTTCTTTCTGATGGATATTCTCAAGTTAAAGTTGATTTCATGTAGTCGAATGGACTATCCTACAAGTAAAGTCGTCCCAGGAACGCAACTCAACAATATTGGCAATATCATTTTAAAGTCGTCTACTTTAAAATGTACAATGTATGTCTGAATTGTCAATATAAATGAGTCAGATAAAATTAAGTTATTAGAAGAATTTTTCACCAAGTAACAAAAAAACAAAAATTTGTTTAATTTACTAATGTTTGTATTTTGAAAACGATTTCCGAAGTGGAAATTGAAACGTCAATAAACGTAATTTAACCTTTAATTGTGGCTTGTTCCCATTTAAATAGTAATTAATTTTAATTAAAGAAACTGAATTTGGCTAAATATTAAAGGTAGCGATTTGTTTTCCTAAATGCCACGTACAAAATTTATTTTATAATTTGATGTTTATTCCGAACGAGATAATTGATAAAATCTGATATACCACAATGTAACAGATTCCGAACAAAATTGGTTAAATCTATTAAATTAAAAATACAACCGTTAAACCGATAAACTTCACTCGCTCAAAAGTTACTGAAAAATGTTTATGATACGAACGTTTTATTACCAAAATAATTTACACGAACAAATAGCCTATTAATTTTATTTAATTAATGATCAAATTATCTCGCTTATTCTATTTAATAGTATTCGAGTTTATTACAAATCAGTGATATAATAGTTGGCATTGCTCATGCGTCAAGCTACATAGTTATCGGGTTTTATACTCTGACGTTGTATTCCAGAATTGTTTATTCCTGATGTTTCATCTGTCACTGCAGCAGACCTGACATCATATAGTTTCCTCAACCACTGATGATCTTTCTTAAATATTCGTGCGCTTCTTTGAGTCCGTCGCTTTGGGATAAGTTGGGGCGGGGGGTCGCTAAAGTAGCGGTCGCCATGTTGCCGGCAGTCTTTTAGCGTTATCGCGCGTGTTTTAGCTGTTAGACTGTTTTTCAATTTCGATGGCTTCACGAATTAAAATCGAGAATTCAGGCTCCTTAAAATGACGTTCGAATAACTGATGACACACTTAGATAATTCCTTGTACTGATATCCTCTAGTTTCTTGAGGTCCTGATGATACTGTACAACTTTTAAAGCGAAACCAGTCGCGTAAAATGTAAAACTATACACTTATCTATATTTAGAGGTAACATCCAATCCGAACACCATTTGAAGATCGAATCCATGTCACTTTGTAAGTCTTGCCCATTCAAGAGTGGGTCAGCAAATATTTTTCTATCGTCTTCGTAGAAATCTTTCCTAGATTTAATATGAGATTTAACATCACTAGCATACAACACAAATAGTAGTCAAAGGCTAAAATAGATCCTTGTGGTATACCACTTAAAACTGTTTTTTTGATGACAGCAATATGTTAACTCTAGCACATAACTACCGGTTTGTTAAAAAATCATTAATTCACCCAAGAAGTTCTCCGCGAATGCCAAAGTGATCTAGTTTATACATCAATTTTCTTCTTGGTACTCAATCAATTATTAAATAATTTAATTGATAGTACTAACATTTTTTGTGAACGATTTCCGGAGTGGAAATCAAAACGTCAAATTTTTTTAAGGTAAAATGTAATTGTCATTACAATCAATTGTGGCTTATTTCTATATAAATATAGTATTTAAAGTCATGCCACAAGAAAGTAGTTTCAGAACCTTATTAAATTATTAGAAGAATTCTTTTACCAAGTAACGAAAAAAAAAAATTGTTTAATTTATTAATATTGTGTATTATGGGAACGATTTCCGAAATGAAAAATCTAAATATCAAAATAAACTTATTTTAAAGTAACATTTAATTAAAGCACATTAGATTAAAATCTGGTCTGTTGTATCTTTTAATTCCATATACAGCCATTACCTTCTTATTGATCCTACTCTTTTCTTTTTTGTAGAATAAACTCTAAGATAGTACAACAAGTCAGTACTTATGGTTGTTAAAATGTTTATTAATACAAAAAGGGCTTATAAGCATTTTTTAAACATGGATATGAACACACATACACACTATATATAAATAATATTAGTACAAATAGTTTATATACATATAAACTCATGGACAAAAATATCGAATATTTTGGAATTTTCCAATTTTTTTTGTAGTCACTATTATTTCAAATTAATTTTAGATTATTGATGATACTTATATAGTAGTCTGATGTACTCAACTGGTTTGAAATATTTTGACGTTTATATGACAGTTTTGTGGTTCTTAATTCTACACGAAATCGTTTATTAACATCGATGCACCTCAGAAATGAGCTATTAAATGTTAGGCAAGTTAATATGAGTTCAGAAACAGTTAGACGAAGATTACAAGAAGCAAACTTAAAGCTCAGGCGCCCCGCCACAGTTCTACATATTCTCCAAAATCATAAAGTTTGTGGTTCAGAATTTGTAAGAACACATATTCAGTGGAATATCGTCAACTGGAAAAATGTTCTTTTCACTGATGAGACCAGAATCCTATTACGCAAGCCAGATGGTCAAAACCACGTCTACAGAAGAGTCGGAGAACGATTCGCCAGCTGCAGTCTCGGCCAGACCGTTAGTTTTATAGGTGGTGGCATAATTCTTTGGGAAGGTATTAGTTGGGAGGTACGCACAGCACTGGACGGATGACTGGTGACACTTACGTTTAAAAAATCCTGCAAGATCATGTTTTACCATATGTTGGTTACATTGGATATGAAAGATTCATGTTAATGCACGATAATGCTCGGCCACATGCCGCTGCCATTATAAGTAATTATCTTGATGAGGTCCAAATTCGAAGATTGGATTGGCCACTGTTTAGCCCGGATTTAAATCCAATAGAGCACATGTGTGATCACCTTAAACGTTTCAAATACGATAGAGCAGCTTTTGCTTGCTGCACAGTATGAATGGAATGCAATTTTCCAAGGATGTGTCCAAAATTTACTTGCAAGCATGCCGAGAAGGATGCAAGCAGTCATAAGAGCTAGAAGGTGAATACTCGTTACTGATCATGCACTCCTTTTAGTTAAAAAGACTTATTTAAGCAATTTAAATTAGCATTTAAATTTAGAGTAAAATAGCATTATTTACCTAATATTAAGTGTTTATTTTTTTTGCAATTTTCCCCGCATAAAAACTTAAAACTAGTCATTAAACTTTGTTAAAATAAACTCTATTTCACAATAAACTACTTGATTGACCAGATTTTATTTTGAAAAAACAAAAATTAGAAAATTCCAAAATATTCGGTATTTTTGTCCTTGACTGTAATACTATAATAACAATCTCACCCCATATACGACTGCTGATATCCCCCAAATTGGCCATAAGCATATCCTTGCATTCCTCCTAGAAACTGTCCCTGTATTTGTGCAGAGCTTGCGGTCGGATAACTTTGAGGATACCAGTAACTTAACTGTTGCCCGTAGGCGCTGTAGGGAAAACTCGTACCTGCGATTGCCTGCAATACAAAAGTTATGAATATGAAAAATTTAACTTTTTAATATCGCTGCGGAATATTCAAGGTTAAAAATAATAATATTCATAATTATATAAATTATTTTAACCATACTTGGAGAAAATAATATGCAGGTTACTAAAGCAGTATTCAAATTATAATTAATAATTAAGAGATTGTACACGATGCACTTCGTTGACGACTAAGCCATTTTAGCTGAAGACGAGAGTGATATAGACTATATGGTTAGAGAACTGGAAGGGGAGTACATTAAGTGGGACCTTAAAATTAATGTAGAAAAAACCGATTACTTAATTGTAGGAGAAAACATAGAAAGCATACAAATTAAAATGGGAACTATAAAATCAACTGATTCCTTTAAATACTTGGGAGTTCAAATAACATCAAAAGCAGGGAGTAACGAAGAAATACTTCTCAGGATTGGACAGGCCATGGAAATAGACTATTGGAAACGATGTTGCCGGAGCACTAGACTTGATAGGGTGAGGAACGAAGACATTATGAGAAAAATGGAAATTGATCTACTGACTGATTGACGTAATAGATACAATTGAAGTCAAAAGACTAAACTGGGACACCTGCAGAGAATCCCTGAAAATAGATTGTCAAAAAATATAGAAAAATGGACTCTGTTCACTGAAAACGAGGTAGACCAAGATGGTCATGAAGAAAAGATTTGAAAGATGCAATGACCGTCAGAGATTTAAAAACTGAATTTTGCTTCGACAGAAAACGCTGGAAATTAGGATGCGAGAAACGGAGTAAGATGTAGAAGACTCGCCTATTATTATTATTATATGATAATCCTGTTATTGTCTAAACATAATTCAAGTCATTGTTTTCCATTATAAAATTGATTTTTGCATGTATCTCGGCAAATTCTTGATGGATTTAAATTTGTAAAAATTAAAATTAGCCCTCTCTTCATAGCACAATAGCTTCTTAATACAAAAATTGCTCCTAATATAATAAAAAATGCAACAGATAAAAAATTATATTTTCCGAATTTGGCCTTTGTTTATAAAAAATAAGACCTATCTGACAGTAAGGCCTATGACTATGACTTACAACGATCAGATACTTTTAACCTTTTCTTACTAAGTAACCCTTTTTTTTCACCTATTCCGTTTTCTAAACTGGGGTAGCATTATTTAATAAGAATACATGTTTAAAAATGTTGTTGAAGACTGACGAAATTGTCATTTGCAAGATCATTCTTTATTACTTTGTTTTAGAATAAGAATAATCTTAGCCACTTTCAAATTATCTGAACATTTACCTTCACAGAATAATAAATTTGTTACATGTCTAAGAGGTGAAATTATTGCGTCAATTACAAATTTTGTAATAAAGCTTAGAATGTCGTTATATCCATAAGATTTGGTAATTTTAAATTTTCTTATTAGTAATTCATATATTCCTTCCTAAGTAATCGGCTAAAAAACTATTTTTTTTTGTTGAGATGTTAACAACTGGAGTATTATTTGGTTTTACAATATATTTAACTATTTCTAAAGATCCTTGTATATGTTTTAAACAAACTGGCTATGATATACGGCTCATCAATAGATAAGACGTTGCCCTTTATATTTGCATTAAGTATTAAAATTATTAATAATTTGCCAGTAAGTTTACATTGTATTATCTGAATGTTTAATCCGATTCTGATAAAATATTTTCTTTGTTCCAACCAATATTTTACGGGAAATTTTTTTAGCTTGAAAATATACTGGTTTAAGTTCATGAAAAGTTTGAGAAAGAAGATATAAATCTCTTAAATTATTACTTGAGTTTTGTACTTTACTATTTACCCAGTTCTCATTCTGTGCGGATATATATTTTACGTACAGAAAAGCATGTCTCAAAATGATATTGAAAGATGTTATAAAAGTAAATAAGATTTCTATAGTGTCTTGAATATTGTACAAAGTTGTCCAGTCGTCTTGCAATAAGTTATATACGAATTAGTTCAGTGCGTCCGTATGATAACGCCGTTAATAAATAAAATAACTCTTTATCTTATTAAAGTTATTTTTAAGTTCACAGCATATAGATCTATGATCAGAGTTCACATTATCAAGTACACGAGTAGGATCTTGTAAAGTAAAATTTTATAAATACAATTGATACATGAAATTGATGGTTTTACCACTTTAGGCGACCAAGTGATTTGAATGGATATATTAGCAGTTCGAAAATAAAGTATATGTGATTGTATATAGGGGAAAGTGAAAGGAAAAAGAACACGGGGGAGACGATGCACATCCTGGTTTAAAAATTTAAAGCATTAGAGTGGAAAAACAACAATAGAACTCTTCAGAACCGCTGCAGACAGAGTAGAATTTGCAATGATGATCGCTAATGTCTTTAAAGGATGATGCAAACGAAGAATGGTTTTTTGATGGAAGGTTGACAAGCAGATATTTGGTTCTTAAAGAAGTGGCTGTTGGAATGTTGTTAGTTGGTTGACGGATAGTTTGACCTTGGAGCAGAGGAGAGTTTTCAGCTTTTATTGCAGATTGCCCTTCGTCACGATAGCTGAAAGTTTTGCTATGGTACTATGCTTGGAGAAGGCCTTTGTGAATCTATAGTAATTCTATTTAGGAATAAGAATATAAACCTGAAATCGAATTCAGGATTCAGCCTAAATTTGTTTTTTCAAAACGTTGCAAAACTGATATGGGGATTTATAATTTGTATCCACATCATGCCAATTCATCTAGGCAGAAATACGTTTAAAAAATGATTTCCTAACACTCCATACTAGAGTAAAATATTAAAAATGAAATAGACAATCAGTATTTGATTTCGTTACAACGTACTACCATTCGTTGAAATGCATATTTCTGCTTCCTGGCTTCATTAAAGCCAACTCATGGTAAGCTCTAACGAAATAAAACCTTTTCCGGCTATAATCGCTATAGTCGCTACCAGTGTCTTAATACTTCTTGCCCATTTAGGTCTTGGTAATGATAAAGTAAGCAAAAACTATGTAAGCATTCTTTTTTATTGATATGTTAAAAAAGCAGATGTTTTATTGTTCCATGGCAGAAGTAGTTCAGTGCTATAGTCGTTTGAATTTCATTAACCGAAAGCCAGAAAAATGGTTCATTTACCAGAAATGCACAAAATTACAATTATACAGATGATTGGCTATGGAGATAAGACACGGGCGTAAATGGAAGTAGCTCGTTTATTTCACGAAGCATTTCCTGATTTGCCGCACATATCTCAAGGGACAATTAGTAAAATAGAGAAGCAATTCCACGAGCTGAGCCTTGTTAGGAAGGTAAGAAAAGAAGCTGTCAATGCAATACGTGAGGATACCAAATTGGCTGTTATGCTTGAGATTTAGGAACACCCACATACATCTGTTCGAACATTACAAGAAAACAAAATGCATCATAAAATTATATACACTCAGAAGGTCATGGAAGATGATTTAGACAGGAGAACGTATTTTTTTAAACAAATGATGGCAAGGTTAGACAGCAATGTGATCCAATTAGAACATGTTTTGTTTTCTGATGAATGCATTTTTACTCTTCAAGGTCACGCTAATCGGCAAAATTGCCCACTATTGGTCCAGGAAAAATCTTCACTAGATGAGAGAAGGCAATACTCAATACCCTGAGAAGGTTAACATGTGGGCAGGAATTATTTAGATCAGATCATAGGTCCCTTCTTCATAGATGGCAATTTGAATGGCGACAATTATTTAGCATTGCTCCAAAATAATGTACTGCCAACGTTGGTCAACTTGTATCCTGATCCAGGAAACCCACAAGTTCCAGCGAATATGATATGGTTTCAACAAGATGGAGCACCATCCCACTACCAAATCCATGTCCGGCAGTACCTCAACCAAATATTTCTAATTCGGTGGATAGGGAGACGAGGATCGATGGAATGGCCACCACGATCCCCCGATTTGACGCCATTAGACTTTTTCTTATGGGGATATGTGAAAAGTATTGTATACAAAATTAAACCCACTGACTTAGCTAACTTACGAAGACGAATAACGTTTGCGATTAGATCGATCACATCTGAGATGCTGAGAGTAACGTTAGAAGAAATTTCTATTCACGGTTAGGGTTTTGCCAAGACGTTCGTGGGGAGCATTTTGAACATCTCCTATATTGACATTATTGTTTATATTTGTATTATTTAGAAGTTTTTGAATATGTTGTAGCGACATTCGACAAATAAATAATTTTCTTTCCTAAATGTGAATTTTTGCATTTTACTTAATATTTTCGAAACAGTTAAAGGTAGGTATAGGATATTGTATTCAAAAAATGTCTAAAGGATCTGAGGAATCTTAAAATTAATTAATATACAGGGTGTCCTATTTAAAATAAGCAAGTTGGTATTGGCCACCGTTATCTGATATACCCCGTATAAAAAGTTTTTATGAAAAAAAAATGCGCAACTATAAATACTAATCGACGCGTTTGACCGTTTTTTTCGAATACTCCCTTATTTATTAGCTAATTTATTCCATTTGGCTGACACACAATGTATAATTTTTTAACGAACGCTTTTTTATTATTCAGTTCTTGCTAGGTAGCCGACAGACTCATACGGCATCACAGGTAGAACCTCACTGAGATAAAGAAAGTTTTGGACATCGCAAGTTGTTAATGGCGTTAACACTATACGACTAGATGCGATCTCCTAAGGAAAATTCTCAAAGAACTGCTTTTGATTTATTCCGGTACCTGACTTGTGCTTGCTGCTTTTCTTATAGGTTCCCATATAGTTTTACTCCTAAAATAACTGTGCTTACATTTGAGTCTGCTTTATATATCGAAATTCTTCTGATTTTATTTTTTGTTTCAATGTTTCCTCATTCTAATAATCAATCACACACTTCTTGTTCTCTATAACAAATCTAGGATTATCAAGTTTAATAATAATCAGACGAAGAGGTTGACAGAAGAGTCATATCTGATGGTTACAGCGGATTATAAAGGGTTAACATAATAATTAAATAATGAAAATTAAATACAAATGCAAAATTTTGATGAATCTGCTTACGACTGTAAAAAAATAATTGTCTTTTCTACAATAGTTTGTTCAATAGCTAAACAATAATAATTAAAACTATTTTAATTTCCCATGTCACTAAATTAAAAACCTACAATCAGCACGACATGACTTCTTAATGTTGTTTCGTATCACCTGCTCCTGTCAGTTTTTCACATTCAAACTAAATTGCCCTTAACGCACTTCGACTTTGTTTTCTCAAATAGAAGCACGCTAGTCAAACTCCATTTTTAGCTTCTCAAGTAGAAGAAAGTAAATAGTTAATCTCACGTTTCTCAAATATAAGCAGATTTCAAGTTAATTTTATTTTATTAAATAGTTAACTTAATTAAATTCAGTGTTAGTGCATCTAATACGTAAGTACCTAAAATTATTCTTTAATACAGAACAAAATTGACAGTTTTTGTGCCAATATTTCGTAAATGCCGGTCCGACAAATTAGGTACAGGGTTGCCGGATATACAACTAAACTTTTTTGCTCTATAAATCGCATTTATTTAGTTTTAAGAACAATTAATATGAACAATTGTGTATTTTAAGAACATTTTATTTGAACATTTTTGTTTTTATTACCATTAAAAAGAGTGATTTGTTGGTAATTCCGATACAGCTATTTATTTATGTAAATAATAAAATAAAAACATTTCTACCGGAAATCTTATTTTAATTATTCTATTTTTAATTTTATTATTTACTACACTATTAATATTCCGCAATTTTACGACCTATTCGTCGCTGGTCCTTCGAGAGTCCTCTATTTTTATCTACCAAATGTAGGAATGTGAGAATATAGTTTTTTTTTAAAAATATTTGCTTTTAAATCATTGAACCAGCTACCTTATCCTTTCCCCTACATGCAATATGATACAAATTTGATCTAAATGAATTTAAGTGAAAATTTCAGAACGCGTTGAGAGTTATTAAAAGGTATAAATATTTATATAAGTATCATCGACAATATCCATGGGTTTTTGACAAAACATCGTAAACAAGTAAGCGCACATTTTTCAGGAGATGACTTTTTATTCTACTAACTTTTTGGGTAATACGATTAAACTATTTTAACTATGATAAATTGGTACCTAAAATTCATAAATTTAGGAAAAAAACTATAATTTAACATTCCCCTATTAAAATGTGTGTTTGTATATATACAATATTTTATCAGACTTTGTCTGTATAAAGTTTAGTTTAAGCGTGAGGCTTATGAGAACCATATGATAGTTTTAGGGTATCGGATCTATAAATGATTGGTCATGAATCTTTTTCTTCTTCTGGTGCACTCCATTATTGGAAGTTTGCGATCACTACATTATAATGTTCTCTATTCTGCGCCACTCTTAGTAATTATTGAACGTTCATGCCTGTCCAAGTTCTGATATAACTCTTCTACTTACTTCTCTTCGGCCCTCTATCTTCCCTTCAAATATTATTTGTAGCAGGTTAGATTTCTCATTTTCATTATGTGGCCTAGGTACGAGGTTTTTCTTTTCTTAATCGTTCTTGTAACTCTCTATTTATGATTTTTAATATTTTTCGATTCGTAATCTGTTAAGTACATGACATTCTGAGGATTCTGCCGTAGAGCCACAAGGGTTCTAACCGTCTTATGGTATTTAATTTTAATGTCCAGACTTTAACTCCATAAAGAAGGACTGACCAAACGTAACATTTAATCTGAATAGCGTATCTTAACATAAAACATATTAATAACAAAAATTGACAAAGAAATAAAAAATTTAGTACGTAATAATTATCCGTGTCACTGTGATTGATCAGTCTCTGTTAATGTATCGGAATTTCACTTATATCCAAAATCAAAAGCATGTAATTTTAATTTTAATAGTTCAGTTACTGAGACTTAAAATATGGTAATACCTCCAAATTTTTTATAACTGCATCGATTTCTTTGAAAATTTCAAATTAAGCTTATCTTACCCTCCACTTCAAAAGCTATATACGATCTAGGTTCGCTTTTTGTTTTTAGGGGTGAAAACTCCCCCTTATTGAAGAAACTGGGAAAAACACGGATTTAATTATTTTATGCACTTAAATCTTGTTTATTCGTATAAGGTAAATATTGTAATGTGTTCTCTAATATAAAAATTAATTATTCACAATTTTCAACCCTTAAAACCCTTTAAAAACCCTTAAAAGCTAATACTTTTTATAAAAAAATATGAAAAAAAAGTCGTAGCAGCTTGAGACATTTCAATTATGTATTTAAATACAAATAAAAATTTATACCCTAGCTATACAATAATATTTTATTTATTGGAAATTTTCAACCCTTACAACCCTTATGACAAAAATGAATTAAAAATGAATTAAAAAATATTTTTATTGGTTTGAAACATTTCTTGAGTGCATTTTATTTAACGAAAATTAATTTTTTGCATATAAAATAACTTTGTATTATAATTTCAAGATTTCAACCCTCACAACCAACCCCTTTTTTAAAAAATTAATTTAATATATTTTTATTGGTCTGAAACCTTTCTTGAGTGCATTTTATTAAACACAAATTAATTTCTTGCTTATAAAATAACATTTTATTATATTTTCAACATTTCAACCCTCACAACCACCCCCTTTGTCAAAAATGAATTAAAAAATATTTTTAACGATTTGAAACATTTTTAGAGTGCATTGTTTGTAGACAAAAATTAATTTTTTACTTATAAAATGAGCCTACTTTTTTCAACCCTCTACAAGCACCCCTTTTTAAGAAAATAAAATCCTTAAATCCCTAACCCTAACTAAAAGTAAATAATGTTTATATAAAACGATGTATAAAATAAATGAATGTCTATTCATCATCGGAATCATAATTTTCACCGTCCAATTGGTCTTTGTTTACAGGAGGACAATTTTGTCAATTGTCACCACAGCATGTTCCGCATGTTGCAAAATAATCCCAGCCGAAGAGAGCCACAGGCTGATCCGCAACCTTTTGTACAATTGCAAAAAATCATTTTCAGCAGTTCTTCTGGAGCTGGTAAACTTTGCATTTTAATTGGTTCCAAAGAATCTCCACTTTTAGACCAAACCCAATCCAAAATATTTAAGCTGTTATTTCCCAACCATATCTGGATTTGTAAATAAACCCTTTTGGTAGGTTCATCCAGAGCTATACTGACGAAAAAGTACATACACACATAGAAAAAAAGTCGGTTTAGTTATAGCAGATGTTCCAAATAGAAAGATCCCTACCTGTTTCCAAAACTTGTTTTATATATATATATATATATATATATATATATATATATATATATATATATAGAGAGAGAGAGAGAGATACATAGATGCAATGTATATATTATTAAATGTCTATTAGTTCCATAGAAATGCTCCAATGCTCCAAATTATAAAATTTTTCCATGCTCAAAAATTTATTCTAAAAAGTACTATTGGTTTTTTTACAATAACTCGGTTAATTTTGATGCTACAACATGCGTGAAAAAACGATTTTACAGGTAATTTAACGGGCTATAAGTATAGGAATGTTAAAACATTCTAAAGTCCTTCATGTTTAAAGGGTGAAGGGTCAAAGGGTCGGAGACCAGTGGTTCATGCGCTATAAAGCAAACTTCAACCAACTATATCTCCGTTATTTTTTAAGCTACAAAAAAAAAATTAAATAAAGAAAATTTTTGTCAAAAAAAACTATTTTTTTGTATTTTGTCATCTTTTACGTATCTTTTATAGTTTTAAAGTTATTATAAAAAAAATATATTTTTTTAATATTTACAAAAAAAAAAAAAATGTAATCATACTTTTTTCAAAAACTGGGTATTCTAAAGTGGCTAAACTTTTGGATCATACAAAAAACACTAAAATAAAGTGAATTATTCTATAAGGAAAACAATTTATTTCAATCCTAGTGACCATGACGTTAGTTTTATTGCGTTTTTTTTACAATAATTTGAGAAACCCATCGTTTTTTTGATCGTATCTCACGTACAGTTAGTGCAAAGGACTTTTACCATCACTCATTTTAAAGGTCTTTTCAAGCTCTTTTAAAAATATTATAAGAGTTTTTGTCGAAAAATGTACCCGTTTTCCGTTATTTAACGTCAAATACTCGTATTGAAAGACAAAAACAAAAAAAAAACCTTCATTGAACGGCCATAACTCAGTTAATATTGAACAGAAAATATTCATTAAAAAGCCAATCTTTTTGTTTTTTTATGAGCTTTAATTTTAGTCGTTACACTATTTTGATAAAACTCTTAGTTTCAGAGCTATTCTTAAAAAAACCTTTGAAAAACATGTTTTTTTTAACGAAAAATGACACTTTTCAACAGCGAATAACTCAAAAAGTATTGATCTAGCGAAAAAAATATTTACTACATTTTTTGTTTAAAATTTATTCTTCTATCGAACAGCGTGGTTATTTTGAGTGAAAAAATTTCCACCCTCGAAAAGGGGTGACAAACACCCCCAGGGTGGAAGCGCACATCGGCACTATATAAATTTTGTTCCTTGGGTAATTATTTACCAACACACAAAATTTCAAATGAATCGATTCAGTTATAAAGAATTCGGAGGTAAAAACCGTCAGTAACTGATCTATAAACGGAGTAAGTAATTTTAAATAAAACTGTATTATTTACTATTATCACCTTATTTCACGTATTTATATAAAAACACTTCCAGTATTCTCGTTTTATCGGTTTCATAAAAAACTGACATCACGCCTACAAATTACTCATATCAGGATTTATTGGTGCTAATAATTTGTTTTCGACTGGGCCTACCGATAACAGTAACAAATCCAAAGATTTCTTGACAGTGACTGTAAACAGAGGTGGGTGACAGTAAAATAAAACCTCTTTCAATAGGTAACTAATTAAAATATTAGTATTGTACAGTGGGTGGATCAAATAAACACATTTGTATAAGTACAATTTGTACACATTTGTATAATTTGTTATAGTACCGCCTATATATTATTGAATTTCAATGACTGCTTAGTATGACTTAATTATAAGCTGTGGATAACTTGATATACCGAGTTTCGCTAAGTTTACAGGAGAGCTATTTTAAAATAAAATGTCTCTGGTAAATCTAAATATTAACGTACAATTTATAACTAATAATTTTCCTAGAGCTTAAATACCAATTATTGAAAGAGTTAAGTATGTAAGTGAATTTTTGTTAAATATCAAAGTTATTAAAGGTTGTTGAACATAACAAGTTTTGCCATCTTCTACTTGACCATGTTTTTGTAATCGGAAAATCAATAATACGACTAAAAAAACAGAAAGTTAGTTTTTTTGTACAAATACTTACAATTTAAGTTTTGATAGCTGTGTACCTACTAGGGAAAGAACTTAATATCTCATGAAATTAATATAACTTTAATAAACAAAAAAAGTTGTACAAAGAGTGAACTAGGAGTTTGCTTGTTCTTCAGTCTCGGAGTCGTCTTGCGTATTGTTTAGCTCATCGAATTCTGGAGCTGTTAGCGTTGTCGGCAGCTTTTTGTAAAAATTATGGAACTTCGGAAACGGCAACACATCAAAAAAAGTAAATATTGAAAAATAATCAAACTTGATAAAATAATAATAATTATAACACAACTTGCTTAGTCGCATCTCAGTAGTTTAGTCATCTTTAATAAGACGGCAATACGTGATGTGTGTACATAACAGATTCAGCGTCACTATCATAGATGATTTTCTTAGGAATGGTACAACTTGATATGTCAACATATCATGTTATGCTTTCTTTGAGAACCATAAAAATTAGCCGATTTTTACAGTGGAAGAATTACATAAATCAACATATCAAGGGTTGACATCTTACAACTTTTTCTTTGTAACCTTATAGTCAGAGGCGTACATTGTTATGTTAACTTATCAAGTAATTATCTCTTCTGTAATGTCAACTTATGACATATCAGGTGTGGGCATGCCTTATATCTCCGTTATTATTAGGAATTTGAATTATCAAGTTCTACCATTTTGTAGATCTCGCTCAGACGAACACAGTGATGTTGATAACTCAATTTTGCTAAAATGTCAACATATCAAGTTATGCCTTCTTATCACAGACTTAAAAAATCCATTTTGTAGGTTTTTTTAAGGGCAATCAGATCATTTAAATTAATTATTTGAAATCTTAAGATATTTATTTTTTCTATATTTTTTTATTGTTTAAAATTTTTCGTATCACTAATACTTTGTAAGATATTTTAAAGAAAAGGCATTTTTTTCAAAATTTAACAAATTTTTCTTTTACTTTAAAACCGATTTTTTTCAAAAATAAGCAATTTGGACCGGGTAAATTTACAAATTATATGAATAATACATAAATAAAGTAAACTGTATAACGATAACAATTAATTTTATTTGTGGTGCTAATTAGGAGGGGATTTTCACGATGTTTTTACCAAAACCAACTTTATTTTGAGCGTAACTCGCGTTCTCCTCGATAATTGCTTTATTTTTTGGTTATTTCATGTTGAAATATTCGATTTGGGATTTGGCCAATAAGAACCTACTTTTATGAGGTACAACTCTGCTTCTACTAGGTCTACAGACTTCGTAAGTACATAATTTTTTTTTGTATTTTTATACGATAGATTTTGATAAGAATATTTTTTTCGATAAATACTTACTTTTTTAGTTATTTGTGAAAAACCGTCTGAAAACGTGATTTTCATTTTGAAAAAGGAACATATTCGCTCATAAATAACTCAAAAAGTATTGAGAGGGTGAAAACTCTATGGAATAAAAGTTGCTTAGAATCAGTCAATTTATCCATTTCCGGACTTATTTTGAACGTATGTTTTTTCCTCCGAGAAGGGAAGGCTTTCAGTTCCCAAGTAAAGCAACCGTGGGCTTAACTTCAACAGTAAAGCAGAGGATAAGAGGAACCTAAATACAAATTTTTAAGCAAGTTCATTGTGACAAGGAAAATTACAGTCCGAAACGGTCATTTTCTGGAGTATTAAATAAAATTTATACTGCTTTCTCATACATTTAAGTCAACACTGAGTACCTACATTGGCAGGACAGCACTGTCATAGTAGTAATATTATGTAAACACTTTTTTGCACCAGTCCAGCGCTGTCTCGGATAGAGGGCTAGTCTATTTTTCATGCCAGTGGTCTTCGTCCGCGTCCGCTCCAATTCTGTACCAGCAATTTTAGACACGTGTAAACACATCGTTTTATTCGCTGGCGCACCTACAACGAGTACAACAACCGACTGACTTCTCCGAGTAGGAACTGGCGTGCCAGTGAGTGCAAGTGTACGTATAAACGTGCCTGTCCAGCGCTGTCCTATGTCAAGCACTGGCATGCCAGTGAAACTGGCTCCAGCCACTGGATACATGTAAACGTGCCTTATATCGTGCTTTATACCGTTAACGATCATTTTTGTCAGTACTACCTTATCGCGTACGATACAAAAAGTGCAATATGAGGTTGAAACGTAAGGTACTTAAGAACCGAAGGATCAAAATTAAATACAATTTTAAACACTTAGATTGTTATGACTGGCAAAATAATTTTGAATCAGCACTAAATTATCGAAAGCAACCAACTAAGTTAAATATCGCGTTTTTGGCAAAATTTTAGCTTACGATGTTTTTACAAATACCCGTGGATATAGAGTATAATTTTAATTTTAAATATTTTATAATGTAATTTTTTATTTCCAACTTGCATAGATTTTATATTATATTTTCTAACGTGAATGTTTAATACAACTTTATCTAAGATTCCTTGGTTTATCGTCTGGGATCAATAAAACATTTCAATATTTTACAGACGTTTCTGCAGTTTACTATGTTTGATAAATTTTTTATTATCTGGATTATAGGTTACAGTGTTAAAAATTAAAACTAGACGGACTAAAACATAAATAAATAAACACTGAAAACATTAAAATACTAAACGATAAAATGTTGCAGTTGGCGAAGCTGCAGACATTTCTAATATACATATCTTATCATATTTTACTGTACTCCTTTTGAAAACTAGTGATAGTTTTATGACACAGCTGACAATTCCAAATGCAATGCTATAAACCAGTAGCAAAATTATTTAACATTCTTTTATCTCAAATTTTACAGTCATTTTAATAAAGCAATAATGTAGTCACCTACATAAATGTTCAGGTATAAAATATCAGTAAGAAGCATTAAACTTTCTTAGAAAGGAGTAAAACTACTAATCAATATAAAATTTCTCATTATCAATTATTACGTTAAGATTTTTTTTGTATAACACCTGTACGGTGTTTGTATACTGCTATCTGGTCTTCTTGTTCTGATCGTGCCTATCGGATGTTGGCCACTACCATGGCTATTCTGACTTTGTTGACTACTGCCCTGAAAAGTCCGGTAGTGGTTAAGTTAAACCATTTTCGCAGGTTATGGAGAATGAATAATTGGTCTCTTCATTCATTTTGGTACCTTCCATAACAAATAATCTGTGTTCTGGTCAGCTGTTAAATCAATTCTTTAAATGATTCTCCCTTTTTAATTTCTGTGTAGCATTATTTAGACTAGTTTTGTCTAGTGGAACTATGTATTCCTGCCACTTTTTTTCTTTTTTATACTATGAGTTCACTGATTTCTTTTGGATATACGTTCCCTTTTGTTCTAGAGGTTATTGTGGGAGTATTTTCCCAAGCAACCTGTTGGACATTTTTTATAAAATTTCTAATTCGTTATCAAGTTACCTGGTATTTCTCAATGGTACAGCAAGATTAACAAGGTTTATTTTGAAGCTCTTCCAGTCAGTTTTTTTATTAGTCAATATTGGATTGAACCCTTTTTTGATCACTGTAGCACTCATAGTTAAAATTATCGGTGAGTGATCAGAGTTCATGTCCCAGCCGTCATTGATATCCAGATAGTTAGTTGAGATATTTTTGTAAATAAAGAAATCTATCAGGTCTGGAATTTTGTTCCTATCGGTAGGCCAGTATGTTGGTCTACCAGTAGATATTAATTCACCCTTTTGTTCTTTAACAGCTAACAATAGTTCTTTTGCTTTAGTTGTAGTTAGCCTAGAGCCCCAGTGGATATTCTTTGCATTAAAGTCGCCACCGATGATGTATCGTTTTCCTAAAGTGTTCATAAACTCTTTATATTATTCTCTTTTAATGGAGTATCTAAAAGCGACTTCCCACGATCGGCGATATTGCGGACGAGCGCGGACCAGCTCGTACCGACTCACCGTGGGAAATGTCTCGTCCGTGGTAGCACAGACACATCTGTGCTGGTGCGTCGTATTCATCGAGAATCGGTAACATCAAAGGTGCGGTACATGCCCGTGCGACACGCCGAGCGCGCCCGTGTTTAAACAGACAAGTGCAAGTCAGAAGTTGTTCATTCACTGACACAAGTAGTTGTCTGTAGTATTGTCAAAGTTGTTTTACAGTTTTTTTATAATTTTTTTGCTCAAAAATGGAATCGACAAACGAAGTTATTTTTGATTTTTTAAATTTGTATCAAAATGAACCAAGCTTATGGAATTATACGGCGCCAGAAAATAAGAACCGGAACGATATATATGATGCATGGAACCGAATAAAAAATCAATTAAAGAATAGTACTATTTCGATTAAAGTCTTAAAAAAAAAGAGTTTTTGAAATAAAGTTAAATCAAACAGTACTGTCACGGACCTACACATTGCAAAGCTTTGTGCCCTCCAATTTTTAAAAAACTGGCAGGAGCCTGGTCTACCTGGCCTTTCGGCTATACGACCGTTAACAAATCCACTGCCACCCTACGAGTCCGACACCAAAATGAAGGTGCCACGCCACGTACGCTAGACACGTTTCGTGGGGCTCCACCTTCCCCGTAGTACCTGTGTTGCGATTACCTCACCTACCCGTTATCCCCTCCCACAGGCGGATAGGTGACGCAGGCAGAGGAATTTCCACCTCGCACGTAGACAGGTCGCCGCCGAGGATCTCTCCTCTACCACTCTTAAATCTCCTGGCGGGTACGTGCCGGGACACCAACACCACGCTTGACACAAGGCCAAGAGAAGTGTGTACGGGCCCAGCTCGTTCCGCGAGCCGAACGAAGACGGGCCTACACAGACTGTCACGGACCGTAGGAAGAGCTCTGTCTGCGGTGCGTTGCCGTCCGTGCTCATCGGTTGTGCGCAATGATCTGTAGAATCGCCGATCGTGGGAAGCAGCTATAAACTTATATTTATGGTACGTTAAGATATATTATTAAGATTTCAATTTCTGTATGTTTAGACATTTAAATAAAGCTTGCACATTCCTAAGTATTTCTAAGTGTTCAACCATGACCGGAGTTAAAAAAGTAAGTGTTTATAGACTTTTGAAACAAAAAAGCAAGGAATTAGTACAAAGGCACCGAAAACGTCAACATAAAAAAAGCCAGAAATTTGATATAAACATATAATACGGGGTTCATTGTTCAATTATTTCATAAAAATTAACATTGCTCACCTGACCAGTTACAGGTGCATTATTGGGATCTCCGGATTCCTTTCCCCAAGAACATTTAACAATTTGACCGTTGATGTCTGTATTATGAACTGCTACTATAGCATGCGTAGCGGATTCTTTTGTAGAAAATCTGAAAAAGTAAAAAAAACGGCTATAAGTAAGAGTGATATACTGCCTTCAGAAGTAAAAACGAAGTAAGTTACTCAATAAGCAATTTGAGATTTTCAACTTTTTGGTCTCTGCTAGAAAAAAAAATCAATCAATTTACATTTTATGTACCACTTTGCGAGAGAAATCTCCCAGCAAACTATACAGGTTGTACTGTCTATAACGAGTTACAAAAGAAAATATGTTCTGTACTTAAAGTTAAATAAACTCCGCTAGCTACTTTCATAATTAATTCCTTCAAAACGCAAAATATTACGCAACCGCTAGTTTGGATTTAAACAGGAGCAGACCACCACAGAGCAAATTTACCGCGTCTGTAATTTTATTAATGAAGCCCTAGAAGCAAAGAAATTCAGTTTAGCAGCTTTTTCGAGTATTTTTTAAGCGTTTGATAGAGGATATTACCCGTTGGCTGTATAAACATAGGCAAGTTATTCTTCTAAACTATTTTCGTATCCTTAAGTCCTACACTAATATTTATTCAAAAATATTTCTCTTAGATATTTGTATATTTTTCTAATTCTAAATAAAAGATTGTTAAATTTTAGCAATCAGAAATTACGAACACGGGCGGAAGAAATAGGACTACATAACACTGATAGTGAATCAGTGGCATACGAAGATGAATCATATGAAGAGGAATAGGGCATTGAGAAAGTTATAAATTCTGATAGTGAATCAGAAAAGGAGAAATGTACCACTCACTGAAAGAAGCATTCTCCAAAGCCAAGAACTACTAGGACAAGACATATGATCATAATAGTTCGCTTACCAGGGTCTATAAAAACTACTAACAATTTAAAGGACGCTGTCGAGATTTAAAATTATTTCTTGGATCATCATCATCATCAATCAGCCAATCGCGTCCACTGCTGGACATAGGCCTCCCTCAGTTCTTTCCAGTGGTCTCTACACTGGGCCGCTTGTAGCCAGTTTCCCGTTACACGGTTTATATCATCGGTCCATCTATTTGGTGGTCGTCCTCAGCTTCTTTTATAGTTTCTGGGCCTCCATTCCATAATACGCCTTCTCCATCATCCATCTTGTGTCCTGGCTAAGTGCCCTGCCCAGTTTAACTTAAGCGTCGTGGTTCTTTTGATGACGTCTTGAATTCATGATCTTTGCCTAATTTGTTGGTTTGTTATGTGGTCTTGAAGGCTGACGTTCAGCATTGCACGTTCCATGGCTCGTTGTGTAACTCTGAGTTTATTCGCAGATTTTTGCGTGAGTGTTAAAGTCTCTTTTTATTTTGATCTCGTGTCCCAGATATTTGTAAGTGTCTGTTTGTTGTATTATTGTCGATAGTTATATTTCCACTCAATACGAGATTTGTCATAAGTTTAGTTTTCTTAAAGTTTATCTTTAATCCTGCTCTTTCAGACAGACTTTTAAGCGAATGTATCATAGAAACTGTATCCTGTAAGTTATCTGCGATTAATACAACATCATCTTCAAATTTTAGATGATTTAATCTTTCTCCATTATTCTTGATGCCCATATCTTGCCATTGAGTGTTCTTAAATATTTTTTTCGGCGTCACCTCTCACTGGCTTTCGTAACTCATCACTTTCCACACAACTATGTTTAAAAAAGGTCACAATGTTTTTAATTTTTAATAGCATATTTTGTAAATTAGGTATTTGTAAGCTATTTTGGGCAACTAAATTTAATGTGTGGGCAAACAAGAGAGGTGCTTCTTTTTTCCAACAGCAATTTTTACTGCTGCAACATATTTGCTGCATTATCAGTGACAACAGCAGATACTGTGTCAGTGCTAAATCCTCAGTCATTGCAGGTTCTAAGGAGCTCTTCTGCTATATATTCAGATGTATGTCTTTGATCCAGATAGTAAACTCCCAATGTAACTGATTGGAACTCCGTGCCTAGTCCAATATGACCAGTTACACCTAAAAAACTGCGGATCTGTATGTCTGACCAAATATCACTGGTCAAAGTCACATGTTCAACACTACAAATTTTTGATTTTAATAAAGTTGACAGGACATTATATTTCTCAGGAAGCCACCGTGTAATGGTACTTCTACTAGGTATGTTATATTGAGGAGCAGTCACTTCAAGCAGATGTTTGAAACCCTCATAACTTTAATAACACCTCAAACCATAATAGGTTTTAATAAAGTTGAAAAACAATGGGTTACCGGTTTCACTGTAGAGAAACTTTTACTGCATGTCATGAATAAATTGATTACTAACTTTAATAATATACAATACAATGTTTCCAATATAAATAGATCAAAATGGATGCACGTATGTACTTTTATTTTTTGAGCAACAAAAATGGTGAATGTGCTTATAAAAAAATTAATTTACACAAAAATATACCACGACTGTCATTTTAATTAAAATAGGAAGTCCTATAACTAGTACTTAAAAAATCCAGTAGTCAATCATTTATATAAATTTTACCTTACAAAGGCATATCCTTTTTCTTTAAATACTCTAATTTCTTGTATAGTTCCAAATGGAGCAAAAGTCTTTTGCATCAGTTCCTCTGTCAGACCGTTTGTTATACCTCCACAATATACTGTACAATTTGTTGGACTGCTTTGGTTGTAAACTTCATCGAATGTCAGTGGTTTGGAGTTTACTGAAACAAAAAAAAATAATTCTTTTTCAAATAATTAATATTTTTTGTTTTAAGTTCGCTTTAGAAAATTTCTTTCTATTTAACATTGCTTTTTTTTTCGACAAACCGACAGTTCTTTGTGGAAATCAAAGACAGACGTCAATCATTTACTTACGAAGAGAAAAAATTCATATCGAGAATGATAATTATTTTAAGAAGGTGGCTGTTGAAATCTTAGCCTAGTTCTAGAAAGCAGTCAAGGTACGCGAGGTACAAAGCTTTTAAACTTAGAGCTCGAGCTGGCCCAGATCCCAAAGAAAAAGGTAAGAAGCTATATTAAGGGTCAAGAAGACTCAAAATCTCTCCGATCTCTCAAAATCCGAGTTTTGACGGAGCGACCAGTTTCGCCAATATTCACTTGTCCACATGAACAAGGAATAGAATAGACACCACAGGAAGATAGGGGCGGTAATGGGTCCTTAGGAGAGGGTAGATATTGTGAGATTTTCTTGGGTGGTCGAAAAGTAGTCCTGATACCTTCTTTGCGAAGAATTTTGCCAATCCTATCAGTGACACTTCGAATATACGGAAGAAAAGCCACAGGAGTATTACCCGAAGATTCTGAATTTGTCGTCCTAGGGTGTAAAGGGGGATGTAGATGTCGGTGCGTACACCGACGTGTTACACCCTAGGACGACAAATTCAGAATCTTCGGGTAATACTCCTGTGGCTTTTCTTCCGTATATTCGAAGTGTCACTGATAGGATTGGCAAAATTCTTCGCAAAGAAGGTATCAGGACTACTTTTCGACCACCCAAGAAAATCTCACAATATCTACCCTCTCCTAAGGACCCATTACCGCCCCTATCTTCCTGTGGTGTCTATTCTATTCCTTGTTCATGTGGACAAGTGTATATTGGCGAAACTGGTCGCTCCGTCAAAACTCGGATTCAAGAGCATCAAAGATGCATTCGATCAGGTCTTTTCTCCCATTCTGCAGTTGCAGAACACTGCCAAGAAACCGGTCATTCCATATTGTTCGAAAAAACCCATATTATTTCTAAGAGCCCCTTCTTTTATTCCAGGAAAATCCGCGAATCTCTAGAGATCCGAAAAAATCCACATAATATCAATCGAGAGAAAGGATACTACTTGTCTCCCATCTGGAATCTCAGTCTAGAGCCGTCGTCCGGTCCCGCTACCACGATGCAGCCACATGATTGGCCAGCGCGCGCTTCTTGACGTTCGCGCCACGGAGTGTGCCGATACGTCCCGACACGACAGGTCACCGCGACTATAAATAGAGCGGTAGCGGAGTAATCGTCGGATTCACTCCCTGCCTCTCGACGCGTTAGTGTTCTGAGCTGTTGGACGTGAATCCCTGTCCTGGCATTTGGTTTTCACCTCTGGCTGCGTTGAGTAGTTGAGTTACTGTGACCAAATGCCCATCTTGGTAGTTAGTATTCGCCTCTGGTTGCGTTGAGTAACTGAGTTACCGTTGCTAACTACCCATCTTCCTTTCTTTTTCTTTTTTGTTCTCCTGAAGAAGCTACATACAATTGTAGCGAAACGTCGAGATGAACCCACTTTTGGGTCACTCACAAATGACACGGTCCAAACCCGGAAGACGAATAAACTATAATTCTGACTCTGGCCGTGGAAGCCTACGATTTCATTTGACTTCTTTCTGTTGTTTGTATAAGTTTTTAACCTTTGGATCTGCTTTGCCTGCCGTAGCGCATATACATCATGTTGATATTAAATGGTTTACATGCCTGTTGCATCACAGTGATTCGTTCCAAGCTTATTATCAAGTTAATTACTGATTTCTTTATTATGTTTCTTATTAATAATCCGACGCCATGTCTGTAGCATGGATCCTTGTTTGTAGATCCAGAATAGTAAAACAGTGTGTCTTCATGTTGACCTATTCCCTTTCCAGACGATCTCGTTTTACTGGTTCCTAAAATATCAATATTAAAACGTTTCATTTCTTCATTTCTTTAACGACATTATCTGACTTTCCTGATGCATATCTATGCAGAAATTCTACCTTTTAATTTTTTATTTGAAACCGGGGGTTCTTCGCTCTCTGTGGTGATTTAGCAATCAGTTGGAGTGAGTACCATTTTTTCAACTTGATTTAATAAAGTAATATTGGCAATATGAATTACTAGGGGAAATTTTATTTGCATAGTCTCCCCTTACTTTCTCAACTAAAATTTCAGCCGTTCCTGAAATATAGTACTGACGCTTTTTGCAGTCGGAGTAGCTGCTGTACTTCTTTACTACGCCCAAAAGCCTGAGCTGCAACTTCCACCATTGACGGTGAACCGTAAATTTTCTACACAAAACTGGATCACATTCTAAACTTAGCCATCTATTCACTGCGGTGTACTAAAATGTTAAGTACCCATTTCCGCAAATTAAAAGCACCAGATTGGAATTACCCAAGTAAACGACAGAGAAGGTGCCTGTGTCCCGGAAATAAATTGATTTCTGTTACCGTCGCTTGTAGAAAAGTGTTGGATATGTGCAATGAAAACACTTTGCAATGAAAAAACATGCAACATCGAGCAAAACTAGCATATATTAGGTTTTTTATGTTCTGATAATACACAAATTTCGAACTGACCTCCCTATCTCGAAACAAGTATTTCACACTTGAAATGTCTCTAGAGTAGTGGAAAATCTAAAACTGGTAGTAGATTGTCAATTGTCAAAGTCATAACGGTCACTTAATATAAAAATTGTCTAACAAGATTGAGGAAATTACACTGGATGGACCAAGTAATTGCATAAATTTAGGGAAGAAGTATAAAAAGGCAATTTAGTAAAACGCAGCAAGTAGACAGTTTTCGCACTGCCTGATATTAACATACTTACAAATTAATTATATTACAAAGTATAGACATTACAAAATACATTACAATTTCTATTTACCTATTTAAAAACAAATATAGTATTTTATTTTGGAAAACGGAATATTTCATTTTTATATACCACTTCTACTATAACGCTTGACTAACTATGTTCAAGTTATACTAGCATTTTTCAAAACTGTAAACATTTCATTAATTTTATAAAATGGAATCGAGTGGTACTTTAGGCATTCAAGAGTGTTTGGAAATCGTTGTTTACTATACTGCGCGTCAACTTGAACACTGTATTTTAGGCAGCATGAAAATCATTCAAATTACTCCAATGTTTTATGGAACATTAATTTAGAGATTGTTCTTTACCGTAACATAAAAATAAATGAACTTTTATGAAATAATAATGTCTTTATTATAACAAGAAATACATAGATAAAAACATACAGAAGTTAAAACACTTCACTATTGTATTTAGGTATATAAAATAAACATGTAGTTAAAACTTTTACAAGAAGTGTCGTCAAAATTTATACAGTAGCAGCATAACGTTTTCGATCTAATCAGATCATCTTCAGTGCCTTATGTACTTGAAGCTAACAATGAAATTTGTGGCTATGACATCCATATATGGGTTATATCTTTCCAAACTTAAATTATATGTTGACTCTAGGTCGATGACAATGGATAAATTTAATACTTGAGGAACTACATATCTCTCTGCTGGGTTTTTAACACGTGGTTCTTATCAGTTAAGATGACACAGACCAAGTGTCGAGGGCGAAAAACTTGTAGCTTTGCTTTGAAAATGGATAATAAGTTCTAATCAATGTTATGCAATAGAATTGGTTCCAAACAACCGATTAAAATACTTATTTCAGTTGGAGTAGCTAAAAAATAGTTTTATAAATTTAATTTTGTTTTTAGAAATAAGACCTTTTGCACGAACTCACGTGGAAAGAAGTCGTTTTGCATGTAAAATGTTGTGCACATAAGCTGATTTACAGGTAAATAAAGTAATAAAGCAATAAAGCAAAGGAACAATAATTTTCTGACTAAGCTTTTATTTTGAATAAATAATAATATACGCCTTACCTAAGTGACAAAGATTGTCATAATAGGTAGTTAATGCAACAAATAGTTTTTTAAATATGCAAGTAACAGCGTTCATCGTCAAGACAGTCAATCATTTCTTCCTGCTCCTCACCAGCAGCTACTGTAGTAAGGTCATCAAAAATAAATTCTACCAATTCTTGGTACCAACCAAGGCTCTTCAAAGATTTTTTTCAAAAGTTTGTTAACATCGTTGGTATTTTCTTTGTTTAATACATGATGAAGTGGTCGTTCTTCCAGTCTCACTTGTCTTAGATTCTTTTTTCCTTTCTTTCTCAAAGACACAAAAGACTCTTCTTGTTCATAGCTGTAGTTTTTCAAGCCTCTTACCAACACAATCTTTTTGTAAGTCTTTCCTTTTCCATTTTTTCGGAGGTGTTCTGAGGCTGTGTGGTTTATAATCAATGTCCCTACTTAGATACAATCTTTAAGACTTCCTTTCGCTGTAATATGATTCATATCCTCTGAGCTTTTTTATGTACTATCTAATACTTTCCTTCTTCACATAGTACTTATTTCTGGTAGTGTCACCTCCTCTTTTCTCTTGAACAGCAAACCTAAAATGCACTTATTTTGCCATGTTTTTTATTCTTGTTTCTCCAACACCAATAAAATTGTGAAAAAATGTTAAGCATACACAAGTTTTAGCACCAGAGACAGTTGGAAAGAAGTATTTTATTGAGTACTTTCACTAAGATCCAGGTTTTTGATTTTTGTTTTTGTTTACTGGCCTAGGTATATGTCTTTTGATTTGTGTTGTATGAATTAGACTGGCAGTTATATTGTTAACTGGCAGTTATTTTTTTTTCTTGTCTAAAACTTTATAAAACTCTTCTTTAAAAGCTTTGATGTAATAAGGCCTTATTCTTCCGAACGTGAACCGATTTTTGTTGTGCTTACATGGTTCTTTTAGGAGTTGCATGCCTGGTAATTTGTTCACTTTTCCTTGTTCCTCCTGTAACTCTTCTTTTTTACTCCCTTCCAACACTTACACTTTCATCTGCATCATCCATTCTCCTTTAAATAATAACGCAATTACTAATTATTTCTAAATACGTTGACAATCTAAACAGTAGTCAAAAAAACTTTTATTACAAAACCTTTACATAACCCCAAATTTGCAAGACTCACTGTGCCAGCTAAGTGGCAGAGAGTTGACCCCTAAAAATCATACGAACAAGCTGAATTTGGCAGAGAATAATAATTTTGGGACCTGAATTTTGAGAATATTAAGACCTCCCTCTCAGGGGGTAAAAACGCAAAAAAATAGATTTACCAAAAATCTATACATCGTAGAGAAAAATGTTTCAAATAAAAAATGTAGCTGAGATAATTTTAAACAAAAATATTTATAAGCATTTTTTGTGTAGAATGGACTGTTCTCTAAGAAACAAAGTTTGAAGCGACCGTCGATTTTGCATGTCAGTTAAGCGCGCGAAATCAATGTTCAATAAAATTTGTAACAGCTCGACGGTAAAAATTCGATATCTTTTGATCCAAATGACCTATGAACAAAAATTAAGATGCATTTTAAAGGCACAGAGTGCAGCTTTCGTATAGGGTTTTTGTATTTTGGAAAATTTTTTATTTTCCGAAAATAAAAAATTTTCCCTGCTCCTGGTACCAATATTTTTGTGGCATTAGGTCATGAGTCATTATTTTTGTATTACCTACCTAACTTATATGTTTGTTGTAATATTGTTTTATATGTGATTAATGATGGATCATATAACCCATTAAATACAGATCAAATGAAAGTTTGCTAAAAACACTGATATAATCGAAAAAAGAGTTTTACTAGGATTGCTCTATTTAGCTGGGTGTTTGAAAAGAAATCGGATAAAGAAGAGCTGTGGGAGCGAAATGGCAGAAGGGTTGACATGTTTTGATTAACCATGTTGCAGCAACGTTATTTACCTTTGTTAAGACATCTTTGATTTAATGATTTAGAAACTCGAGACCAAAGAAAATTGTCTGATAAGCTAGCTCCTATAAGACAACTGTTGGAAAACCAACTAATTTTTTACTGCTCCAATTTGATTTAACGCCGCCTCTGTAGTTTGAATATCAAACATTATCTATTAGTAAAAAAGACCAGACAATCGTCAGCGTATTTGACACCTCTTCAGCCCACACACCTCTCCACCGTCCCTTTGCCCCCTCTAGTCGCATAGACCCCAGTCGCATTAAGTATTTCAAATTGTTAAGTCGATCAAGACGTCTCTCTCTCTCTCTCGCCTGTGCCACACAATTGTTCTTACAAGAGCATAGTTAAATTTAGTTTAGTGTTGTAAAGTGTATACAAAAATATATTGTGGAAGTTAATAAACCGCTAATAAAGGTTTAAGTGTATAATTTTTCACCATCACAAAAGGAAATAAACGAACCAGCAACCAACTAAATCCTGTAACAAAATTAGACAGGTCACCACGAGGGTTTGAACCCTCTTTTTGAGGGTACCCTTTTGGTTTGAAGAGTACCTCTTCCAAACCAAACAAATACGGATTAAAAAGGTTTGCCTTAGTTGATATAAAAACCTGATATACTTTAAATTAAAACTATATGTTTTTTTACAACTAGAGGGACTCTTTCAGTTAAAAAATGATCCAGCTAGAATTGTCTAGAGATTAATTGATCCAATATTGGGTACTGAAAGAAAACTTACGTCTGATAATTGGTTTACTAGCTTTTAGCTTATTACTAAACTTTTGATCACAATCTGATATACGTCGGTACCGTGAGAAAAAACAAAAGACAGTTAAAGTTGGAGTTTGGGGTATAAACACCAAACATTTCCAAGAAAATACATCAATACCTAGAGATAGACGAGGGAAGACAAATAAATGGAACAGGTAAATTCAAGTATTTAGGAACCATAATATCGAACCAGGGAACAACAGAAGAAGATATAAACAACAGACTGAGACAAACAAGAAACTGTATAAGACAACTAAACTCAGTGTTGTGGGATAAGAACATTACGATAAAGACAAAAAAGAGAATATATAACACCCTGACAAGAAGTATCCTGACATATGGGTCCGAAAACTGGACAATAAACAAGAGAAATAGAGGTAGAATAAGAGCAGTAGAAATGGAGTTCCTGAGGAGAAGCTGTAGACTTACAAAAAGAGACAGAATTGAAAACGCAGAGATTAAGCGGAGAATGGGAGTGCAATCAGACATAATCGACTATATAGAGGAGAAGAGACTATCCTGGTACGGCCACGTCAGAAGAGCGGACAGAGGACGCTGGATAAACAAAATCACAGAATGGAGCCCGATTGGAAGAAGAAAGAGAGGCAGACCCCGAAGGTCATTCAGAGATGAAATCGACGAGGCTATGGAGAAAAGAAACCTGCGAGATGGCGACTGGAATGACAGGGAAAGTTGGAGAAAACGGTTGAGTGAAGGAAGACAGTGAAAACTGTGGAAATCCTTAGTAGTAGTATACATCAATATCATCCTATATACCCAACAAGGGAAAAATGTCATCAACTATGCACAATAATGATCAAATAGACGAATTAACAGGTGATCAACAGAAGCCTGAGCTTATATTGTTTTATAATTCAACGAAAGGTGAGGTCAAAATACCCACAGATATCCAATGTTGTTTTTTTATCCACGAATGTGGCTGGAATAAATTTCCAAATTAAAAATCTGGCCAATAATCAAAATGATAAGTTGCTTTGTAGAATATACATAAAACGGTTGACCGCAAAGCTAATCGACCAGCATCCAAAGCGTCGCTCAATGGTGGAAAATATCTGTTCAGCTATTCGCAACCGACGCCAAGAAGTGATTGGAACTTCAAGTGAACTTCCAGGAGTTCCAGAATTCCAAAAATATATATATTAAAAACAATGTAGTTTTTGCATTAAAGACAGTAAGACTCGATCTTAATATAATAAAAGTTAATTTGCATGAACCCTTGTTTTATTTTTCACAATTTATGGACATCCAGCATTTATTAAATATTTTTTAAGGTTATATTATTTATTGGGCCTACATTACATTTTATTGTTTAAATGATATTCATAAAGAAGTAAAGCGTAATAATATACCAGTATTGTTTTGATTTTCTATTTAATAATTTATTAAATTTTGTGTCTTACAGACTTAACGCCACTACTGGTGTTCCGATATAGGGCACCACCAGTGCAGGGTTAATGTGTAACATACCTTCACTTTTTGGTGCTGGCGGTTTCCGTGTTGCCCAGTTGGTTCTGATACTTCGGCTACCTAACCATTGACCATTCATTGCCGCTATTGCACTTTCTGCTTCCTGTAACAAAATAAAATAAATGTTTTTACTACTACTGAAAAATGAATGCGACTTAAAGGACAGAGGGGTAGAATTAATAGTTAAATTTAATTGTGTTCGCGTGGGTTTCTTCTTTCCTTTGGAAGCTATCAGCTTTCCAACAAAACCAGAAAAAACAGGTTTATGAGGGCCTAGTATACCTAGGGCTCTTGTATTAAGCCCTCACATAGCAACAAGTTCTGTAGAAGCTTCCTCACCCTTGATTGGAATAATGGAGACCTGTGTGAGCCGTGTACGCCTCTTTGTCATCTCCTACATTTGTATTTATATCTTTAGAAGAGTCACTTATTTCTGAGTCATTTCCTAGGTTATCTTATTTCTCCTATGCTGTGTCAATGTTATAATACAACAGAATTCGCCATCTCTCTGAGGCATCGCTTAGGCAACACTTTTTCCGTGTGACACTACCGATTAATTAGTCTGAACCACAACTTAAAAATTTTTCTTCGTATTATTCATAAAATAATAAGAAGTAATTGCAAAAGAGGCCTAGATATAACCCAGTTTGGATTTAGTACAACATTAAATGGTGTAAAATTTATTAAGAACCAAAGCCATTGATGGTAGAGACCTACATATCATTGAAAACTTGTTTTGAAAGCAGAAAGCAGTCATACGATTGGATGAGAGATCGACCGACGAATGTTTTATTCAAAAAGGTGACACACAGGATAAGATTTTTAAACAGGATTTGCAAGATAAAGATTTTGAAGTGACAGCAATGATGAGCTGATTAATAATCTTAGGTACACTAACGACACAAAAGATGAAGATGTACTAACAAAGAATTAGCGGATGAGTGGATAAATATATTGATAATAAAAATAGAAAAAAATGAGTAGACGGAACAGCCGGAACTAGACAAGAAACTGAGAAGTAGTCAAGCAGGCTTCTGTACCGAATGCTCCACCATTGATCATATTTGTATTCTTAGAATTATATAAGAACAAGCAAATGAACGACAAAAAGATATAGATATAAGTTTTACCGACTTTGGAAAATGCCTTCAAACATATAAATAGTGTACAGATTTGGAAAGATAAGACTATATGGGATTACAGAAAATATCATTCTTCTTCTCATGGCGCTGTCTCCTTTCGGAGGTTGGCGATCCAAAGTGCAATTGTAGTTTTGGAAACTGCTGCGAATGATTTGCTCAGGTCTTTCAGCCACGAGTTTTTGCGTCTTCTGTACGCGATCTTTTGCCCTGTACTTCTCCTTCCAGTATAACTTAAAGTAATTCGAATCTTTCGCCTCTCAACACATGACCCAAGTATTGCATTTTCCTATCTTTGATTATTCTTAGTAATTCTTTTTGTTTACACATGCGACGCAGTACCTCAACATTAGTAACTCTTTGTACTCATGGAATTCTCAACATTCGTCTGTATATATATATATATATATATATATATATATATATATATATATATATATATATATATATATATATCTTAAAGACATCTATTCTTTTTTCTATTTCAGAGTCCATTGTCCAACTTTCACAGCCATACAGTAAGACAGAAAAAACGTAACATCTGATCATTCGGATTCCAAGATGCAGACTAAGGTCTGATCTTGTAAAAAATATTTTCATGCTCATGAATGCTTTTCTTGCTTGTTCGATTCTTGATAGGATTTCTTTTTTGGATTACACTGACTATTAATGTTTGCTCCCAAATATTTTATGGAATTTACCTGTTCTATTATTTGACCCTTGGCATACACACGTACGTTTATTGGTGTCTTTAGTTTTGGAAACGTCTAGATGTAAACAACATTTCGCTGTGGTGAACTACCGCATTTATTATACTTTGTAGTTCTTGTGCGTTGCTTGCCATTAAGACGGTATTATCAGCATATCTGATGTTGTCTATGCTGATTCCGTTAATCTTAATTCCGCCTTGGACTTCGTCTAATGCTTCTCTGAATATAGACTCCGAATACAAATTAAACAGTAGCGGTGATAAGACGCAACCCTGTCTCACTCCTCGTCGGATTTGTATATCTTCGGATGTTGTGTGGCCTATTTCGATTGTTGCCGTTTGGTGCCAGTATAGTTCTGAGATAATTCGCAAGTCTTGTTCGTCAACTCCAGTTGTTCTCCATATACCATTAACTTAATCAAACTTTTGTGTAAAAAATACAAAGCCACACTGGAGCAGTACCATAGAAAGTGGAATCAAGCTGGGATGTGTACTGTCCTCTGCCCTATTCCTTATTATGACAGATTATATAATGAGAAATGTAACTGATGATCGAACAGGCATTAGATGAAACTTATTTAAATAGTTAAAAGACATCTGCCTGCTAACCAAACACTGCAATCATATGCAAACAAAAAGTGACCAGTTGGCATACTACTTCGACATGATCGCTTTGAAAACCAAGATATTAACAAATAATAACCAGTTAAATAATAAAATAATGATAAAGAATAAAAAATTAAAAGAAAAAGTAGACAAAAGAAGGTTATAAAAAGATATAAAGATGAGAATAATACGGGCTCAAAATGCATTCAATGATTTAAACAAAATTTGGCAAGCAACTAAAATATTGGAAACAAGAAAAATTAAAGTCTTTAATAGCTGCATCCAAACTATATTACTTTACATAACAAAAACATGAAAACAGGGTAAAATTATATCTAAAAACATTTGTTAGGAAATCTTTCAGCAATATTCTGAAAATATACTGGCCTACCAGAGCAAAAAATACAGTACTTTGGGAATGAACAAAATACACTATCATATCTACTACAATAAAAAAAATGGAAATGGTTTGGGCATACCTTCAGGAAAGATTAAAACAACATAGTGAAGCAAGCACTTGAATATCAACCTGAGAGAAAAAGGAAGTGAGAAACATCAGACAACAGCTAGAAAAGAACTACAATTGGAGAACACAAAAAAAAACTGGAGTAAGATAGGTAAAGTCAAAAATAAAGCATGAAATAGAAGAGAATAGAAGGATTTCGTACAGAGTTTATCTAGAGAATGAACAAGAAAGTAGATGCGCCGAATGGCCAGCCAGTCATCTTATACTTTGGCCAAGAAATGCATAAGCGTCTAATACTAGCAGGTATTGCACTAGAGAGAGAAAGAGACTAAAACAGACTTCTTAATAAAAAATATGAACATGGAAGTCACATATAATATCTAAGAAACCTTAAGTTAAGCATAAACTGGCTAATAAATAAAAAAATTAGTAATCCGTGGAAAATAAAAGAGCTATTACAGGACATACTAAAACCAATATGGACAGTTTGACATAGAACTATTGCATAAATATTTTTAAACGATTATTAATAAATCTCTGAAACGTTTATCAAGTTGGTATTGATAGAATTTACAATTTTCACTGTAAATTTCTTCGATATTTATCGTTTAAACTCAGTTGTTATTTAGTTGATTCTACTATTCTGAAATGTCACTTATATTTACCTTAAAAACCGTTGGTTTTGAGTACGAGTTAATTTTATTATTTAAATTAATAAAAAGTTTCAAATATATTGCTCTGAGATTTTGGCTAAAATCCATTTTGCAGTTACTAATCGCTAAACGAGATAGTCGGTCTCGTTTCAAGTCTCAATATGTAGAACCAATTCTGTTTATTGTTCATTTTTATCACGATGTTTTAAGCAATGCTAGTCTGATTCAGGAGTTTGATTTGTCCTCAGATTTAAATAGTTTCAGAGCAGCACTTCTCGATGTGTCCCGTGGGCGGTAATTGTTATCAGACTATACATTTTATTTCGTTTTTTTCATTTATTAATATTTGTTTTATTGTCTTTGATATTTTCTGAGTGTATTTTCTTATTATAGCGAAATGGTTTCGTCAGTAAATAAACAAATAAATAGATACGCTAACAAGTTATGAAATATGAAGCGGAATGAAATTAAAATATCGGAGAGGTACAAGGAAACAAACTGGGGATGTTAAAAGCTTGCTTAGAAAGAAGTTCATTCTTATTAGATACAATGCTGGTGATTCTAAAAACCAAATGAGTGGAACTCTAAGTGTTGATGAATGTAGAAAATTTACTCTACTGAAAAATCGAATTGTTAGTTACAAAAACTGATCCAAAAACACGTCATGGACCAAAAGGTGAAGAATTATATTAATAAAACTCAATAAAATAACGTTTGATTAAAAATCTACCAATTATAATTTATGATACTCAAGGACCACTCAAAACTTCTGCAAAAGTTCAGAGGTTCCGATTTCTCTACACTGTTCTTTCTGTATAAAACACTAACCAGATCCAAAATCGAATACGGTTCAATTGTTTATGCCTCTAAAACCAAGACTATCCTTAAACCGCTAGATACTTCTTCTTCTTTTGGCATCATAACCCTGGATGGGTCTTTGCCTGTCTGGCTATATCCTTCCATTCAGATCTCTCTTGTGCCCTTCTTCTCCATTGTCTTATGTTCATTGTTTTCAGGTCGTCTTCCACGTCATCCAACCATCTCGTTCTGGGCCTTCCTTTTTTTCGCCTTCCTATGGGCTTCCATTGTAACATTTTCTTAGTTGTTTTTGCATCGCTTTGTCTCTGCACATGTCCCAGCTATGACAGTCTTTGACTTTTCACAAATCTTACAATGTCATAACCTTCATTTAACTCATTAACCTCGTCGTTTCTCCTGATTCTCCATGTGCCATATTCCTCTTGTACCGGGTCATATACTTTCCTCAGTATTTTTCTCTCGAATGTCCTGAGTTGGGCTTCATCTTTTTTCGTCATTACCCAAGTTTCACATCCATAGGTTACTACGGGTCTAATCAGTGTTCTATAGATAGTCATTTTGGTTCTTTTGTCTAATAATTTCGATGTCATCAATCTTTTATTAGCATAGTATGTACGATTCCCGCTGGAAATACGTGCATTAATTTCGCTACTTACGGAGTTCTTCTGATTGATTTCTGTGCCGAGATATGTAAAGGCATCCACTCGTTCGATAGTATAGTTGTCTATTGTGATATTATTTTCATTGTCAGTTATTCTTTTGACTGTCATATACTTCGTTTTTGCTTCGTTTATTTTAAGACCTCTTTTTCTTGCTTCAGGATCAATTTGTTTGAACACTCCCATTAGTCGTGGCTTATTCCTACTAATGATGGCTACATCGTCTGCATATGCAGTAATTTGTACTGATTTGGTGTTTATATGGCCGGTTATATTGTTTTTTCTGATGACTGCCTCAAGAACTAGGTTGAATAGCATGGTTGATAGGGCATCTCCCTGTCTTACTCCCATGTTGATGTTAAATAGGGGAGTCAGTTCTCCATCTACTCTGACTGCGGCTTTTGAACCCTGCAACGTCATTTTTATGAGGCTGATGTATTTCTTAGGTATACCTAGATTACAAAGGTCTTCCAGCATTCTGTCTCTATTCACACTATCAAAAGCTTGTTTAAAGTCTATATACATATTATATAGGTCTATGTCGTATTAAACCGCTAGATACAATCCACAATATCGCACTTTAGATCGTTCTCGGAGCTTTTTACACGTCACCCATAGAAAGTTTATATTGCGAAAATGGAGAATCCTTATTGCAGTATAGGCAGACACTTCTAACACTTTCACATACTTCTTCTGTAGCTATCAATAGGGAGCATCCACTATTTGAAAATACGTTTTCCGAAAATAATCTCGACCTTCTCTAATAGACCTCGGACTGGAAAACTTTATTACATGCAAGTAAGATCAATTTTAAATAAATTTGACGCATCATTCCAAGATGTGTTTCACTGCAACATCCAAAATCCGAAAACTTGATTAACAGATATCCCTAATTGCAATACATCTTTAATAGAGTTCTTTAAAAAATACACCAATACCTTACTAATAAAAAACAAACTAAACGAGACTACCTAAACTACATAAAAATCTTCACCAATGCTTCTTAATCTAATGATGGCATTGGTTGTGCATTTGTTGCTCCAACGTCTGCTTTCCAATTTAAACTACTAGTAGTTCAAATGTTTTCACAGCTCTACCGTGTCCTAAAATATGCAAATCTCAAATATTTCAAAACCTCTGTTTCTTACTGACTAGCTCAGATCTCTTCTTGCAATGCATTATCTGTATCCCAACATTCCTTTGGAGAAGCTAATAAAAACTGAACTACAAATTTCCCAAAAGAACAATATAAATCCTAAATTTATATGGATACCATCGCATATAGAAATTATCGGCAATAAATAAGAAGAGAGCAAGAAGCAAGAAATAATCGGCAAAACGTTTTTTAAACAAAAAATCATTGGTCAGTCGCAGGGCAAATGATTTCTGTCGCAGTCTAAACTAAGATCTATAAAACTAGATAAACGACAGTGGAAAACTAGTGGTAGTACACGGTTTCCATTCTCATTTCTAATAATCTCATAGAATCGTTAAGATAGTCTTGGGAAATATCGTTACCGATTAGAACTTTTAAGTCACCTAAAATAATCATATACTCGTTAACTTGAGTGTCGTTTATCTTCGTATGCAGGTTTAAAAAAAATCTCTTTGATACATTCCTCTCTATTTATTCAAGTGCGTATACTTCTATAATGCTAATTTGTTTCCTTCTAGTTTTTTTCATTTTTTATTGATTAATATACGGGCTCTTTCTTAAGTTCTTATTTCTTTTGGTACGCCACTGTACACCATCAGGTAGTTGTCTAACATTTTTTAACTTTTTCCTTTTTTCCTGTTTCTTGGATATCTATCACATATGTCTATCTGTGCATCAAGAAGTTCTTTAGTGGGTTCCTTTTTTCTTGTGTTAAGGATTTTGGCGTTCTAGACAAGGCGAAAAGTTTGGGTTTTACCAAAATAAGGTTGGAAAGATTGCCTAGGCAAAAAAATTTTCAAAGTTTTTTAAACAGTTTTCAAACAAATTTTAACAATGAATTTTTTCAACCCAGACAATTTTTTTCCAATTTTTCTGACCACTCCGAACAAAATAGTTTTGTTGTAATTTTCTGTAAACTTTATTGTTTTATAGTTATTATCAATTTAAAATATTAAATATTATATATATTATAATTAAAAAAACATAGCTATAAAATATTATTTTTGAATTTACCAAGGCCCTAAATTCAAGTTCGATCCTTGTTCTATCATTTCCCGAGTTTTTTCCTTAAGTATTTTCGGTTTATTTAATTTTAAAACATTGTTTTTTAATCGTTCATGAAGAGTGTAGGATGCTCAAAAAAACAATGGACACCGCAACGAACAAAAGTGGATAACACATGAATAAAAAAAAGAGAACGAATTTGTTAATTGCCCAATACTGACGAATTCTCAGAAAACCTCAATAATCAAAATAATAATAAATTTCATGTTTGGAGATCCACCCCCCATTTGCTAGAAAAATCGATTATAACTTCACACGACAATAAGTTGATTTGACGATTGTTGTATATAAAATTGAATGATTTTTATCGTACTTCTAATAAATTGATAACTTGTTCGAACAAGGGTTTGAACTGCTGGAATAATTTTATTTTGTAACAATTTGAAATACATTTTGGTATTCAAATTGCCTTCAATAAAGAAAGGGCCAATAAAATATCATCCCAGAATTCTATGTCTGAATTTCAATTCGGAGATATTTCGACGATACAGTAAGGCTTAAAGGTTTATTTTTCGGCTATCAATAACTAACGACGGATGAATTACGGGATGTTTTCTGTGATTAAAGGGAAATGAAATCTTATATAAAAGTATTTAATATATATATATATATATATATATATATATATATACATATATATATATATATATATATATATATATATATATATATATATATACGATACACAAGGTCGATAATTCCATATGGTACATAATATCCAAAAAAATTTATTTGCATTTGAGTATTTAAAAAAATGTAGGCAATGATATTCTCCAGGCTTGGGTAATATGTAGACTTCTACAGGGTACTGATTAATAATTACCTTATTATGCATTATTATACCCTATATATTTTCTCATATTTGGATTGCTCTCATAATCCCTGTTGTTACAATAAAGGGTTTGACACTAGTGTATAAAGTACACTCGCGATCATAAAATCCGGGTCACCTTGAAAATCACCGATATTTCATTTTTAACGGGCTTTATCGTAAATAATAATAAAATAAATACAAACTAATGCATGTTTCTGGGAATTGTTGTCGGCTTAGCGGTTTCCTTTGCAACAAAGAATTTCAATGGTGCCGATTTCGCGGGAAAGCGCACACTTCCCAAAATGAACTGTACCTGTAACTGCCGCTTGTTTTAAATGTCTCATTTGTGCTTCGACTTTCTATTCAAACGCAATGAACAAACGTTTATTATTGCCACCATTAGTGTTTATTAGTGCCATTATTAGTGTTTATTATTGTTTATTTTTTGCCAAAATACCCTTGACTGTTGTTGAAACGACACAAATTGTTGCGCTTGTGAAAGACGGTCACACTCAACGGCAAGTCGCAAGAACTGTTGGCGTAAACCTTTCTACGGTTCAACGAGTGCTTCAACGCTTTCAGGAGAAGGGTTTGCTATCCAGACGACCTGGCTCTGGACGAAGAAGAATGACCACGGTACGAGATGACCGTTTTCTTGTGTTTCAGGCTTTACGAAACCGGACCTTAACTGCGATTATGCATCGAAATCGTCTACAGGAAGTACGAAATCGCAATGTTAGCGTTGCAACAGTCAGGAGAAGACTTCGTTCTTTTAGACTATCATCTCAGGTAATGGCTACATGACCGCCACTTCGCCTGGAGCATCGAGTTGCACGACTAGCTTTTGATCGACAATACGGGCATTGGGGAATTAACGATTGGAGCAAAGAGTTATTCTCAGATGAATCCCCTTTCTGCCTAACTGGATCCGATGGACGTGTAAGAGTTTGGAGGAGAATCGGTGAATGAATTTCACAAGCTTGCATTGCTCCAAGAATGCCATTTGGTGGAGGCTCGGTCATGGCTTGGGGAGGTGTATCTTCCGACTTCCGCACAGAATTACCCTTTAACGAAAATGGGTCCTTAACTGCACGAAGGGACATTACGGAGATTCTGAAAGAACATGTTATGCATATCATGCCAAGGCTTGGAAATAACGTCGTTTTTATGCAGAACAACGCGCGAACGCACGTTGCCACGATCATTATGCAATACTTGGACGAGGTTGCAATTACGAGGTTACCCTGGCCAGCTAGGTCTCCTGACCTGAATCCTATCGAACATATCTGGGACGATTTGAAAAAACGTATTCATCCCCTAACATCTCCTCCTAACAACGGACAGGAGCTTAAGGATCTGTTAGTGAGAGAGTGGAATAACATACCACAACACGTAATCCGGAGAAAAATTGAGAGTATGCCCCGTCGTCTGCAAGAGGTCATTAGAGCAAGTGGAGGCAATATACGATATTAGTCATTGAAATTTCACTGACATTTTACCATGTTCTGTATTTTCTATTTTTTTCGTATGCCTGTTTTATCAACAATTTGGTTTGTTTTCTGCTTTTTAAATAAAAACAATAAAAAACCGTTTTTTTTTTCCTTTAAAATAAACATTGATGACAAATAAAAAATACGTTAGCCTAAAAAGAAGGTTATTACTGCATCAGAGGCAAAAATATTCCAGAAACTTGAAATTTTCAAGGTGACCCGGATTTTATGATCGCGAGTGTATTTAACGAGTTATGACCATTTTTTTTTAAACTCGCTATGAAATAAACACACTGTATGTAAAAAAGGAGTGAATAAATAAGTATTCGTTTTACATATTAAGTTAAACTTAATAATTAACTTAAACTTAATAATTAAGTTATTGATAAATACTAGTATACAGGGTGAATTACAAAAGAAAATTACGATTTTCTCTAGTTTTTCAATGTAAAACTCATATATTTAACCTTGTCAAAAGATTTCATTTATAATAGGTACTCTTTCATTTTTGTTAAGCATCTACCTAAACCTAACCTAAACTTATTACATTCCAATTTATCATTTTTTTAAATTCAATGGTAAATTCATTTTAAAACATTTCCTGTTATATTTACACTTTTAAATAAGTTATTCTAGCATAATTGTTATAGACGAGACCATTTTAGTCAATAATATATATTCATAATTTTACTATCTTACTAATAAAACACTCGTATTCTAAGTTTATTCCGTATTTATACCTAGAATAGTTATCCTAAGTATAAGGTAAATATAATACTAAAATAATTTGTTACAAATAAACTCGGTCTATGTTAGTTATAAGTATTCCCATTTTATTCCGAAATAATAGTTTGGCAATGTCGCAATCTTTTGCACAAATACATAGAACAACGACATATTGAGTGAAATATGTCAATTTTGATTTTTCTTTGAAACTGACACCAAATGTATCTTTATTTGTTATCTTATATGTTCAGTTTGAGTATTTTAAAAACCTTACACCATCTTTAGAAAAGCGATATCTTATTCTAAATTCTCGATCAGTGTATTTTGAAAAGGGATGTATTCTTTCTTTAAAAGTTTTTCTTTTTCGTGTATTTTCCATCATGTTAATTAAATTATCAACTTCCTCGACAGCTGCAACACCTCTTAAACACATTTTTTTATTATATAGCTACACACAAAACAATACAAAAAATAATATATTCTTGTCACTGATGACTATGACATTCATAAAATAGGTTATACTAGACTTAAACAAGGGTGTGGGTCTGTATAATCCTGGAATAAATTCTTATATCAAGTATAACCTATATCTAAGTTATTCCATGTTTATTGGTAGTGATTTTGCCTATACCTGATTTATTCTGAGTATGTTTTATACTTGGTTTATTAGTTATGCTAAGTAGAAAATACCTTTTTAATTGAAAGTGATTGGCTACATAATAAAATAGCAATTTTCTGATAACACAAATACATACGTAATAAAAAATGAACTACAAATTACGAATATAAAATTAATTACTGTAATAAATGCTGAAAATGCTTTCCATTTTGTATAATGCTCCAGTAGTTATAGCTTCAAATAAATTATTTAAATTACTTAACGTATCTGGCGTTATATTGTAAACGCAAATCGTTTGAAATTCTAAATGTTATATCGTCCAATTTGTTGCTAGAAAGTTGAAAAAATGTCAGAAATTTCGGTTTTTTATAAATGTTACTAACTTGTTTCAAAATGAACTTAGAACCTTCATATTACATGGAATAATAAACTTGTGGTGCTTAAAATATGACCAAAATTTTAAAGCGATCAGTCAATTAGTGTCAAAGTTAAATTTTTTTGCAACAATATAAGATAGAAAATAATGAACTTACAGTAATTCTACGGGTAACTTATGAAAGAAAAAGAATTATTCTATCAATATTATTAAAAAAAAATGAAGAAATATAATTCTAAATATTGCAAAATGATTTTGCGAAAATATATCGATTTTTTTATACAATTCAAATGACTTTTTAACCAATGCCTATAGGAATACAGCTTTTTCATATTTCGAAATCAAGCATGCATTTTTTCACAAATTTGAAAAAATGTAGTTGTACTAGGACAATTTGGGACAAAGTTAGTCTTTTTTTTTTAAATTGACAGTAGCTTTGTTTATAAAAATTAAGAGATATAATTAGCAACATTTGAAAAGACATACTTTATAGTTTTAATGTGTCAAATTCAAAAAGATTGTCTTTGAACTGAATCGTCTGCAATCGTGGAATCGTGGCTTCCAAATGTGGTCTTTAAAATCGGCCGGCTTTGAAACTTGCGGAGCGATGGAGGGGACGGAGCTGTTCACTCTATCTCTGGTCATTGTTTGTGGATATCAACGTTCCCTTTTTAATTTGTATGTATCATTTTAAAAAATACATAAATTGTTAAATAAACTATCTAATTTGTTTAAACATTTTTTTTTCAATTTTTTTAGTATTATTTGAGGTAATTTTTATTGTAAAATATAAATATTTATGTTTAATGTATAATTCTTTAATAAATTTCGTGAATAATTATTATATTTATGTAATAATGTTGGATATATATTTCAGAGCACCCACAGCTACCTTTACCTTTAAGGTGCAAAAACCCTGGTCGTACAGAAAAATCAAGATGAAAATGCCAGAAGTGAAATGTCCATTTATTCCTTCAAAAGGACAGAAATTGCTTTCTTATGTTTTATATGCTCTAGTTTTGTAGATTTAAGTACTTTTGGTTATAAATGAACCCATAATAAATTTTTTTATATATATGTACGTGCCATATTTTTATTAATGGCAAAAAGGTGTTATTTGAACTGTTTTCAAGTACATTTTAGGTAAAAACAATTAAAATATTTTTTCGTTTACTGAAAAAAAATGGTACTGAAAGTTTGGTACGAAATTAATAATAAAACGTAGTTACTTTTTAAACTACCTCGTATCATACTGCCAAACCTTATATTAAAAAACGAAAACATCCAGAAGAGTCCAAAAATGTAAAAATATTCCGTGGGTGGGTGTTCCATTAAAAAAAGATTGTTCCACCCCATCAATACGGGTGGTCTAATATATTTAAAAATATTTTTAGAGCATGGTACTATCAATGAACTTTTACCTAAATTTTTTTTGTATCTCTTACGGCAAATGAGCAATTGGAATTCCTTGCACTAATGCTACACCTTGTATACATACCTTTATTGTTTTTTCTATAAGCAAGTATTCTTGTAAATTCTCTCTTCTAGGATACATCTTTCAGTTTTCTAAATATTGAAATAAAATTAGTTTTAGTTTCAAAATTTGGAGAGTCCCCATTATGAATGGAAGCCTCTATATAATAGAGACAAATTAATTCCCTATAGATATAAGATACTGAAAAATTTTAATCTATTGTTTAGATAAAGAACATTTTGATGATAGATTGATTAGATTTTGAAAATAAACGTTCCACTTTTCGTTTTTAAATATTGGGTAAAGATAATCCCCATCTCCGGGATTAAACAGAATCCTGTAGTATATTCTAATCACAGTAAGGTTGTTAGAAAAACACAACTTTGCTTTTAAAAAAGCAATACATTTTTTCTGATTTTATGACTGCAGAGAGACTACACAAAGATAATAGGTTCAGTGGCTTATTAATGCTAAAATTAAAAATTTTATTAGTGTGAATAGCACATAAAACCCCCATTAAGAATTGTAAGGATATTTTAACCCATTCAGAATAATATTTATATAAATTTAAATTTATTGTAGAATTTTTATACATCAAAAAGTGACATTTATTTTTTATGAAAGAAAGGAAAAAGAAAGAAAATTATTTAGAGGAAAGGCAATTTTACTATAAGACATATGTTCTAGATACAAATCTGACGTGCTTCTAGTACAGGAAGCACATGGAGGGCTGAATTCCCCAAACTCAGGTTATTCGGTCTATAGCTGATCGCTGAAAGATCACACAATAATTATGAAAATGCTAAGTTTGCCCAACCTGGGTTGTACATAATACCATCTGCTATCAGTGAGCTCAACAACGTATGTATTATTACTATCTATACAACAAGCTACTCTTTGACTTCTGTATACAAGCCCCCTGGAAAAGATTTTATTTTCACTGACTTAATTTTAACTACCATAATACCATCTTCATCCTGGGTAATTTTAATTGTTAAAGTACTAAATCTCGATACAGAGAGACTGATGACAATACTTGATGGTTAGAGCTATGTGCAGATCATGGCTAAATACCACTGATAAGGTAACTGTACTCTTTACCGACCACTTACTATTACCGACCGCAATGAATTTTTTCAGTATGAGACGCATTATGAAAAGTCCATATAACTACAGGTTATAAGAATCATTGTGCATCTGTGTTGGCATTATTAAGCCTTTGTTAATATAGCAAGGTGAGTATTGCACTTTTATAACAAGAAATAGCACAAAACCACGTTTTTTTTAAAGATTTAATGTGTTCGTTGGTTAATTATTTTCTCCAATTAAAATTTATTTACAATTAAAGAACGGTCGGTAAAAGGTGCTTTAAAACTCAAAATCAACCTTCACCGACTGGGCGGTCGGAATGAGGGGAATATAGTCATTGAAAATTGTAAAATTTTAAAAATGTTTTAGCATACAATTATGCATAATATATTCTTTTTCTTAAAGATAATAAACCAACTATTCACTTGAGCATTTACCGACCGACTAGATTGTAATTTTCAATTAAAAGAAGGAACATGAAAGTTGAACAAAATTGTATTTTATTGGAAGAATTACTTCAAATAGAATATTAAGTGTCATATTTCCAAAAGTCTGTTTTTGAACGGGAAACGATAATCATATTCATGGTACTTCATTGTTTTAAACGTGAATGAAATATATGAATTTTAAAATATTCAAAAGTAGTCTCCTAAAATAATATTTTTTCACTGTCGGTGATAGAGTACAAAAAATATATATTGTGACCTATTACCGACCGAGAATATTATGAACGTTTTCTTTCCAGATACAAGAAAAACTTTAAGCTATGTCTGAAAAACGAAAAAACTATACCAATGAAATTATTCAGCAAGCATTGGATTTAATTCGAAATGGAATGTCGTTTGGAAAAGCATCCTGAGAATTCAAAATTCCAAAAAGCACCATAGTTGATAAAATTCATAACAAATATGCAGAAGGTGCTACAAGTGGGGTCCACTGTGTCCTGATTGCAGCTGAAGAACAAACCATAGTAGATTGGATTCTATATTTAGAAACTGTTGGTTTTCCTGTAACAAAAAATCAACTGTCGGGGTGTGTTGCAGAGAACTAGTTCGCCGTCTAGAACGAGCTTTAAAGACGGAATTCTAGGTCGTTATTGGTACGAAAATTTTTTCTCTCATCGAGTATGTCACAATCTCACCAAACTTTGGCAAATATAACAGAAAAAGTGTAAGAGGTTGGTTTGATAGAGTTTTAGACTATTTAAACACATATAATTTAGAGGAAGTTCTATCAGACCCAAAAAGAATTTTGAATTGCGACGAATCAGCTTTTTTTTCCACCAAAAGAAAAATGCGTAATCGTAAGAGAAGGTTCGAAAAAAGTTTATACCAGAATCGGTAATGACTAGAAAGAATGCCTCACGCTACTTTTGACAGTTTCGGTAGAAGGGCAAGTTGTGAAACCTACTGTTCTTTTTGCCTATAAGAGAGTACCAGCCAGTATTCATTTGAAAATTATGAATGTATTCTATAAAAAATGGATTGTTGAAAAGCACGTTCCTTTACCTGTTGTGCTTTTTCTAGATGGCCATTCTTCACATTTAACGCTTCATCTAACTGAGTTCTGCAAAAGCAAAGGTATTATACTAATTGCTCTTCTACCTAACTCCACACATCTATTGCAACCACTAGATGTTGCTATTTTTAGGCCTGCTAAACTTTCCTGGAAAAACAGGATCCATAATTGGCGTATTAGGAATAATATCAAAAAACTAAAACGGAAGATTGTGCAGAGGAAGAATATGCTGTTGTTATTTATGAAGGAGAGTACTTTCCTGGAGTAAGTCTTGACTTTGACGGTACGGGACTAGAAGTGAAGACTATGATAAGAAGTGGTTCACATTGGAAATGGCCTAAGAAAGAGGATATTTTATCATATTCAGAAGCAGAAATAATTTAAAAAATTAATCCTCCAAAACCCGTAAATATAAGGGGCATATGCAATTTCGGAGATGGATGCAATAAAGAATATAATAATAAAAAAATAAAATGATTTCATACCAAAATTGAATCTATTATACATGCCCAATATATTATGTAACTTTTTATTTGTTGTATTATGAATTTATATTTTTTTAAATATTAAAATTTTCAACTACGTCTGTTTTTTCAATTGAGCCAGTACATATGATTATTTTTAAATAAATAAGTTAATATAATGTTGTTAATTACTTAAACAAGAAGTCCCCCAAGAAGGTCGCTGATAGGACTGAAATGTCCGGTAATTAGGTGCTTGTGGTCAGTAATAGCAAAAAAATCGGTCGGTGATAAGTAAGTTTTTTTTAAACTGGTCGGTAAAGTGAGCATTTTAATGAAATTGTACATAATTATTAAAACATTTAAAAAAAGAATTAAACTGTGATAATATTATTTGTTCTATATTACTAGCTGAATTGACTTATCTTTACAAATTATGCAAAGAAAAATAAAAATGTATTCTTCTTATTATTGAGTCTGCTTATACGGAAAACCTTAAGTGGTCGGTAAAAGGTACAGTTACCTTATACGATGCCAAACATCATTCCTCTTTTAACAGCGCTAGCTGGAAGAGAGGATACAATTCGGATAATATTTTTGTATCCAGCCCAATAGCAGCTTAGTGTAAAAAAAAACATTGAAGATGAAATTTCTCGCACCAAATACAAACCACTTATTTATACTATGATCGCTGTAATAACACCACCAGAAACGCACTTGATTTACTTTTTAAACAATGAATTGGGTAAATTTTGCGTAGAATCTCGATAACTATATTAATAAAATTCGCATACAACACAAAACTATGACCAATTTATCAACAACTGTTTCTAGAAGTGACATTACGCGAGGATGCCGCACTCATTATGTTTAAGGACTAACAACTCCATATTCTGTTCTATTGCTCAACCGGTATCATAAACTATCTCAGATGAACGAAGATCCAAATGGTGCAATCTCGTAGAAAATATGAACATGACACAGAATAGTAGACCTGCTTGGAAACTACAGAAGAATCTTAGCCAGGACCCTAGTGAAAAAGCAATTACTTCTAAATACCTAGGAGATACTTTGGATAGCACGTTGTCATACAAAGAACCTTGTTTGAAACTAAAAGGCAAACTGACGATCAGAAACAATATTCTCCATAAGCTTGTAAACCAAAAATAAGTCGCACATTATGGAAAGCATTAGAACACGCTAGATACATAGATGTCAATGAGTTATCAATGAGTCACCAATAATCATGAGTGGATATTTGAGACTCACAACCAACACATAAACTCTATCCTATGATAGGCATTACTCGACCTGATGTTCGAAGACAAGTAGCTGAAGATGGGAAGCCAAAGAATCAAACTCTAGATTCGCCACATTCTCTCCACAATTAGCAGCTTATAGCACTAAGACTCAAATCGAGGAAAAGCTTTCTGGTCAGATCAACACATCTGCAAGATACATCAGAAGAAACTCATCTGACCAGATGAAAAGAATTTGTTCCTCACAATCTGAATACTCAAAAGGAACTGGTAGCCATCTTCCTTACCCTGTATTAAGGACTCCCAATCGACTGCAAGTTGTGTTGAGTGTTTTTAAGTGTAAAATAAACATGGAGAAATTAGGACTGTTGACTGCTAACTCCAATACCTTGTGTACATGTGGGGCGATACAAGATTCAATACATCTACTTAGTTGTCCTCTGTTAGAGAAACCTTACACTGAACACGATCTTATGCACGCAACTGATAAGGCCATTTAAACCGCTCTTTTTCGGATGTACGAGATTAAATTGTTTGAACTGGACACGTAAAGTAACGTAAGTGCCAAAGAAAATCTTGTTATTGCAGAAATTTGGTGAACATTATTGTATTTATAAAATACGTTGTGAAAACTTTTATTTCGGTAAAACATCAAGACCAATGAATGCTGGAATAAGTGAACATAAATCTAATGTCAAAAATAGAGAATTTGATCAATCTCAAATAAATGGTCTACAAACAAAGAAACCTACAATATTCCACATTGGAGATGCAACTAAAGAGAAAGATATATCAAAGGAACATGATTAATTGCATATCAACATCAAGTAGAGCAGATCGTGTGCAAATAGCTAAAACCACGCCGTTCTTATTTTTCTGAAAATATCATGTACAAACAATGTAGATACTATTAAAAACTTGCCAAGGAAGAAGAATATACCTAAAATGTAAGATAATGTTAAATTATTTTTTCACAGGTGGGTTCAGATTTCATCTGCCTCGTATATTTAACAAATTGAAAAATTCATGGAATACATATGTACGTCTAATAAGAAACGCATTGCGTCAGAGTTGCGTACCCCGTGCAGAATGACAGCAAAAAGTCGTTCAGCCTGCAATAGAACTCCTTAGGGTCACGACCTTTTTATATTCTACTTCACTCTGAATTCCGCAGACATATGTTTTCATTACCGACCGAAAAAAAAGAGAAAAAATCTACTTTAGATACACCTGTACCAGCTCACTCAGAGGCGTACACATGCACAAAAATAACATTTTACAAAGAAAACAAACGGGGTAGAATAAAATCAAAAACAAGCATCTTTGTCCTATATTTTCGGATATTTATAAACGGTAAAACGAAGGGAGGATAAACACAATGTTTTTGTTGTATAATTCTTTTTGCGATCTATTCCGTAACATACGGAGGATAATCTTCAAATTACAGAAAAAATCAACAAAAAGAAATAAAAATACAGATATCAAGTTTAGTTCAATAATGCCCGTCTTTTACTAACACTTATTATTTTTGCAACTTTGTTAAAAATATCAATATAAAATTGGTTATCTCAAATTGTCAGTTTTCCGTTTTAAGCTTTTTTGAACTTTTGTAATAGTACGGGAGATAAGATTACATTTGAATGTAGTATTTTAATACCGACTGAACGTAATAATAATATTAGTTTTAACAACAATATAGAAAATCTTCAGCAAAAAGTAAGAACACTTCTCAGAAATCTACAAAAACATCATCTTTGTAGAGCAGTGAAAAGAACAATACTACTGCGGTATCTATAAGAAATAGGTCATATAGATATAGCTCAGTATTAGAAAAACAGGCTGCTAATTTAAGAACTTATTTTCAGAAGCACGTCATCTAATTTATATTACGCAATTTGCGCAGTAGATTGCATAACTTTGCGTAAACTGAGGAAACAAGAACTTGATGATACTTTCAATGAAAAAAAAAAATGAGCAACTGAATGGGGAAACCTCTAAATGTGCGATATTCTGATATTGCTAATGTGAGCAAAGCAGATGTAAAGTAATGATGTGAGCTAGGACTATATCGATAATACAGTCGCAATTCAGGACCAGGTTAGTCCAACCAAAAATTTATTTAGCTCACAGACCAACCAGTGGTACATAATAGACCGGATCTCATACTAATTTAAGTGGCCATACTTAACAACAATATTCTCCGTGTTAAAACAACGAGAATATCAGGAGAGAAGAGAAGTCCAAAAATATATATAGATACAAATAAGTAAAGAATGGAGAGTGGAAAGTAGCCAAATAAAAAAAATTATCCTCTTTACAACTGATGTTCCAAAAAACCTTCAAGTCAACATTAAATAGCTAGGTCTGAATGAAAATATCTGTAGCGCCTTGCAAAAACGATATTTATGGCGACATACATATGCGTACGAAAATGTTTGGCAACCTTAACATACCAAATTACCTAGGGCACGATAATAAGCAACAAGTGCCTCCAGTACTCAAATATTTTGATCACGTAGGTATCTAGGATTGGTCTAAGACAGAGAGACAGTATATATTCTATTACCAAGCAGTGATTTGGTCAGTACAACCACTGCTTTTAGGTGTTTTTTTCTTCGTTTTTTCTTTTGTACTTAATTCGTTATAGTGTTGTAACGTAATCTGTAATAAAGTTAAGACTTCTTAGGCATTAATACCAAGTAGGCTTATGTATAGGTACTCTTCTTTTTTTTATTTACATTTAAGGCGCAACAACCTGAGTGGTTATTAGCGCCGCTTGGTATTATAATTTTTTTACCTTTTTCTTCTTCTTCTTCTTAAAGTGCCCTCTCCTCAAAGGAGGTTGGCTACTACAATTTTAAACTCTTCTCTATCTTCAGCTGTTTTTATTAGCTGTTCAAAATTTAGCCCTGTCCATTGTCGGATGTTTCTGAGCCACGATAGTCTTTTCCTTCCTAGGCCTCTCTTTCCCTCGATTTTTCCTTTCACTATAAGTTGGGCATATTGGTACTTATTATTTCTCAGTATGTGGCCTAGGTGTGATGTTTTTCTAACTTTTACTGTGTTAAAAAGTTCTCTTTCCTTGCCTATTCTATGCAGCACTTCTTCGTTTGAGGTATGCGATGTCCATGAAATTTTGAGTATTCTCCGGTAGATCCACATTTCAAAGGCCTCCAATTTATTTACGGTTGATGTTTTAAGAATCCACGTTTCAACTGCATATAGAAGAGTCGACCAGACGTAGCATTTTGATAAACGTAGTCGAATTTCGAGTTTTATTCGAGAATCACAAAGCAGTTTTTTTATTTTTTCGAAAGATTTTCTGGCCTGTTCTATTCTCGATCTTATTTCTAGATCAGGATTTAGGCTGCTATCGATCCAACATCCCAGGTACTTAAATATATTGACCTGTTCTAAAATGTGCCCATTTATTGTGCAAGGTTGAGGTACGTTTTGGTTTTTTCGGATTGACATCACTTTGGTTTTTTTAATGTTTATTTTCATACCAAATTGCTCACAAATCGAGTTGGTCTTATCGATGAGTCGTTGTAGACCTAAGTCGGAATCCGTAATTAACACTGTATCATCGGCGTATCTGATACTGTTGATATTTACGCCATTCACCTTGACTCCATCCTTGGAATCCTCCAATGCTTCTTTAAATAGAAACTCGGAGTAAAGATTAAACAGCAGAGGCGACAGAATACATCCTTGTCTAACTCCCCTCCTAATTTCTACTTCTGCGGATGTGGAACCTTCGATCCTAACTCTGGCATTTTGGTTCCAGTACAAGTTTTTTAAGAATATGATGTCTTTTCCATCTAAACCGACTTCTTGCAAACGTTCTAATAGTAGGTCGTGTCTTACTCTATCAAATGCTTTTTCGAAGTCTATAAAGCATATAAATATATCTTTCTGTTGGTCGTAGCATTTTTTTGGCGAGAACTAGTAAACTGAACAGGGCTTCTCTCGTTCCCATGCCGGCTCTGAATCCAAACTGAACTTTACCTTTTTGGATATATAATATATACAGATTTTTACGTACATAAATCTGAGTTAAACTTAGTACATTGGTTAATAGAACATTACACATTTATTAGAAAACTTAAAACAGACGAATAGACCCAGTTTTCTTCTAGACACTCGCGTAGCGTTGCCGGTAGGTTACACTTTTTCCTCTCATTTGAATATTCAGGGCATTCGATTAAGCAATGTTGGACACTTAAACTGTTAAAACCCTTACCGCACATTGGATGAACACTTTCAGTAATATGGTATTCATGTGTTAAGCGTGTATGTCATACTCTCAGTCTGTTTATTATAAATTGGTCTTTCCTCTTGCTACACATATTCTTATATCGTGTAACTGTTGTTTTTATGTCTCGTAGTTTTTGTTGAGATTGATTCCATTCTTGAAACCACTGTTCTTTCAATGTCGAGGTAATCCAGTGATAAAAATCTTTCTTATATGTAGGTTCTATCAAGTCTTCGTTGTTAACTGAAGATTTGGCGGCAACATCTACTCTTTCATTACCATGTATACCTATATGTGACGGAATCCACATAAATTTTGCAATCGTATTCTTTTGCTGCAGTTGGTACAAATGGTTCTTTATCAATCTCAACAATGGATGAGTTGGGTAAATGGTGCCTAAGCTACTCATGGAACTTAAGGAATCTGTTATTATTAGGCACCTGTGTAAGTTAGCGTTCAGTGCATATTCTAATGCTTTGTAGATTGCGAATAGTTCTCCTGTATATACTGTGCTAAATTTTGAGATTTTGTATGAAGCAGTGTAGTCGTTGTGTATAAGGGCACTTCCCACTCCTTTTTCTGATTTGGAGGCATCAGTATAAATATGTTGGTAATTCTGGTACTCATCAATCTTACTGTAAAATTGTTTAACCATAGGTACTCTTGTGTTTAATTGTTTTCAAAAATTTAGAACATTAATATTCAAAAAAGAATTTTACTTTAAAAATGATTAACCATTCCCTGTTGCTAACTTTACAGGACTAAATTCAGTAAACATCTTCTCTAATAGTAAAAACATTCTTGAACCACATGCTTTAAATTGCGTCAAATGATTTATTTGAAAAGAAATTTATAATATATGAAAATGAAATGCGGTAAATTTATTTTAAATTTTAGTAATGCTTATGTTATGATAAATTTCATTTAACTCAATCGTATCACGTATATTAAACACTTAATTCTCCATTGCTTACTACGTAATTGTTCCGAATAAAACATATTACGTACAATGTTCTCAATCAATTTTAGATTTAAATCATACATTTTGGCTTCAAAAATCGTCATCAATAATGTATTACATTAATGAAGAGCTTCGAAACAAGATTGAGTTAGAATCTCCTACAAATTTAACATTTAGATATATTAAGCCTACTATCTAAATGAGCAATAAATTTTTAAGTAAATTTATAATCACTAAATTATTTTAGATTTATTATGCACTATTGGTTCTGGTTTTTTAAAATGTGAGCTATCTTTAGTAAATTGTTTCATACGGAACATAAAAATGGGAATTATCAATCAATTAGTAATAATGACTTTATTTAGACATCATCTTTGATTTTATCGTTATTCGATTTCGGCTTCCCTAATCAAATTTCTCCTTTATTTTATATCTTGCATCATACCGATCTTAAAGCTCTTCACAGACACCATTTCTTCTTATACTCGTTACAACAACTTACTGCGAAGTCAAGCATCCTTTATATATAGTTCTAGAGAACAAGTCCTCTTCTCCTGACGTAATGCTCTTCCATAGATCGATCAGATACATTTATAATTTTAAACTAATATGTTAGCCTTTTTGTTTTTTTGTCCCAGGCCAGGGATCATCCCATTATCTGCTACAGAATTTTGATAGTAAAGCGAATGTGGGTCGGTCGCTTGTCCTTGGCTATCTGACCGACTTCTTCTTCTTTTTTCGGTACCATATTAGGTTTTTGTTGATAATTACTTGATTGAGAAAGAAAGAAAGAAAGAGAGAGAGAGAGAATCAAGTTATTAAGACTAATAATTTAACTGGATACATGAGGTGCAGGTTCAAGGTAGATGGAGTCTTAATGTTTGGTGTGGTATAGTTGATGGAAAGATCGTAGGTCCATATTTCTTTGATAGAACTTTAAATGGCGCAACGTATTTGGATTTTCTGGAAAATCAGTTGCCTGTTTTATTAAAAGATATTTCCTTACAAACAAGAAGAGTTCACTTTTCCACTTTTCTACTTTTCCAGACGAGTTCAAGATTATTTGTATGCAAGTTATCCAAATAAATAGATTGGAAGGGGAAGTATATTTTCATGGCCAGCTAGATCTCCAGACTTAACATGCCTGGACTTTTATCTGTGGGGAAGATTAAAGGACTTAGTGTACTAAACTCGACCAACCACTCGAGACGACATGAAACAGCGCATTATAAACGCAATAAATAGTATATCAACAGCTGAGATTGAAGCAGTTGTTATGTCTACGCGCGAAAGATTACATCTTTGTGTGAAGAACGATGGAAAACAATTTGAACATTTAATTGGACATTAAGTTTTAATGATCGAGATATTTGTATGATCTTTTACATATTTAATTTTAAGTTATAATAAAGGGTGAGTCAATACTATAGGTTACTTTTGTTTATGCGTTTTTATTCATATCTCGAGTTCGACAAAAGCTATTAACATGCGGTTTACGCCATTTTGTTACGAATTTAATCCAATTCCATTATAATTTACAATAAATAGGGGTTTCTATTAAACATTTTGAAGAAAAACAAGCTTTAATTTTTTCTATTCGAAAGTACCCTCTACCCATGACAATTAAAGCTAAATGCAATTGTTTTTTAGTAAATGTAAATTAAATTATCCACACTCTTTCTAATGACACTAATTTCGTTAAAATCGGTTGATTTTAACCAAAGTTATAGATATTTATCCACAAATATTTTCCCACTCTCCCCCACCCTTTATTTGAAAAAATAAAAAAAAGTACTTGAACGGTTTTGTGCGAAATTTAGGCCTCTTTCTAGTTTACTTATTTAACACTTGGTATAGTTGGGCATATTTCACGAGAAACTGGTTTTCAAATTTTTCTTCACAGGTTACGCCCCCTAGCGGTTAACCCAGAAACTTGAAAGTTGTTTCCAGCGATTTCTCTTGGCCACTTTTATTAAGGAATTTTTTCTCCTAAAGATTTAACCTCAATAGTTTCTGATATATAGCCGATAGATCGGCTTATTGGACCACCCGGTACATGACTCATGCTCTTAGATATAAACACCTGACTAATACTGTCCGAAGTTATAAGCAAAGCTGAAAAAGCAACCATTTATAGACTTTTAAAACCACAACAGCAATTAACTTTAATAGAAGATCTTGTACAAAAATGAGTTAATCCAATTCGTCCCATTGCAATGGTGCGATTTCGAACCACTTACTTTGCGATTTTCTCTTAACAGTATTTCGAAATATCCCATTTTTACTGTGTTTTTGATTTATTACTTACTTCTTCTATAAAAAATTACAGCCTAATGGGTATACCTGATGATTCTGAAATTTTACATCTTTTTGTGGAATTTACAATTTAACCGAGGACGAACCTTTTGCCAGGAATAAACAAATGAATATTTTTAATCATTTATCTAAATAAATCCTCTTAAGTTTGTAGGGAAATTTTACTAACCAATTTTTTCGAATTTATTCAGCCCAAATTCGAACTGAATTAGATTTAAACTGAACGAGAGGAAGGTATAGTCTGCACCTTCAGTGTACGCTCCTTCTAATAATAATCATTTAAAATAAAACTTTCTTTACATTGCTCTATTTACACTGCAGAAGCAGTAGATATTAGGAAAGCTCTGGATTAGCTAGAGCAGGAAAAAAGTCAGTTCTTAGCGGACTTAATAATACTGAGTTAAACTATAAGACATGTGAGCTGATATGTGATATTAAACAAAAAGTGAGAAACAAAGATGTAATATTTATTTGGACAAAAGGTCACATCAGAATAAAAGGTAATGAAAGAGTAGACGAGTTTGCCAAGGATTCTATTCATTCTGGTATACAAGAATATATTTACATAGCAACAGATCTGATAAAATTTTATAATTAAAAAATAATTTTTAACTAACAAAACAGATGGAAAATATTGACGGATACATCAAATAATCATTATTACAAGATTCATCCCATGTTACACCTTATCAAAATTACCACACATACTAATATATCCAAACGATCGACAGCAACTCTGACAAGATTAACAACTAGTCACAGTGCTGTTACTGCTCACCTAGCTAGATTAAACATTGTAGAATCAGGAAAGTGCTCATGCGATAATATTTCCCAGTATGATATTAATGACATCCTCTTCGATGTATTAAAAATAAAGCACTTTCAGCTAAAGTTTATAAAAACCAGGTAAAAAGTGATGTGCAACTTCCAATAAACATAAACCACCAACTGTTACTTAATCAGAAATTAATATAATAATATAGGAACTCGTATGTAATCACTTATATGCATAATAAACATTTGTTAAAATCAAGTTTCAATTCTTAAACATAACATAAATCATTCAATAATTTGTGTCGAACGGACTAGTTTCCAAAACAAATACATCAATTTATTTAGCTCCTTTCTCGAGATCATAATCATCACCCAGTCTTCTGCGTCCAAAGTTGAACATAGGCCTCCCCTAATTTCTTCCAGTTCTCTCGGTCTTGAGCTTGGTGCAGCCAATTACCAGCATTTTTTTTTGACGTCGTCTGTCCATCGTGAAGGTGGACTACCTCTGTTTCTTCTATGAGCTCGTGGTCTCCACCATACTGTAATTTTTTGGGTCTACCGCCCATCATTAATTCTAACCACATGGCTCACCTAGTTCCACTTTAGCCTTGCTATGTGCTCTATGATGTCTGTGACGCTTGTCCTTCTTATTTCTTCGTTTCTAACTCTGTCTTTGAAAGTTTATCAAGTAGCGATCATTCCATTCGTCTTTGAGCTACTCGGAGTTTGGTTGCTGTAGCCTGGGTTAAGTAAAGTGTTTTGGCGTAAAGTCATAACTGGAAGCACAACATTGGTCGAACGTCTTTTTTTTCAAATAATTTGCCATATTGCTCTTAAAGATATCTGATAGAGCTCCATAAGCGCCCATGCTAAAGTGGTTCTTCTTTACAGTTCAGCAGTTATCCCTAGCAATTTACATCCCTAGAAATCGACTTTCGGATTTTCACTTTTGTATTTTCACTTCTCGAGATAATTAGATAAATATTCCTGCACAGTTGTGAATTTTCACTCAGACCAGCAGGTTAGTTTGATATGTTGTGCCAAGAAGTTTCAGTTAGTGACTATAATTTTCAAAATATTCCCAAACCAGCAAGAATTGAATGCAAGAATTGGAATTGGAAAAATGGTTTGGAAGAAGCTGTCGACGAAATTCAAAACAATGTGAACAGTAAAGATATTTTTTTTATATATCATTATACATTCATGATATCTATGTTATAGTTTTATGGTATTTGACTTTGATTTTTGATGTAATTGATGCCGTATACATCCTTCCTGCAGTAGATATTGCAGAGACGTTTGAGGTCTACAGAAATACAAATCCTGCAAGTGATTATAACTTATGAGACGAAGAGCTTTTGAAAATAAAAAGACAGCGTCAATTATTATCTAAATCTAGAAACAACTCGCAACGTCCGAAAAGACAGTTCGTATTTTAAAATTTTTCACTTTTTTTTTTATTTTTAAATGCATATTTACAATCTAGTAATAAACAGTACATTGAGAAATTAGTAAATGTGATGACAATATTGGCTTGATCTTCTAGCCAAGTCCTCTTCAATTTTCGTTTCTCTATTGGTGGCTGATATAGTTCACTGATAATTTGGCTGTGGTGCGTTGATTTACGAATTTTGGCCTTCTTGGCTTGAATTCTATATGCTATATCCTGTTGAAGTTGGTAGCTGTGGAATACAATTTTCTTTTTTCTTATATGGCGCTTAGTTTCCCGTACGTTTCTGGATTTCAGGCGTTTATTTTTACTACACTATCTGGGAGTGTTAGTGTATAATAAGTTTATATATATACAAGGATTTCCACAGTTTTCACTGTATTCCTTCACTCAACCGTTTTCTCCAATTTTTCCTGTTTAGCCAGTCCCCTTCCTGTAGGTTTCTTCTACTCATTGCTTCGTCCACCTCGTCTCTGAAAGATCTTCGGGGTCTGCCTCTCTTTCTTCTTCCTATCGGGCTCCACTCTGTTATTCTATTTATCCACCGATTTTGGTCTGCTCTTCTGACATGTCCGTACCATGTTAATCTCTTCTGTTCGATGTAGTCTATTATGTCGGAGTTCATTCCCATTCTCCTCTTAATCTCCATGTTATTTATTCTGTCTCTTCTTGTTACTCTGCAGCTTCTCCTTAGGAATTCCATCTCTGTTGCTCTTATTTTGTTTTTGGTTTTCTTATTTATTGTCCAATTTTCACACCCATAAGTGAGGATACTTCTTGTCATGGTATTATATATTTTTTTCTTTGTTTTCATGCTGATGTTCTTATCCCATAGTACCGGGTTCAATTTTCGTATGCAGTCTCTTGTTTGTCCTAGTCTATTTTTTATCTCTTCCTCCGTTGTTCCTTTGTTTGATATTATGAAACCTAAATACTTATACTTGTCTGTTCCTTTGATTTGTTTACCTTCGTCTATTTCCAGCTGTTTTATTTCTGTATTCTCCGTTGTTAGGTATTCAGTTTTCTTTAGGTTTATTTCCATCCCATTCTTTGTATATTCCTGCTCCAGTTTTCTCATCATAAAACTGAGGTCATCCTCGTCTTGTGCGATCACTATTTGGTCGTCGGCAAAACTTAGCGTATATAGATATTCGTTCCTTACTGGTATACCCATTCCTTCGCACTTTCTTTTCCATGGTTTCAGGGTTTTTTCCAGGAATATTTTGAACAGGGTGGGGGATGTGGAGCAACCCTGTAGTAGTCCCTTTGTTGTCTTAAATGGCCTGCATATTCTATTGCCCGTGTTGATAGCTACTTCGTTATTCTTGTAGAGTGCTTTTACCGCGTTTATTAATCTTCGTGGAACTTCGATGTCTTCCATTGCTTCCCATAGCTTGGTTCTAGGTATTGAGTCATACGTATAATAAGTTTAAGCGGGAGTAATCCTTGTCAGTCAGTTAATGATTGCCATATAGTTGGTCATTCCGTAGACATAGATTGGAGGTGGCCTTTGATTTTTTGATTGAGTATTTGATGTTTGATTATCAGCGTTGTTGTTGACAGTTTGGTTTCCATCGGTCTCTTGTTCTTCTAGAACTTAGAATCTGATGTTTGTTGTGGTTTGTGTATTTTGCTTAGTAAGTCTATTTATTTGTGATTTTTTTTGGTGAGTTTTTGCCACGAGAGAGTTTCATGTTCATTTGTATGACTTTCCATTTTTTCTTCGCTCAATGACTGCTCTGGAGAGTAATTTGGTTTTTGACTGTATGCAGATGTTTTATTTGTTTTAAATGAGTGTATAAGGGTGCTAGATTTGTAATAACTTGAGCCGGTGGAGGTGGTTGTGGCTGAAGGTTGAATCGATTAGCAGAACTCTTAGGAAAGGGTTGTAATTGATTTTGATGGTACTTTGACATATCTACCGATATTTCAGACAACGTTTTTATGTAGCGATTTGATAAAACTTTGGTAAATTAAAATTTGCAAATACTTACCCAAAGGGTAAATGACATACTCATATTTGCAAGTGACATGGAAGATCTACAGTACATAATACAAGTATATAATACAACATGTATACAATGCATATGAAAGGTACGGACTGCAAATGAATCTCAAGAAAACGAAATCAATGATATTCTCAAAAAAACCACAAAATGTCGATAACCTGATCATCAATAATACAACGATCGAATAGTAACAACATAAAAATATTTTGGAACGTGGCTAACCGAAAATGGAGATCAAACAAAAGAAATCAAATCTAGAATAGAAATGGAAAGAAAAACGTTCATAAAATTGAAGAACTTACTTTGCAACCGTAACCTTAATCTAGAGATCCGCACAAGAATGCTACGTTGTTACGTTTTTTCTACTTTACTATACGGCATGGAAGCATGGACAATAAAACAGTCTGAAATCAAAAAATTAAACTCCTTTGAGATGTGGTGCTACAGAAGAATCCACAGAATATCCTGGACTGAAAAAGTAACTAATATAGAGGTGTTACAAAGAATGAAGGAAGAATGTGAAGTCAGAAAAACTGCTAAAATTAGAAAGATTCAATATCTGGGTCATATAATGAGGGGCAAGAAGTACGTATTACTTAGGTTAATTATGCAAGGGAAGATACAAGGGAAGAGAAACCCAGGACGACGCCAAATATCCTGGCTAAGAAATTTAAGAGGTTCGGTTGAAGCTCATTAGAATTATTCAGAAGCGCGGCCAATAAAATTAAAATAGCGATGATGATTTCCAACCTCCGATAGGAGAAGGAACCTGAAGAAGACCCAAAGGATAGATATTGCACTTTCACTTCTAGCACACTTTTACAAATTATTTGGTGATTTCGATAACGTTACGAATAGCTGTTATTAACCGGGTGATGGTTCAACTGCACTTTTCCATTGTCCGCTTGAAAACAGCTAAAGTATTTGCAAAAAGGAACGAGGTGCATAAGATGCAGTTTTTGTTAGAAAAAAGTTTGATTCGATAATTTCTCCTATGTACCTGCGAATTATCCATCAAAAGCAAGATCGTTGTGCAGATTTTATCAGAAACACACAATTTACATGTGTTTTAAATGTAATATTCATCTATATGTATCTTGTTTCAAACAATTTCATGAACTAGCAATAAAACACTGAAAACTTTTGTGTTAAAAACTTCCACAAAATGTATTATAATTTTTATTTGTTTATAGTGTCTTTCCCAAGTGAATAATTTTTGTTATGCCTTTACACTATATAGTTCTGAAGCTATTTTCTTGTGGCATTTTAAATTAATTTCTATTTAAATGGGAATAAGCCACAATTAAAGGTTAAAATACGTTTATTGACGTTTCAGTTTCCACTTCGGAAATCGTTCTCAAAATACAAACATTAGTAAATTAATATAAACTATATAGTCTTTAACTGAACAATTTTGGGAAGTAAGAACTGTTTGTCTCAAGTTGGTCATTCAAAATTGTCTGGGTTTTTTAATTTGTTAATTTTCATAGATTCTAGTAAATATAGCTTAAGGCCTTTATTTTGAATGTGAAGAATTTGAAATTTATCTTATTTAAAATTATATGTTTTGCCAGGGCGGTGCATTTTCACCCCAGTAAATATCGAAATATTGTTAAATTTATCCGACTTCCACAATGTTTAGATGATAGTAGTTAACAAAAAAAACACGTAAGCCTTCATAAAATTAACAGTGATGCATACAAGCATCAGTCGTTTCTCTATAAAAAATCTTCCAATTTTAACGACAAAAACACATTTTTGAAAATCTTTTTCTCATTATTAGAGTTACTGTTTAAATATGGGTTAAGAATGTATCGTTGTGTATAATTTTTCTGCTTAGAACAGTTATGTATAAAGATCATCATAATCTTCTGTCGTTAAAACTGGCTTATAATGCTTTCATAAATCAAATATGAAAGATTTTTTTTCTATTATTAATTATCAAAACAAAATAGTTTGTTTAATTTGTATTTTGAGAGCGACTTTTATCGTGAAAATCGCAATGTCAAATATAAAGTATTTTTAATTATAATCGTGTTTCATTCCCATAAAATATGCTACTTAATGAAATTTTATAGTAATAAAAATAAACATTTTAAAAGTTACCAGTTACTGCAATCATACCGCATTAGTACCATCAAGAATTTATGTAGATATTTATCGTAACAGAATTCCGTAAAGTAGAATAAGCTACGAGCGGGAGTGAAAATCATAAAAATTCCCCGCACAAGACTTATAGCAGTCCATTACGGTTGTGCTGTCCACGACGTTACTCAAATTTGCAAAAAGATATGGCGGATCTTGTGATTTCCCAGTTGGACGATGCATACGCGGAAGATATAGTCAAAATTGTAAAAAAACAGTCTTAGACGCAATTTTAAATTTATTTAGTGATATTTCTTGAGAATTTTTGTTGCTGTAGGTGTTGCTAGTAGCAATTCATATACAGTCATTAATAATAAAAGAGGAGTTATATATTCCAGGGAATTTTTATAAAACAATAAAAATACTTGTCATTTACTTTACTTTACAAAGAAATCTTTAGAGATGGGTCATATTTAGAAAAGAAATTATCCTTACTACATATCCAACAGTATAGAAAAATATAATTAGCAGAAAGTGGAGGAATGGAATTAATCTAAAATCAATGTAATAAAAACACAACAAAATTATGAAGAAATATTATTTGTATGGTACACTTAAATGTAATATTTTTAATGTAAATACAAGTCGTATTTATAATTATTTTCTGGAGTTATTACATCTGTACATTCTGCGTGATTCCAAGAGGCACATAATACACATTTATGCCATAATTATTTGTTTTTTCCTCTTTCTCTACAAATACAACATGTCCCATTAGATGAAGCTGGTTTTTCTAATGGTGATAGACTGAAACTTAATTGAACATCATCTAATTCGCCTTTATCGATAATATCACTGTCTGTTACATTAGAAGACACAGGTGTTAGCTCTTGCTGCACTCTCTTCTTTTGTGTTTGCCTTTAAAAGTTTTTTTTCTGTGTGGTGAGATATCTGGAGATTCTTAATAAAAACAGTTTCAAACAGTTGCCTTTCTTGTTCCTCTTTTCTCTGGAGATTCTCGTCCCTTTATCCTGTTTTTCCTTGGCTTTGTACAATGTTGTCTTTATTGGTGTGTTTATAAGAATTTCCGGCTATTGCTCGTTATTAGATTCTACTTTAATTACTCTACGTATTTCTATTGCTTGTGATATCTTATTTTCTATTTTAATGTTAGGTTTTTAATTCCAATATAGATTGAGAATTATTCGCAGATCTTTTTTATCTATGTCCTTTCTTTCAAGAATGTCTTTTAGCTTATCATGGCGTACTCTGTCAAACGCTTTTTCAAAATCGATAAAACATGCATGTACTTCCTAATTAACGTCTAGGCATCTTTGTGTAAGAACATTCAAACCGAAGAGAGCTTCTCGAGTACACTAATATTTGAATCCAACTTTTGATAAACTCGGTTGTGGATGACTTTTAGAAATATCTGTGTCAATTCCAAAATCTTGATATTATTAGATACTTAGGGTCGGAAAAAAAGAGATCCTACAAAAAATATACTAAAGAAAGCATAGAATCTGCAGTGAGTATTGTTAAGAACGATGGTATAATAGACAAGACGAAAAGCTCAGGTTCTTTCTGAAAAATATTCCCATGAGATTTTTTTGCATATTCACTTTCATGAGATAATTTGGTTAATGCATGGACTATTAGTTGCTCTTTGTCTTTGATAAGTACAGTAAGTTTTCCAACATCTTTACATTTTAAATTATTTACGTGATTTAGTAAAATTGTCCAATTAATGGCAAAAATTTTAGCAGCTCGTTTTACGCTTATAGCTGCTGAAATATACACATTTTTAGTATTAGACACACTAATAATAAACATATTTCAATATAGCGTCATTTATTTGAAGAAAATAAAATTTATACGATTGAGGCAATGAATTATAAATTGTTGGCATTAGATAAGTACAAGAACGTTGTCCAATTGAGTTTTATAAATGGAACTTGCTCCATATTTTGATCTTTGAAACTGGTAGAATGATTATACCAAAAAAAAACGTGGAGAATTACGATTTTCAAAAATATAATATAGATATATATATATATATATATATAAAGGAATTGTGACTGCAAATCTGTCTTATATAGAAAAGTTGTGATTTAAAAAATAATGAAAGTAGGTTGGATACCTATTCTTTCAATTATATATAATTTTGATTATTCGTTTTTGTAAATTTGTTTTGTTGTTTGTAATATTATCTTGTTTATATAATTGTTAGTCGTGGCATCCCTCGCAATAACTCAATACAGTAAACGAGATTTATGCAATATATAATATTATATGTTTAAATAATTTTCATCCAAAACAATACTTAGAAAACCGAATTTATGTAGAAGCAATCGTACCGTATTTGAAACATTGTTATATAGAAATTTCACTGAAGATGGAAATCAATTATCACTCCAAGGTGTTTCTTGACAAAACAATTAATTAATATTTCAATTAGTGTATTGTTATTGATCTAAATACTGAACTATTATATTTGTAGCTTAAAATGACACGTGTAATCTCTTAGAGGGGTAAAATGTGAGCTTTTTCAGTTAAACCAATAATAATCTAGGTTTGAATTCGCCTCAAGTACCAATTTTAAATTTGCCTAACTATCTAAATATAAGTATCTGATTTATAACAATTTCATTATTTCATTTATTAAGACAATTTCTATACCTTCTCGCATCATTCTTGGATAAAAGAGATGACGGCATACGGTTACATTCGACATGGAGACCACTCATAAAGAAAATATCGTCTGCTCCATCGGCTAATCAAAATAATACTGTCAAAAATGTTCGGGCCAATCCCCCGCATCCCCGCGTCTATCACCATTCCAAACTCCACCCAAACTACGTCACTATCGACGGTATAAATGAACCATCCTCTGTTTCCAGTGGCAGTCGTGCATTGGTTAGTGATCAGAGTAGTAGTGTTTGGGGGCTCGGGAGACTGAGGCCTCGAAAGCCCTGAAAAAGACATCAAAGAGAATGTCGAAAGCTCGGCGCAATGATACTAACCGCGGAAATATTTCGGAACATATAAACATATATATATATATATATATATATATATATATATATATATATATATATATATATCGTAATCTGTTTATAATTTACATGCCGATCACCCGAAATATACATTATTAACTGTGTTAGTTTGTAAAATTAGTTTATTTCATTCAGAAGGGCTGCATTAATTGATCTAATTTGGGCAATTTGATAATTAAAATTACCAAGTATAAGTCGGAAAAAAAGAATCACAGTACTTTTCATTGCCATTAATAAATGATAGCTGGAGTAATGTCAACACATTAACGTATCTGTGAGATTAAAGTATATCTTAAAAATATTATGCCAAAATCTTGAAGTACATATTATCCACCATGGAATCTCAAGGAGAAGCATTAGCAAATACTCATAATTAAATATTATAGCAAGAGTTCCATTAGCTCGGCCTTGAGATCTCTCCTTAACGGCGGTAAAAAAACATATAATCATTTTTAAAAGTATATGGAAATCCGGGAGGATGAAGCAACCCAAAAAATTTCGTAAGTTTCGTCGTTTGAAAATATTAGTGTTGAATCGTTCATATTTATGTTTTTATTTTTTTAATATGCTTTTATATTTGCATTAGAATATGATTCGGGAATAATTTTATTAGTATACCTTTACAGTATCATATATTTAATTTTTTGTATATTAAGAAAATAAAAAAATGTTTGGCATCATTCTCTGGCGAATTTAATACATGGCATAGATTGTAAAATAAATTTATTGTGGGGTAATACCCCACTTAGTCTTAGCTTTATGGATTTAGGAGAAGATGTTCGTTTTATATCACAAACAAACCTGCAAAGTATGGGATTGGGGTATTTGCAATGATAGACTCAAGAACATTTTATGTGTCAAATTTAGAAATATATGCAGAAAAGCAGCCAGAGGGACCTTTCGCAATAAGCAATAAAACTGAAGCCTTGGTACTCAGGCTTTGCACTTCAATATTAGGATCAGGTCGCAATTTAACATTTAATAATTGGTTTATCACCATATATATATATATATACAATAGCACTAAAGGCCTTACAGGCCCATGGCTTAAAAAGTTTGTTCTTTCTTCATTTTCGCTTTCCTTTATGTACTGAGATCTTCTCTGGCTCGATATGTGATTTTTCTCCATTCTTTCTTGTTATTCATTTTTCTTTTCTGGCCTTCTAGTCCAATTTCTTCCATATCTTTTTCTACCTCCTGATTCCATCTATTTTTTGGCCTTCCTTTTCTCTTTTTTAAAGTTATAGTGTAGTTCAGTACCCTTTTTGGAGTCCTCGTGTTCGACATCCTTTCTAGGTGACCTCTCCATCTTAGTCTCTGTGCCTTTATGACTCCTATTATGTTAGGTTGATTATATAATTTCTTTAACTCATCATTTGATCTTTTTATCCATAAACCGTCCCTTATTATTCCTCCATATAGCGTCCTCAGGATTTTTCTTTCCCATATCTCCAGTAAATTTTGTTCATTTTTTGTGATTGTCCATGTCTCACTGCAGTACGTTACTATTGGTTGTATAGTTGTTTTGTATAACTGTATTTTTGCCTTTTTTGATAAAAACTTGCTTTTCAACATTCCACTAAGAGCATGTACACTTCTATTGCCTACCATTATTCTAGCTTGTATTTCTTCTTTAATGTTAGGTTTGCGTGATATTATTGTACCTAGGTATGTAAATCTTTCTACCATTTCGAATTCGTATGATAATCTTTCTTCTACTTCTACTTTAAACTTTTGTCCATCCCTGAACTGATCATCTGTCCACTGCATACATTTTATTTTAGTTTCATTTATTTAAAGTCCCATTTTTTTTGCTGCTTTTACTATTCTCTGTACTATCTCCTGTAGCTCTTTTTTTCCTCTTGCCAGCAACACTATAACATCCGCAAATGCCAAAACTTGGTGTCTTTTATGATATAGGAGTCCTTCTCTATTGATTTTCGCTTCTCGCATTATTTTTTCTAGGCATAAATTGAAGAGTAATGATGAAAAAGGATCGCCCTATCTTAATCCTTCGTTTACTATAAATTTGTCCGATACATGATTGTTTACTTTGACTCTGTTTTCTGTATTCTCTAAAGTAAGATGTATCATGTTACGCAACTTTCTGCTAACTCCCAGTTCCTCAAGGGTCTCTTTTAATTCCTTCCTTTTTATTCTATCGTATGCTTGCTGGAAGTCGATGAATAGCGCTATCGTTGGTAAGTTGTGTTCATAGCTTTCTGCTTGTAATTCTCTGATTATGAATACTTGGTCCGTTGTGTTTCTCCCTCGTCTAAATCCGCACTGATATTCGCCTATTATATTTTTAACTTCTTTTTCTAGCTTATCTTTTATGGATTTTGATAGGATTTTATATACGGTATTTAGTAACGCTACTCCTCTGTAATTACTGCATTCTGTTTTATCTCCTTTTTTGTGTAATGGGCAAATAATGGCTTCCTTCCAATCTTCTGGTATTCGTACTTTTATCCATATCTCCTTTATGATCTTGTATATCCAATTATTTAGCAGTTTTCCACCATATTTCATCATCTCTGCTGTTATGTTATCGCTTCCAGGGGATTTGTTGTTTTTCAGATTTTTTATGATTTCCTCGATTTGTTCTTTGCTTGGTGAATTATCTTCTATGTCTTCTAAGTGTTCGATTCTTGCTTCTGCTTCCATACATTCTCTTTGGTTTGACTTATTATTGCCATTTAGTAATTTATCAAAATACTCTTTCCATCTTTCGGCTATTTCTGCTTCCCCGCTTATATTATTTCCTGCTTTGTTTTTAACGAATATGGGTTTTTGTTGGAAACCTTTTTTTTTATTTCTAGCACTTTGATATAGGTTTTTTATTTTTTTATTTCTGTAATTCTCTTCTTTTAGGTTTACCACCATACCTCTCGTTTATAAACTTCTAGAAGACCATAACATAACTGTAGTTGCTACCATCAGAAAAAAACACAAAAGAAATTCCACCGGAATTTTTAAACGGTAAATTACGACCAGTGAATTCTTCAATATTTGGTTTTGGGAAAAATATTACCTCAGTATCACATATTCCAAAAAAAGGCAAAGTAGTTCTTGTTGTCTCCTCCCTACACACAGATGATGGAATTAATTTCGAAACTGGTGAAAAAATAAACCTAAAATTATCACATTTTACAACATCACAAAAGGTGGTGTAGATTGTGCTGATCAAAAATCAGCTGCCTTTAAATTTAGCAGGAACACCAGAAGATGGCCTATGGTAATATTATATAATATAATAGACATTTCCGCCATCAATGGACATGTAGTTTACAACGCAAACAATCCCGACGAAAATTTGGAAAATTATCTCAAAAATGTTGGTCTTGATTTAGTTAAAGAAAGCATTAATTCTCGAGCGAAAAACATGCACTTAAAACGAGAAACGCGTGCTATTGCTCAGCGTTTAACGAGTACAGAATGGCCATACGACAATCAACTGACGGGGTACAACATGGAAGATGCTACTACTGTCGAAATCGGAAAACAAGATATTGCAAAAAATGTGGAAAATGGCTTTGCCTGGAACATGTACATGTGTCAAGATTGTGTTACACAAAATTTTAAAGTTTGAGAAATATTTGCAAAAATTTACCATTGTTGTCTTTTTTTGAGGTTTGCTTGTATTAATTCCAAATAAAGAATTGTTTTATTTAAATTAATAAAATATGTTTTATGTTATAAAAGAAGGTAGACAATAAAAATGGTATCATAAAAAATTGTTTTTTTTTTTCATTTTTGATAAAATATTTAAATACATAATGTGTGTCTCTTAGACACCACCCGGCCTTTGGTGTAACACAAATTCACCCGTGCCGTGAAGGGTTAAGTTTAAATTAATACTCTAAATGTGTTTATTTCAATTAAAATACGAAAGGACTTATTTTTTACACGTAAGTCTTTACACTCTTTGAATAAATGGTTTTGAAACAAATTTTGAAAAGAATCTTTTTGTACTTTACAAGAAAAATTAATAGTGACTATTATATATTTATATAAATAATATTCATTGGTCCACAAAACTATTTCGAAATAATAGTACAATTCAACTTTTTTATGACAAAATTTAACAAATTGTATTTTTCCGGAAGGTGAAAATAGTACAGTTCCTATTATTTTATCGAATAGTCGCAATTTATAAACCGAACTATGCTGTTGTAAATTTTTTCACCGCGCTCCAATGTGATTTTCCATTCCCAAAAAATATTGAACTGAAGACAGACGGTATTTTACGAGTACCATCACTTTAACGGGTAATATCTGTTTACTTCTTTTCGGTATATACCATCTATAAAGTGGTTCATAAAATATTAATATTCCTTAATAATCTGTTCCATTTTCAGCTCTTAATGTTAATAGAGAACGAAAATATGATTGAAATTAAACATTACCGTTGGTCTTTTTTTTTTAAATTATGTTGTGTCACCATCTTTTAAATGGGCCTATTTAGTTAGTTAGTATAATTGTTTATAAGCTAAAATGGCAGTTCTTTTTCAAACGGTTTTTTTATTAAAAATTTTGAAAAAATGTAGTAAACTTTTTAAGATCTACAACTATTACTTGAACCATTTTTCTTGAATATATATATATATATATATATATATATATATATATATATATATATATATATATATATATATATATATATATATATAGTAAACTCTTAAATATTGGGGAAATCTGCAAGAAAGACTCTAATGAGTATCAATTGTTTCGCCGAACGTTTTCGCCAAGGAGAATTAATTTGGCTTCTTCAGGGCTGAAAGAAAAAAAATTATAATTAGCTACCATATATTATCTATTAAAAACATTATTGATCTTACCGTAACTTAGAATTGTAGAGTTAGAATGTTAAAAAACTTAGCTAGTAACCACAAAGTAGTGTTTTTTGTTACTATGTGCAAAAAAAGTTTTTTTTAACGTTGGAAATGTATGGTAGCTTTGAACTTAAAACGCAAAGGTTTACCCAAGGTTAATCGAAAAACCCAATATAACTACATTTAAAAGGAGGTAATTCTTTGAATTGTCGGCAATAACTAAATTTTTTGATTGTTCGAAAGTTTAAATGTGAGGTTCTGTTTTACCAGAACGCATGTGTTGCCAATTCAAGTAGTTCTTTTAAATCTTTATGTCGTTAGGGGTCATTGGTAAAACCGAATGAAGTTAAATCCCAGTATAGGGAAATATTATTTTAGATTTTCTTAATTGAAATTTTTTTTTTAATTATATTATATTGTTCATGTATTATTATAATAATATCTTATTGAGATGTATCTAAGAAAAGCAAGGGAATGTTATCTTTTTTAGTTAATGAAAATTATTATTAAAGTAGGTTAGTTGTTAATGGATATATCAGTCAAGTTAGTTATCTGTGATGTTGTATTGTTCTTGGTATCTGATTTAAGTAAGAAGTGGTATATATCGCTTAGTTTCTTAACGTCACTCTTAACATTGATGGAGAAATCGTTAAGGAAAATATAAGACATTTCAATGAACTCTCTTTTAGATTTATTGTTCTCACGATGGAGAATTGTAGTGTTAGTATAGTCCATGAGATGACTAGTGGAATGGATATGTTTGGCTAATGCACAGCAGCGGTCAGGGTGAAGTCGAGAATCACTTTTGTGTAGTGTAATACGTGATTTCAATAATTGAGATGTTTGGCCGATGTAGGAATTGCTGCAAGAGAGGCATGGAATGTTGTAGACAATGTTACTAAGCCTATCTATGGGAGTCTTATCTTTTATCTTAGAATAAAGATTATTAATTGTTAGGGCTGATCTACAAGCCACATTAAGTTTAATGTTGTTATAATTAAACTACATTACATTACAATTACTACTATTACATTGAAAAATCAATGGTAAGACACTATGGGGCAATGCTGTGTGTAAGAGAAGACTAGAATGGTACGATCATATAAGCTGAATGCCAAGTAGAAGTTTTATTTAAAAATCCTTTATAAAAGATATATAATTAAAAAATCGGTTTGGGCTACATCACAACAGAACGTTTTCGGACTAACTACTCCATCATCAGTACATTTACCAGGTATACATGAGACAAGCTACTAAATATGTAGGTAAAAACCTTTAAAATATTACAATTTTTTTATTTATAAGATCTTTGTTAAAAACTTGGTGTGATGTTAAATTTATTAACAGATACCCATGGCATGGCAACATAAGACTACCAATAATGTTGCTAAGCCTGAAACGATGTCTTTGGATGGGCTTTAGATGGCAACAAATAGAGACGGGAAACTTTTCCCCACTAAGAAGGCGATCAGTAGGATAACCACAAAAACGATGGAATGACAACTTACTGGAGTAATATTAAAAAACAGAGCGTCATGTATGCACAAACATAAGAAAAAGAATAAGAAGAAGCTGTATGTCAAAAATCCTGTCTCTGACTTAAATCACATATTCTTAAAGAACCAAAAATATACTACAAAAAATAATTAATTTTGTAAGTCTACCGATTGATATATTTACTTTGTTAGTTCAACAAGAGAATTATTTACATAAGCTCCAAAAACAAAAATACACTTATAAAAGAATGGAATTAAATAATGTCACGTTTATTGGAAAAATGCTGTAGCCAGTAGACATAATATAATCCACTTAGTTTACACAAATATTTCATTTTATCGTCATCTCTTTTACGAATGTATTCAGGTTCATTAATATGCTTTTTTGTGTTTGAAAAGCCTAGACTATCGATATTAATATCGCTCGAGTTCTAGAGAATATCCCTATATTTCGATGGAATTAAATACGTTTTCCTTTTAATAAAAGGAAAAGGTCAAATAAAGAAAATTTTTACAGTGCAGATAAAATTAAAATCAAATTACCCTGTTTGAGGTACTTGGAAATGGCCATTTTAAAACCCAAATTTCTGTTACCTGCTGAACCCTTACGACCGAATTTAATTACCTGGGCTGTATACTTAATGTGTACCTATTCCCCTACAAGTTTTAGTTTACCATTAGTCTTTTTGAGTGAATATGTGGTATCAGTAAGTTTGTGTTCATTGTCGGCAGTATTTAATAACACAATAAATGAGGGGGTTAGAGGCCAAGGGGTCCAAGTCTCAATATATGAGTTTCGAAAAAATTGACATGAAACTTGGCTTATTTTTTGTAGAATTATATACACATATTTGTTTATAAAACTGCTATAATGTTTTTTTTCGTAGGTTTTTACATACTATTTAACTAATTTGGAGGTATTCAATCTTCGTATCAGATTCGAATCGAATTGCATTTCAAAATATTTCTTTACAAATGCTTAGTAATGTAAGCAACTCTTTCAATGACCGCTTTCAAGTATGCATAGATGTTTTGGGAAGTCATTTTGAACACCTTAATTAAGTAAGATAAGTTAAAATTACTTTTGTTTTTTATTTTTCTGTGTTGTTATTTTTTTTTTATAATTTTCAGTCATTTATTTTTTATAAATTTTATTTGAAATACCTAAATTGTTTTCTTTTTGTGTCGTTATTTCGTTACTGCATTGATAAACAATAATGTCAAACTGTCAGTTTCTGACAAATCAATCATGGCCAACTCACAATAATTATTGGTAAACGTTAAAATATCTACCAAATTAATACTTTGATGGAAAAATAAAAATATCTAGAAAACTGATAACTTTAGGTATAGGGAGCACTTCATAAAATTCGAAGTACGATATTAGTACTTTTTGATAGTGATATAAAATACAGGGTGTTCTATTTAAAATTACCAAGAAAATAATGTACTTGCATTTTGACTTACCCTGTATTTGATTTAATAAATATTATGAAAACATCTAAGTTTTATAATTTTTAACAATTATTAAAAAACTATGGTTGCAATAGATCAATGTTCCTATACTCCTTTTTAATTATACAGGGAGTTAAAGTTAATACGATTTTCAGGTAATATTGGTTATAACTTTTTAAATACTCCTTATAACATAGTAAAACTTTACATTGTGCAAAACCTTACAAGTGAAGCAGATTTCAAATTAAAAATAAAATACAGGGTGTTCCATTTAAAAAAACCTTTGGTTTTGTTTGGTCTGCCACCATCTTATGGAACAACCTGTAGATTGTAACTAATTATAAAATATGGATTTTAAAGCTGCCTACAATTTGTGTCAATAACTTTTTTTGTAATTTTTACTATAACAGATCTACTGAGCTTCCTCACACTAATCAATCACCCTGTATGTACACAAATCCATTATATATATAAAATATAAAATAAATATATATATGTATATATATATATATATATATATATATATATATATATATAGTGTAATCATTAAACACTCGCTATTAACCTTTTACGGTTGATGCGGAGTTTTGTGAATAAAAAAGATCCATTCGTAGGTGAATTATGCGTGCTTATAATGTTTTTTGTTACATTAATGTTTCCATAAACTAGAAGGGAAAGTTAAAAAAACTAAGCATAATTGTAATAAGAAAATCATTATAGGACATTATATTGCAAACTATAAATAAAAAACTATTGAGTTACTTTATTTAGATTAATATGTTTAATATCACACTTACCGCCTTTTTAATAAACGAAACAAATCCATATCCCTTCGACTTCAAGGTTTGTGGATCTCTAACCACTCGACAATCCCTGTAATAAAAATTATATGAATGTAACAAAATTGTAAAACTGTTGAAATTATGCAGATTATGTAAACTGTTATTAAAAGCCACTAAATATGGCATTTATAGAGTTTCAGAGTGGTTAAGTTGACGTAAATTATCATGGCTTATTAAAGATCTTTATAAACGAGAAAACGTAAAACTCCGTACATAAAGTATCTAATGTACAGTGTGAATAAAAGATATGGACAGTAAAAATAATATGTTTTATCCATGTACCAACATTTTTATGTTTATTGCTTGTTTGTGAACTAAATTAAAAAAAAAATTATTTACAAATCAGTAATTTTCGTAAATATAAGATTCAAAATAAATATGTAGTCTAGTTGAAAAGGAGTCTAAAAATTTTATGTATTTTGACACTCACTGAATCCGAATCTTCAACATGGTAATCCGAATTTTTGGGTAGGCATTTGCTATTAACAATTTAATTATTTAAATGCTTTCATGAACTCGTTATAAAAGCGTTAAAACTAATTTTCCTGAATAATTGTTTATTCCTTAAAAAAAAAACTAATCAAACAAACTTTAAATAATTAAAATCGGTCTGTTAAAAGCCAAGATATTGCAAATTTATTATTAAAGAGTAACAAATTATCGACTAAATAAGACATTTTGGCTTATAACTTGGCTTTTTCTCAACGTAAAAACATTTAAGGGATCTTATTTTACAGCTATGATTATAAGATTTCAAATGAAATTTGAAAAATTAAATTTGATCAAATCATACCAGTTTAAAATAAAAAATTTAGGTGTAAAAAACAATCTAATTTGTTTATAACGATTTTTTGTTATAAACATAAAAGAATCGCAACAAGCTTGTAGAAACAGAAATAATACATGTCCTAGAATAGACAATATCCACTACTCAATGATTACGGAGATTACAGTTTAAACTAAGCATCACAAGATATTTACAACAATATATATATATATATATATATATATATATATATATATATATATATATATATATATGTATATATTTTTCAAATTATTTTTCGACCGTACTGTTTTAAATATTGATTTATAGTATCAGCAATCGGTCAGGAAATAAAACTCTATTTGTTCAGTCTCAATATTTCGTCACGATTTTGTGACTTCTTCAGGAGAAAACTGTAAATTTATTAGAATAATTGATTATTATATGTAAACAAAGTGAATATTTTAATAGTTACAACTATAAGAATAAAAATTTAAATTTTTTAGCATATCTAAATAAATGACATATTTGTTTGATTTTATCAAACATTGAGTTATGGTAACCGCAATATTTTATAGAGTGAATTCCCATTGTACAATTTTTAGTGAGTCGGTTAAAATAAACAATTACTATGACACTATTATCCATATTATAAAGTGGAAAGATGAAATTAATAGTACAGAATTGAGAAAGAATCAGAAACACGATAAATTGATCTATAAAATGTAATTGATGGTATGTAGTCAGTTATTGCAATACTGATATTTAGGAATGTAATAAAATTATAGGTACAGTTACTAGAGAATTACTAAGTTTGTGTTTAAATGATAAGATCTATTATATTATATATATATCTACTGCAACATACTAAACAATATATAATATGATAGATCTTAACATTTAACCCTTAACTACTGACGTGGATGTTTCAGGACGTAGACTCTGACATGCGGTATGTCATACCGTTGCCTATTCTCCTTTGTTTTTAATATGAATTTATCTTATATCACTGTATTGGTTTTTTATATCAACTACGGAATGATTCTTCACATTACTGTAGCATAATGTACTGCTACAAGTAAAATAAACTTTACTTTTTTAAGAATATTATGAATGCATGCATAATATTTAAAAAAATGGTAGACGTTACTACAAAATCGTTTATAAACTAAATTACAAGAAAAATTGATTACTTGTGACTAACAAATGGTAAAATAATGTTAAAAGAAACAGACTAATGATTTAAATTTAATGAGAAACTAAAATACAAAATTCTGACAATAGCCAAAAATTACAATAAAATAACTAGTCATTTTGCGCGCAAGGTCCGCAATTTTTCTTTGCACACTGGTTTTCCACAAGAAAAGCACACATAAAAAGTCTTTCGCATTAATGCACTTGGGCATAAGTAACACGTCTTTTTTTTTCTCAAGCCTTTCTTCAAAATCTGCTTCTTTTGGCGTTTTTGTCCTAGTATTCGTTCAATACCACATAATAATTATTCTCTCGGGATTCTGGGATTTTCGAGTCTTATTTGTAGATGAGGTAAAACTAATTGTTTCGCCAACTCCTTTGTGTAGTTTAGCCTTTCCATATTATCTGCTTGTAGTGATTGGTACACAACATGCGAATTAACAGCAGCTATATCAATGATGCGGTAAAAAATAGTAATGATGCCATCGGCGAGAACGACGTTTTACAGAATATTTGGCACACTTGGCATCTAAAGTATCGACACCTCCTTTCGTACGATTATAATGAGCTATAATTTCTGGTTTTCCAGTAATCTGATCCGTGCCTTTTGAATGGTGCATCGAAGAAATAAGTAAAACAGCCCTCGATTTTTTTGGCACATGGGAAATTAGGGATAAACTTTTCGTAAATCCGTAAGTAGTTGAATTTACTTGCCTACATCGGTGTGGCTAGAATTTCCGTTTATTTTTCTTGAGGGTTCCCACATACGTTGACTTCTTTACTTTTAACTGCTTTACTAATTCTATAGAACTAAACCAATTAGCAGCTGTGATATTACGGTTAGTTCCATAAATAGGTTTAGCAAGCCGAAGAACAGATTGAGTTGGTGTATTCATCTTCTTTTCTTCCCCAGATAACCCAGTTTCGTCAGTGTCCTTGCCTCCATATATATAGGCATTGTATAAGTAACTTGTTCGTGCATCAGTCAGGCACATTATTTTAATGCCATATTTTACAGACTTATTAGGCATATACATTTTAAACCTACACCTTCCCCTAAAGCCGACCAACATTTCATCAATACAAATAAATGTGCCTACGGAATACAGTTTTTGACAATTTGATATGAATATATTAAATATGTTACTAATGGCTGATGTTGGATCTATCTTTTTTCTTTCTTCTCTATCCAGACGGTTATAAAAACGTAAACATTTTAGAAATATTGCAAATCCTTCTTTTGACATAACACATCTGAATATATCTCTACCAGTGCCATCTGTAGCAAATATAGAATTTATATCTTCGTCATTGGATTTGAAAGCTGATGAGTATAAAAGCAATCCCAAAAAGGCTTTTAGTTCTATTTCATCAATTTCATTTAGTTCTGGTCTATTCATTCTTTTATCGTTTTCACGAATTGCACGTAATTTATTATTTGTCCATTCACGTATTTCTTGTATTATATCCTAGAAATAAGAAAATTAAAAAAAAAATGATGAAGTTTCGTTTCTTACATCTCTGGACCGCACAGCTGGTACTTTTGTTACAAGGTTGTGTAACAGAGTTCTTACATTTTTCGAGGGTGCTGTACCATTATCATTTAAATGATATTCGTCTTCAGAACTTTCCGACTGCTCACTTCCGGTGTCGTGTGAACTTTCAATACATACTTCTTCGCTTGCATCGTCAACATCACTATCATTAAAATATTCTAAATCACTAGGTACTTCGTCAGCCCATTGAGATAAAACAGCCTCAAAATAATCTGAAAGCTTTACAGTTTTGCGGCTAAATTTAGAACAACTGGATGAACTTGCTGCCATACTAACAGCAAAAGAATACACTACACTGCTTTTAACTATAGAAACGTAAATACTGACATGCGGTACTTAAAACCGCAAGAAAACTTTATGTCAACGTAGCTCAAAGACTAAACGTACTAAAACTACAGCAGTTGAGAGCAGGTACAATTAAACCCCACTTGAAGGTACACAGATGGTGTTCTGAGAATCTTTTATAAAACACGTTTTACAACAAAATATATTTTCGGCTCGGTATGGCATACCGCACGTCAGTGGTTAAGGGTTAAACACAAACTTAGTAATTCTCTAGTAACTGTACCTATAATTTTATTACATTCCTAAATATCAGTATTGCAATAACTGACTACATACCATCAATTACATTTTATAGATCAATTTATCGTGTTCCTGATTCTTTCTCAATTCTGTACTATTAATTTCATCTTTCCACTTTATAATATGGATAATAGTGTCATAGTAATTGTTTATTTTAACCGACTCACTAAAAATTGTACAATGGGAATTCACTCTATAAAATATTGCGGTTACCATAACTCCTAAATAAAATCAAACAAATATGTCATTTATTTAGATATGCTAAAAAAATTTAAATTTTTATTCTTATAGTTGTAAGTATTAAAATATTCACTTTGTTTACATATAATAATCAATTATTCTAATAAATTTACAGTTTTCTCCTGAAGAAGTCACAAAATAGTGACGAAATATTGAGACAACAAATAGAGTTTTATTTCCTGACCGATTGCTGATACTATAAATCAATATATATATAAATCAATATATATATATATATATATATATATATATATATATATATATATATATATATATATACACACACAAACAAGTCAAAGGTACTAGACGACTGGAAAATATATTTAATAATATCTATTTGTAAACTTATTAAAGCTAGAGAACAGTTTTCAGCATCTAATCCCATTTAATAACGAGTTTCACAGAAATGACACCCTTCCCTATAATTGTGATTAAAAGCTACTAGAATTACATATCCTTTAAGATTATCTTAATACTGAACCACATAAGTACATTAAATATAAACGCGTATTAAGTAAAAATTATAAGAATATGGCCCGAGTCAGATTGTTTTTACACAGATGGATGTAAATTTGATGAGTCTACTCGATGCGCTTTTTACCTTTCAAGTGAAAATATATCCTAAAAATTCAATTTTCCAACTCAAGTGTTTATTTACACTGCTGAGTTTTGAGGTATATTAATAGCCATTATAAGACTAAGTTTATTACATTAAAAGATAGCAAAAGTTTGGCAAACACAATAATACAAACTAAATTATCAAGCTCTTTATCAGTAGTGATTATAAAAAAATTATAGGCGGTCCAGTTACTTAGGAATAAAGGTAAACAAATTTGTTTGGTTTGGATCAAGGCTCATTGGGAAATGAAATAATAAAATAGGAAAGAGCACACTGTTCAAGAATGGCCAGACCAAAAGATATTTTGGAGTGGGATGTATGGTGTCGGAGAAAGTAAACAAGACACTTTTCAATTAATATCAGATCAAATATGTTACTTAAGGGTAAGAGAAAAATATATAAATATAAGTATTATTAATGTACATGCGCCCACTGAAGATAAAGGTTTAGAAACCAAAACAGAGTTCTACGAAAAGCTAAGCACCCTAATAGGGAATATATAGAAATATAATATAAAAATAATCATTGGTGACATGAATGCGAAAGTGGAAAAGAAGGAAATATATAGAAGAATAACAGGGAAATGAAGTTTACATAAGGAATCATATGAAAATGGAAAAAAAATAATAGAATTTGCTACAGAGAACAAAATGAAGATAGTAACCATAAAAAATACGGAAAAAGAAGGAAACGAGATAGACAAAAGATTATTGAAAGAAAGCAGAGCGATAGGGTCATTAAATTCAATACTGAAAGCAAAAAATGATGTGTCAAGAATAGCTAAACTGCAAGTCTACGAGACAGAAATGAGACCCACAGTGATGTATGACAGCGAAACGTGGATTATGATCCAGTAGAAATAAAAGAAAGTAGAGATATAAAAAAAAAGATGCTCGGAAAAATCTTCGGAGGAATAAAGATGACAAAGAATACTTGAAGAAGAAGGAAAAATTAAGAAATAATGGGGATGTACAGCAAACCAATAATTACGACAAAAATACAACCCCAAAGAGCTAGATGACTTGATCACATTATACGAATGCCAAGGAATCGAAATAATAAAACAATACTGAAGGAGCGAGAAATGGGAAAAAAGAAAAGGACATCACAGGAAGAAATTGTTGGAAGCAGTAAAGCAATACTTGTCAGAAATACGCGTAAGAGATTAGAGAGAGAAAGCAAGCAATCGACAAAAATTGATAAAAATAACCCAGTTTTTGGAAGCCAGGGGCCTACAAGGAATATAGCACTGTTTTATCTATATATATATATAAATATATATATATATATATATATATATATATATATATATATATATATATATATATATAAGCAGTGAAAAAACAATAAAAAGGGGTGGAATTCCTTTCGCACTATGACTCTTAAAGATCTCAGTCAAATAAGAGAAGAAGTCTTTAAAATACGTAAACTAATTTTCGAAACCAAATTCAGATTTTTGCTTTAATCTGTGCCTTCTAAGAATTGCAAGGCAAAACAGACGTTGATAAAGATTTTAATAGAGACATAGGGAATCTAAAAATTGCATTCCACAACATATCTCCTTAACTAAGCAAAACTCCTTAGCGAATTTGGTTTCTGGTACTCGTACAGAGTATATCGGAATAAAATAAAAAAGACAGTTAAGATTTGATTTCACGTGCAGTGCGTCTGTGTATCCGCTAATACGTATTTCGCCCTAAAAGGGCTCTTCAGAACGGCTTTCATTCCAATATACTCTGTACGAGTACTAGAAACCAAATTCGCTAAGGATTTTTGCTTAGTTGAGGAGATATGTTGTGGAATGCAATTTTTAGATTCACCATATCTCTATTAACATCTTTATCAACGTCTGTTTTTCCTTGCAATTCTTAGAAGGCGCAGATTAAAACAAAAATCTGAATTTGGTTTCGAAAATTAGTTTACGGATTTTAATATCAGATGTCGCTGTTTGCGTCCATACAAAGCCATGTTAGAGTTGCTTCCTAAGACAGAAAAGATTTATTTTTACGTTCAGAGCGACTGTGCCGTTCTGAAGAGCCCTTTTGGGGCGAAATACGTATAAGCGGATACACAGACGCACTGTACGTGAAATCAAACCCTAACTGTCTTTTTCCTTCTAAACAAATTTCTCTGCTTTGTATCAATGCGCTATTAAAGGAAATGAAGTAGTGGATAGACTTGCGAAGGATACTACTACAAGAGGGAAAACAATAGAAGAACTTTAATGCTAGTCATTGATCTACAACAATTGTTTAAGAAAAACAAATGGAGCAATAACAAGAAGAAGAAAGCTCACTAAAGGTATACGATTTCATGATATTCAACCAAAAATTCATAGAAAACCGCGATTCAACGATATTGCAAATCAGCACTTAATTAATAGCTTAAACAGGGAAAGGAACAAACATGATTTATATCCCGCCCACAGAAATAAACTAGGCTTGGCCACAGCAGGCTTTACTCTTCACACCAATTTACATGTCATTCTATGTACACGTAATATAAATTTCTATAAAATTGTTTATAACAATCTAAAAAACATGAATATTGATATTTAAAAAAAATTAAAAATAAACTTAAAAAAAATAAATATTGAAAACAGAATAAACAATAAAAAAAATTTAAAGAGAGAAAAACACACACGAAGAAGTGTTGAACCAGAAATAATTGAGTGGTCCAAAAATTCTTGAATTAAAGTTAGGCATGCAGTAAATCAATTGAAAAGCGGTAAAAGTCCGGGTCATGATGAAGTTTAGAAATTTGAAGTATTAAATTATATTAAATAACTTTTTGCGATTTTTTGCCAAAGTATCTAAGTATGTTTACATATACCAATAATAAAATTTTATTTTTATATAACTACAGACTTTGGCAAAAGATGTTTTAAAATATACAGAAGATAAACACTACATTCTTAAAAAATAGATAATTGGTAGTTGAAGGATTTTATGGTTGCTCCAAGCAATAGTTTCACATCTCCGTTATACTGTAATGTAAGTATAAAGTAAGTAAGTCTTCTTTTCTAATAACATTACCATACATTTCATGAGACTGTGGTAAAACCGATGTATTTTGGATGTACTTTTTATTTTTAGCCTTTCTTAGTTTCATAGGTCGGATGATGGATTTGCAAATTGTAAACTTCGAAACCGGTCACATAAAAACAACAAGATTTATTAACATAAAAGATTGTGAGTAGAAACTTTCTTTACACATCATTTATATGCACTCACATCGGCAGCCATTTCATCACTTGATAAAATAAGTGAGTTTTGCTTGTGTTTGCTTTTGAAGTGATAGGGTGATAAAGGAAAAGACCAGCATTTCGTCAGATTGGGTTGTTAAATCAATAAGTAGTAAACATGGTGAAGTAATGCAAAAAATAAGGAAACTGAAGACGAAAATACAAATATTTACGCACCAGTACATATTAAAAAAACCAAGAAAAAATTAAGTACTGGTATACCTATATATTCGTATGAACTTTACACATTGCAGTTTTACACTAAAAAAATATTGATACTAACAATAATAAATAAGAAAACACAAACATAGAATATATAAAATAAAAATTAATAAAGTCGAAGGTTACAGCCTCGAAGCCAATCTCTTGCCTTGGGAGTGAGTTGGTGGATTTCTTGAAGACTGCCAACGAACTTACGGCAAAGAATTAGAAGATATCTTTTACGAGGCAGATGCTACCGACTCAGATTTTTTTAGGTATAAAAGATATGCATGCAATATAATGTAATATTTTAATCTACTTAATAATCATCACTTATGCAATTAATGTGTATTTTTTTTATAGAATATTCACACCTAGAATATCACACCTAGTGAAGCAGTTCTATTAAGAAAATAAATGTACAATTGGATGAAAATATTTATCACAATCGAATAAAGTATTAAAAGTAATCGAAACAGACCTTGAAATGACCTCGAAAACCCCAGAGTACGAAATTTCAATTTTTACCTTTTTATATTTTTTGAAAAAGTAAATTTAAATATTTTTTAATTTTGTTTGTTTATTTCAACAATATTATTAACAGAAACAAAATTATGGTACTGTATCTTTACTTATTATTTTAGATCTTATGATGCTCAATTTACCAAATTTGTCGATATTCATAGTGATTTACATGAAAAAAAAATCAAAAAATTATACTATTTACTTGTGGGTTTCTGAGAGACCCGTTGTACTGAAAAAGGTTAAGCGTGGCCATTTCAGTACACCCTTTATGGCTAGGGACTCCTTGGTTTCTTGAAATTTATACATTTTCAAAGGTCTATACCAAGTTACTGCCACTTCGCAATTTTTTGTTTATTTTGGACAATTTTATTGGACGTGATATATGAAGTAATAGCTAAACTAGTGATATTATTATTGACGACAACAATTATTAATAATAGTCTTGCTTTATATCGCCTTTAATTATTATTAAAGGTTCTTTATTTTAGTTAACGTTACGGCAGGTAACCCATGCCTTTTTCAAAACAATATCTAATATACATCAATTGCTTTTGTTTTCCTATTATATATATAGTTTAGCTCAACAGGCCTCAAAGGCCTAAGGCTTCAACGGTTTTCTTCCATTTCTTTCTATCTTGTGCTAAGTTTTTCCAATCTTGTACCCGCAGCGACTTCAGATCTTCTTTTACCGACTCCAGCCATTTTCTTCGGGGGCGGCCTCTTTTTCTTTTTGTACCAGCCTCCGTGTTTATTAATTCATTGAGAACTCTTCCTTCCTTCATTCTTGCTATATGTCCGAGCCATCTTAATCTTTGAATTTTAGCGAGTCTTGTTATTTTTGGTTGCCCATATATTTGCATTATTTCTTCATTCGTCCTTCTTCGCCAGATGTTCCCCTCTTTTACACCTCCGTATATCCTTCTAAGAATTTTTCGTTCCCATCTATCTAATTTTACTTCCATATCTTTATTTAGTGTCCAGGTCTCGCTAGCATAGAGTACTGTAGGTCGGATAACTGTTGTATATATTCGTTTTTTTGCTGTTCTGGATATTATCTTCGACCTCAGTATCTTAGTCAGGCTCCCAGCACTCTTACTACCTTTAGCCATCCTTTTTATGATTTGTTGGTTCTCTTCGTTCCTATTTGTTAGTGTCACTCCCAAGTAATCGAATTGACTAACAACTTCAAAGTTATATTCTTTACTTGGGCTTTGTATCTTAAACGACTGTCCTAGATGATTTTCGTTTCCCCTCATCACCATATATTTTGTTTTTTCTTCGTTTATTTCTAAACCATATTCCCTGGCTATTCTCTCTATTTTAGTTAAGATTTCTCTTAATTCTGCAGGTCTCCTTGCTATTAAGGTAACATCATCTGCATATGCTACGCATTGATGCCTGTGATGATATATTGTGCCTCTAGTGTAGAAGTTACATTCTCGTAAAATCTTCTCTAAGATCAAATTGAAAAAATCTGTTGATAACGGGTCACCTTGTCGCAGACCTCTATTGGTGATAAAGCTATCCGAAACCCGTCCTTCTAACATGACTTTAATTTTAGTATCATTGAGTATGTATTTAGTCAGTCTTACTATTTTTGGTGGAAATTTAAAATATTCTAGTGCTTCATTGTAAAAATTTCGTCTATTACCGATCTGTTTGCTCTGAAACCTGCTTGATATTTACCTAGACAATTTTCAACTTTTGTTTTAATTTTATTTCTAATTGACATGGCCAGAATCTTATACACTGTATCTTGTAGAGCTATTCCCCTGTAATTTTTACATTCTGTAACGTCTCCTTTTTATGCACTGGACATAAGATTGCTTCTTTCCACTGATTAGGTATTTTTTCTTTGATCCACACTTCGCGTATTAACTCAGCGATTTCTTCTTGCACCATTCGCCACCTTCTTTTAGAAACTCAGCAATGATACCATTTTCACCAGGTGCTTTGCTGTTTTTTAAGTTTTTAATGATCTCTATAATTTCTTCCTTGGTAGGTACTTCTTCATTTACATCTGGGTCCCTTACTTCTTTATGTTGTAGTTGCGTTTGTTCTCTTTCATCTTGGTCGTCCGTACATAATATGTTCTCGAAATAATTGGCCCACCTTCTTAATTTTTCATCTGTTCCACCTAACAGATTCCCCTCTTCATCTTTATAATATCTTGATGTGGTTTTGTACTGGGTTCGGTCTCGTTTTATTTCTTGGTAGAAATTCCAGACTTGTTTATGTAAAAAATCTTCTTCAATACGAACTAGTTTCTGCTCTAAACTTGACCGCTTCTTCCTTCTACAGATCTTCTTTGCTTCCCGTCTTTTTGCGGTATAAGCTTTCTTACTCTCTTCATTATTTCTTATAATGCTATTTATTGTAGCTTTATTTCGGTCACTAATGGCTTTCTTAGAATCCTCATCATACCAATCCGTTTGTTTACATTGTCTGTTTCCTGATAATACTGAGTCGGCTGCTTCTTGAATTTTTTCTTCTAGTTGTACCCATCTGCTTTCTATATCATTTACTGTTGTCTGGCTTTTCAGTTTCTCTTCAATTTGCTGCCTGAATTTTTTCTTAACTTCTCCCTCCTGAAGTAGTGCACCGTTATATCTTTTTATTTTTTTACAACTAGTGTTAATAATTGTGGGTATTATTTGCTCCATTTTAACTTTGACCAAAAAGTGGTCCGAATTTGCATCAGCACCACTGTAACTTCGGCTATCTTTTATGGCTCTCTGGTAATAGTTAAACTAGTGATATCATTATTGACAACAACAATTAATAATAATAGTCTTGCTTTATATCGCCTTTAATTATTATTAAAGGTTCTTTATTTTAGTTGAAATTACGGCAGGTAACCCATGCCTTTTTCAAAACAACATCTAATATACATCAATTGGTTTTGTTTTCCTATTAACAAAAATTTTAATAAAAACCTACATAAAGGTTTTTATTATATTTTAATAAAAATATAATAAAAAGACATTAAGGTACATGTAACAAATAGGTATCACAGAAACACAAATTATCACGACAACAATTCGACATTTTTAATTTAGTGATTGTTTCTTTCTACCTATCGACAATTTGTTTATATTAGTGGTGTATTAAAAAGTAATGTGTTAAATGTTTTATGGCATTTAGTCTAGGTACGATTAACAAACATAAATTTTATTTACTAAATTCATGTATCTTTTGTCATTTATAGCATTTGGGCACTGTTTTATGTGTATTGCCTCGTATATTTCCCTGTCTTTGCGTTTTGTTTTACTTTTAGAATTTTTGTTCGCTTAAAGTTGAAAGTGTGATCTTGTTTTTCATGTTTGGTAAGGGCTGTCGTATTCCTTTTATCATATTTATTTGAGTTTAAGCTAGAATGGAGGGGTTGACTTGTTTTACCAATGCTAACTCCTTGATAGTCTCTACATGGAATTTCATATACTATATGTGTTTTCTTTGATAAAGAAGTTTTACTTTTAAATTTGCTAAAATATTTATTAGTAAGGTAATAACGTTTACATGCTATGGAAATTTCTTAGCGACTGATCAAAGAAAGGAGTACTCATTTTTGATCTTGTGAGAATCGTAAAAATGGCAAAAATTAGATTAGGATCAACTATTAGATTAGGACGTCTGTTATTATTATAGTAATATTCATTTTTGATGAAATTTGCTAATTCTTATTAGAGGCAAGGCCATTTGCGACTGCAGACACTCTTTCTATATTATCGCATAAATATATATACAAGATACGATACAAGAACCAAAAGAATATATTCTTGTCACTAAATGATGGAGGAGCTCAATAATTAACGTGAAGACAAAACCAGCTGCAGATTATGGTTCCGACCACAAAATGTTACAAGCAGAATTTCGCATTTCGTTACACAGTAAAACAATCACAAATAAAAGACAAAAAATACAAAAATTGATTCCAAAATACCCGGAAAAGTTTAGAGAAGTATTAGCAGAAGCTGACCTACCAGTAACTACCGAAGACCCTGACAAAACGTAAAAATACACAAAGAAATGGATCACTTTAGCCATCAACAGTACTAATCCCAAAGACAAAACAGCTAGGAAAAAACATTGGATGACTGAAGAGACTCTCAATGTTATGATATATATATATATATATATATATATATATATATATATATATATATATATATATATATATATATATAGTGAACATATTATGCATCAAGACAAAAATTACGCCTTGTTTCAGCATTGATATTTTCGCTTCGACACCTATGCTTCAGAAACTTGGACAATAAAAAAAAGCCGATTAAAAGCGTATAATGGCATTTGAAATGTGGGTCTACCGTAGAATGTTGCGCCTACCATGGACCGCCCATCGCACAAATAACTCAATGCTAGAAGAACTTAACATAAAAACTAGACTCATCACAACAAGAAGAAGAGAATACATGGAACGAATGATAGTTAAAGGTAACACAGCGGGTAAAAGACCCACAGAAAGATCTCCAGTACAATGGTTGGACCAAATAAAGGACATGACTGGTTACTCAATCTTCAAAGCAAAACAACACGCACAGGGGGAGATAATTGGACAGAAATAGTCAAACAAATTACATGACGCCACTACATCCTTCCGAACGGGAAAATATAGAATAGGAAAGATCTATAATCATAGTCTACCAGAAACACCTGCCGTGAAGTAAGGAGTATCATCTGACAGAAGATATAAAATGTGGACCTACAAATATAAAAGAAGAAAGGATATATTTATGGTAGCTACCTTTAGGTTGTTACGGTAATCTAGTGCCAGAATTGATGGAGATAGAATATTAGACGTCAATGGAAGGGTATTGAGAAGATGTGCAGCAAGCTTCATAATTAGTAACCACTAATAATAGAAATAACCACTGGCCGGTAAAAAAACTTAAATTACTCCACTCTTTAAGAGTAATATGCAGCAATATTAGAAGGTCAATAACGAGTTATGCGATACGCTTATCCATTAAACTCTTCTACGTGATGTAGAAAACAAGCCTACTTGCAGATTTCTGCTACCTACGATAAGTTCTTTAACGTAAATAGGTGGGTTGCTCGAAATTATGAACTCTACAGATCCACTCGATTATGTCGTAATAGTTCATACACTGGAGTATTTGCTCGTGTTAATTTAAGCTTTGATGTGTTTTCATTTAACCTTTAAATGTCAAACTAATAATACACCACAAATATCAAGTTGATTGCAATGAGTACGCGATGGCATAAAACGAGATCAAAGTGTTCATTGGCCTTTCCAGCTTGACAATGCTTTGTCATAAAGTTGTTGGTAACTTGATTGCAAAACTTGATGGAAATATTGCACTGGATTTTATTTGAATGAAATTGAATACTCAGAATTTGTCCGAAATTGCCGATATGCATTTATGTAGTAAATGTACTTCGAATGTATCAATTTTATTTGACTATAATTTTGATAATTCAGTCAGGAGTTGACTAAGTTGGAGAATTTAATTCGTATAAGAAAACAGAGGAAAAAGTGTTACTCGGATCACTACTTAAAATAACGAAAAATATATATGCATCTCGTAGGTCTTCTTCTTCTTCTTACTCTTCATTTCAGGGATAAGGTATTTATTGCTTGTTCTGGCATCAAACTTTGTTCGATCTTTTCAAGGTTCATTCTACCTTTTTTCTGTCTTTAGGTTTGCAATTTACTATTTCTTTAGTTAGTAGATTTTAATCAATTTTGTTCATATGTTTTCTCATTGTTTTCTCAGACATAGCATTCTTAAATATATCATAAGTTTTTGCATTGTTATATAAAAAATTCCAAACGAAATTTGTTCTTCTGAGTCCTCTTCTTTGCATCCAATATGATTATACCACTGATTCTTTTTTTTTTCTTTTTTTTTCTGATTCATTGTCCAAGTATCACATGCACACAACCCTATTTCTCTCTCTTTTCCTCCTCTTTTGTTAACTTTTACTCCAAGGAACTCAAATTCTATTCCCTTTTCATATTTTTAATCTCTCTCATATATTCTAAGAGAGATCCATTTATTTTCTTTTGTAATTTTCTTCTCCAAAGTTTCTTTCCTGCTTCTTCTTCAAAGTTTGTAATCTTTTTTGAACTTCTATCCCGTGTCTATCCAGAATTGCACGAGTGTGATTTTGTTTTCGTAGTCCTGCCAGTTCTTTGCCTTTCTTGTGTAGGTTAAACAGATCATATTTATTTTGAAGTTCTTCGATCCCTTTACATTTTTCTTCAAAGTGTTTTTCTTTTGCCTGCTTCCTGATCTCGTGGTTTATCTCTCTGTATTTATTGTTGTCTTTGCTTTTAAATTGTCTCTGTTGTTCCATCATATTGAGTATCTCGTCATTCATCCATTCTTCTTTTCTCCTTGCGGAAGTCTTTAGTATTTCTTTAAAGGGTTCCAGTAGACAATGTTTTAGTCGATGCCAGTACTCGTCAATATCATTGGTGTTTGTGTTCAATTTGCTGCAGTTCACATGCAGTTCAAGTTGGAGGTATTCTTTTACTTTAGGTTCTTTAAGTTTTCTTGTGTCTATTGTAGGGATTCTTTGATGTCTTTTAATATTTTTAAGGGTAAGTGTAATCTTGTCGATAAGTGGATTGTGATCTAAGGCCACGTCTGATCCAGGATATGCATTTTCCAGACCATAGTTTCCTATACACTTTCCGCTTTGTCCCTTTTCAATCTTTTCATTGAGATTACCTAGGACTATCGCGATTTCTCTTGCTTTCGTTATTCTCAGTGCCTCTTCGATATCTAGGTAAAATAATTCCACTTCTTCGTCGGCATTCGCCGTAGGAGCAAAAACTTGAATCAAATTCAGTTTGGCATAAGATGTCACCAACTTCAGTACCATTACCCTTTCTGAGATAGGCAAATAGCATTCCACCACTCAATTAGATTTTTTATTAACTATTACTGCCACGCCGTGTCTGTGTTGGTTATTATCGCTACCGGAATAATATATTATGGCTTCGTCTGTTGAAAAACAACCCGAGTTGGGCCACCTGGCTTTACTGATACCCAGTACATAGATATTCAACCTGTTCATTTCTTGAATAACATTGTACATTTTACCACACTGAAACATGCTCTGAACATTCCAGGTTCCTATTCTAGTGTTGGGCAGTCTTATTTTATCATCTACGTTCTTTTGACAAGGCATTCGCTGATTAACGACATAAGTGTCCTTGTCTCCTTCTCCCCTGTCGGATCTTGGTTTCTAAGGGCTATGATCAGTAACGCCGTTATTAGTTTCTAAAACCATGATGATTGTACTAGGCATATCCATGGGGATCTTTAATGTAGTGGTTTCCCCTTGCCTTTTACATCCTTATGCCATATTGCCGTAGGTCTAAGATATACGTGACCCTATTCCAGTGCCAAGAATACACAGGAAATTGCCAATGGGCAATTTTCTACAAGACATTTTTCCTTTAATATTATTTATATTGTTTTATATTGTCACACAATTTACTCATTGTAATTATGATACAGATTGTAAATATATTGGGATGTAAAATAAAAAAAAAATACACTTTTTGTAAATAAATGTAACAGGTACAATATGCCGAATAATATAAATCAATAAACTTTTAGGTAAAAAGATGCGGTAATTTTTTTAATAATAAAAATGAAATATATTTTTTATAATAAATGATATCGAGATATATATTTTGTTAAAATGTACATAAAATATAGAGAAAAATATTGTTTTTCTATGTTTCAAATCATAATAAATAATATTTAATTTAAAGTTGATTCATTTCTATTACACTTTACATTACAAGAAAAGAAATAGAGTATAGGTGTACTCACTTTTCACACAAAATAAAAAGGCAATAAACGCAAAAGGGACATAAAAATGTTCACCAAGAAATACTTTAACAACATTATATGAAGAGTTTAACAGGAAAACAGTATAAGCATCAGAGTAAGTACCATGTTATCTTGGTTATCAAACTTACAAGAGAAAAATACTGCACCAATAAAATAAAGGCTAATCAGTTTTGATAATGGAAAAACGATTTATAGTGATAATATGGATATGGATAAAGAACAAACCTATAAATAAAAACAAACATTATAATCCATCTTATATTAAAATGTGAATGCTCTGTATTCTTTAAAATCTAAAAATATGTGACTCATGAAGAAATTGTTCTTTAAAAAATGGTTTAAAAATAGTCCATAGCTGTAAAATTTTTAGAGCAACACATAGCTTTGTGGGATTATAAGGTATTTGTGTATTGTAGAAAATTTATTTAATACCCTTACTAATTTTCTTCTAGTTCCCATTCCATTTATTTTCTTATTTCCACGAGCGGACTTAAAGGTAAAATTTATTATGCAGTACATGTGAAAACGTATTAAAATTAATATACCAAAGTGGCACCTAATCCATATTTTTAATAAAGTAATCAATTTCTTTCAAACTTTCCACTACGAGGAAAATTCACGATGAAACTAAAGAATTTTCAAAGCAATTACTATGTTATAATAGTTTAAGGTCGTTTAACCAAAAATGCTTTAGGAATTTTGTACATAGCGACCTTTTGGTGAAGGTAAAATTGAAGTTATTTATATTAATATATCGTGTGTAAGGGTTATTAATTAAAGTATTTATAATGCTTTTTAAGAGTAACCAAAAACCAAAGTAAATGATTTGTAAGAAAAGTTAAATGAAACTTGTTTACTTAACATTTATTTATTACCCATTTAACATCATTTTTATATTCATTCAGCCATTTGTAACCGTTGCCGCAGATATACCTTACTTGGAAGTTTCCACGTTTCTTTATATTGTGAATTTTTTTTTATTTAAAAATAGAGAACCCACATCAACCACCAAGGGTTATTAGTGGGGGGACATGCACAGTAGTACAGTTTGATAAATTAAAGTTTATTATAAATGTTTATGTCTTTTAGAAACTGCAATAAATCCGAGATATTTGTCGTAAGAGCACTTCTCAGGTTTCCATTAATTCCTCGGCATGTTCTCTGAGGTTGGATCTGCGGGCAGTCGATTATCAGATGCTTCACGGTGAGTTGAGTAGAGCAGTTGGTACAAATCGGAGCTGGTTCTTTATTTAGAAGGTGTTGGTGTGTTAGTATTGTGTGACCGATTCGAAGACGATTTAGGATGACTTGATCTCTTCTTTTTCCTTGTCGTGGTCGGCTGGCGTCTAGTCGAGGCTTTATTGTTTTCAATTTAGAGTCTGTTGCGTCCCAGGTTGCTTGCCATAAATTTATTAAATGATTCATAGACTGTCGTTTATGGTAGGTGTGGGGATATTTAGTAATTTCTGGAACATTTTCATTTCTGATGGATTTTAATGCCAATTAATCAACTTCCTCGTTGCCTTTAATGCCAATGTGTGAAGGTATCCAAATAAATTTAACCTTTTTATTTATATGGTGTAGTGCAGTAAGTTCATTTCTTATATTTTGTGCAATAGGATGGCTAGGGAAAAGTTGTGTATTTATGGGAGAGATCTGGTTGCAAATGTTGATGTCTACAGATTCTGCGGTAATCTTGTGTGTAGAAAAGATCGGATCTAGTACAGAATCGCTAGAGTTTTTTTTGAAATACGGCTACTAGAATTTCAGGAATTTCGTTTGTATAAGAGATGATTTGGTTATTATATGAAAGTGCATTTATTGAGTAAGGTAAACTTGATCTTTTTATTTTCTTTATTTTGTTTCAGAATATATTTGCTGGGGTAGATATGTTAATGCTTCTAACATATTCAATCAAGGTCTCCTTCTTACTCTTTTTTTATTAAGATCGTGTACTAGCTCTCAATCTCTTAAATTTTATTAGGTTTTCCTCTGTTTTGTGTCTCTCAAGAACGTTAAAGGCGTGCTTGCTAGCAGCCAAGGCCCGAGAGATTTCTTGATTCCATCAAGGTACCGGTTGCCTTTTACACGGTTTAGTTTTTCCTACAGATGTAGATGCACAATTTAAGATAATGTTGTTAAAGTCCGTGACGGTTTTGTGAATGTCATTTGTTATCTCATAATTTTCCATCTCGTCTTCCAAGTCTTTTTGAAAAAGTTGCCAGTTTGCTGATTTTATTTTCCATCTTTGATATGCATTCGGATTAAGAGGTTGGTTTGTCTCAATTGAGATAAGTAAGGGGAAGTAGTCACTGTCGTGCAGAATTTTTGCTGGGTTCCATTAAAACATGTGTGCTAGTGATGGGCTACACAGGGTCAGGTCAATTGCAGAGAACGATCCGTTATATGAATTGAATCTTGTTGGCTTTCCAGTGTTTAATAAGATTAAATTTGATTTATTTAGCAGACTGTGTAGAAAGTTGTCACATTTCTCGATTTTTTGCCCCATGCTGGGTGATGGCAGTTAAAATCGCCTATAATTACTTTGGGATGCTGTAATTTTTCTATAAGTGCTGTTAGTTCATTTATGTCGTCTTGGTTGGGATGCGGTAAGTATATATTGCTGTTTAACATTGATGTTTTTACTGTAGGTAGTTGAAATAGCTACAGCTACCAGGTTTGTAGTAAGTGGAATGATTTTTGCTTCAGTGTTATTTCGAATAAAAGTGGCTACTCCACCACTAGCAGGCATTCCCTTTCTGTTTTTCAGAAATGGCACATAATTTCTAAGTGTTACAGAATTGTTTTTAAAGTGAGATTCTCCCAGACAAATTACAATGGGGGAGAAATTGTTTATAAGAAGTTATTGTGAATTTATAGCACAGTTTCTTCAAGTTACCTCTTTAGGTTATCTGCTCAGGTGATCATTGGATCTTTTCATTGGTCCTGGGTCTTTATTCTATAATCTTATTATGACTATTGATGAAGTGATTGTTGCGATTATTTTATTTTTCAGTCCAGCTCCATTTAAGTTTAGCCGCATCCTCTAAAATATCTTTTTTATTCAACTTGCTTCAAATATCTTCGTTTCTTATTTCTCCCTCTCAAATGGCGTTATCTATTCCCAATTTATTCACTTTTTTTTATTTCCTGCAATACCTCTGTATGACGTTACACAAAGAAATTTAACCTTTACGTTGAGCTTGTATGACTCTTAAATACATCTAATGCTTTTAAAATGCCGATTGCTTCTCTCGTAAAAATGCTGAGGGATCCGAATTGCATATTCAGTATTTCCTATATACTATGATAATAATATACTATTATAGTATATATACAATATATACTATTTCATTTTTTTCTGCGGAGTACAATTCGTTGGTAAATCCAAGTTTTTCGTTTCTTAATGCCAGAGAGTTTTAGAGAAAGGACCTTGGGTAGAAGTAGAAAACCTTTTTGCATCTTTTTTTGGGTCCTAAAATTATCATTCAGCTTGTTCGTATAATTTTTAGAGGTTCAGTGGCAAATATAAAGTACTATTGGAAATATTTGCACATAATGAAGAGAAGAACGTGATGTAGTTGTCGACCATAGAAAAGAATTGGATATCTGATCGCCGATGTGAAGGTTTGTACATGCACCCAAAGAAGATGCCTGTAATAATAATTTTTGGTGTACCACGTACACATTTTGTTGTTAAATTTTGTTCTCCATTTTGTTCACTAGTATTTCAGTCAACTCGAAGTTGTTTTAAAAATTAACTTAAATGGATTCCTTATCATCAACGATGGATGCATTTTTTTATTTTTGCATTTTCTTAGAGTTTCCGTTAAAATTTATTTACCTTTATATTCATTTTTCACTTTAATCTTTCTAAGGTATCTTTTTTAACTTTGCCGACTATTATGAAAGGAAAACATCGAGTTATATTCTACAGCCTGTATAATTTCTTCCAAACCTTTTTTGTTCTGATCTTTAGTTAAATACCGTCTCTAGATTCTGATACTCCTGACAAAAACATTTCTAAACGATTAATACGACGAATAGTTTTATTGGTGTTGTTTTGGTTTTTGTTTCATTTTAACTTCATTTAAATTTCAACAACCGTTACATCTGTTGGATCCATTTTTAATTGCAAATCGTCAATATATTCCCAAAGTATGGATTGTTTAATATTGTATGAGCAACCGTTATAAATAATACATTATTATGTGATCTTTGACACGTACGTCCGTAGATGCAAAAATGAATGACATTCTTATAAAGGTCGCGCTTGTAGTTCAGATTGTTGAAGTTAGTACAACCAGTGAACAAAAGTCTGACCAGTTGATAGGATAGGAGTGCTAACAAATGTAAATAAAAATTTACCGGACCTTGGATTTCAATAATTTTAGCTAACAAGCAGTTCTAGGTGCAATTTTAGGACATGGAACTCATCAAAGAACACTTTAAATTTTATGAATCACTTTTAAAAAATATTTCAATTGAGATAGATTACTCAAACAAATACTTTTTTAATGAAAATGTGATTCAAGTTTAATAGGTGTAGTATGGTAAATGAGGTATTCTGACTATTAATCTGTGCTTAGTTTTATTTCAGCATGTCAGGTTTTCAGGGAAAATGCGTTTGAAATGTTTCATAGAAACTGGCAAAAATACTGGGAAAATATTTAAATAGAAATTTACACTTCAAAATTAAGTTGTTTATAAAAAACAATGCAGTTTAATCTACGTTAGACTACGTTGTTTTGTCTTACTACAATCTTTCTCTTTTTCCGTGATAACTGCGTTTTGTAATTTTATTTTTTGTGAATTTTTGTGAGCTAGCTTCTCTTCAAGGTCCAATAGTAATCAGCTGTCATTCTAATTTTCCATATTCAACGTCTCTCCATCTCATTTATGTTTTGATGGAACCTCTCTCCTTTTTCCTTGCTCACAGCGTCAAGATATTTGGAAAAATTGTCAACGTCAGGGAGTCAGGGTTTGACGCTCATATTGCATCCTAGTTTTTTTTATAATTTTCGATCGTGTCGTCTACAATTTCTTTGTAGTTTACAGAGTTTGTGACCAAGCAAACCGTTTGTGACCTCTACGAAAGAACTCCGGGAATCAGATTTATCTTGGGTCATTGTATTCTAGACCAATCTGTCCGATTTGAAGGTTCTAATTTAAAGGCCTACAAAAATTCAGTGCATATGCAAGAAATTTGCCGCACAGGTATTTAAACCAGTGACTTTGTTTATTTTAAGCTTAGATAAACTGCTTCATCAATCCTAACTTTATATGAAGGGGACACAAAAGAACTAATTTTAAATTAACTAACGCATCACGCTGCACATTTTTTTGTCCCGGTATGTCTTTCTCTGAGTGCCAATTCTTTCTTAACGTAATGTAAATTTCGTGCTTGACTGTTCCACTCGCACAAAAAATATGGATACTTTGCCAATCCAGATTACTGACCCCAAAGCATGGATATTATTTTGTGGTCTCCACAAATATATCACACCTAAGAGATCTATGCAAATTTTCTAAATATATTTTAACCTAATAGTCTTAACAAATGTATGTTTACTTTGGGATGTTTTTTGGACAAGGGATAAATTGAGCATATGTTAGGTTTTTCTTTCTTATTCTGTACTCTAGTTTTTTGTGCTGGTTCTACTTGTTCTAATATCTCTGAAATAGTTATTTTTAAGATAGAACTGAAGTTAGATTGCTTTAAACTAAGTTGCTTCTTACATATTTGTATAATTGTAACTTAGAAAAGTGAAAGAAAAAATGAAGAAAAAGCTAAAAACAGATTAAAACAGGATGTTAAAAAATAAATAAAATCTCAACCTGTAAAAAATAAGCAAGGAATAAGATAATCCACTAAGCCACCGCCCTACTATACCCGAAGAGCTGTTTTATATATTTATATCCTTTGTATAATTAAACATTAACATTTTGGACCAATTCTTAACAAAAAATGCTCATCAAAACTTTTATATTTAAGTGTCATTCATTTCCGTGTCCTACTGCTAAGACTTTTAACATTATAATTATAATATTAACGTAAATGGTTTTTTGACTGATCGATAAGGCTTTGCTAGATCGTTAATACCATAAATTTTTAAAAGGATTTGTTTAATTATTTATTCCTTAAAAAATGGAATATATAAATCTATAAACAGGGTGAGTTACAATGCAGCATTATTCTTTTTGCCTTATATGTACACAGATTCCCTAATTACAAACCTTAACATGATCTTGGGTCTCTTTTCATAGACATGTATTTTCTAAGTACACTTTATCATCTTTAGCCTTCTTTTCGTACTTATTCAGCTCCCAAGACCTTTTCAGATACTCAACAGTTGTAAGTTTGTGGCGACTTTTGGCGTTAAAGGTGCATATCATTTTTTAATACAGTTTATGATTTTTAATTTTCACAGTGTTTATTTCAGCTGTATAAAATTTGTAGTATATTAAAAACGTATGTGTATGCTTATTTTAAAAGTATAAACAAATATACAGTATTTTTTTTAAAAGAAGTACTAGTAAAAATGGATAATCATCCAAAATATTTTCAGGCAGGACAATCCCCGTATCAAAATATAAAAAAAAGTTATCCATGTTTTAAACTACCAAAAAGCTACTCTACATGGTCTGGCATGGTAAACTTTAATTTAATTCGTTTAGGAAATTCGGTTATTGTCAAGTAGGTACTGAAAATAATTGTTTCATAAGAATTATTGACAGTTATTAATGCAGTCACTCAATTTAAGTATCAGTTTTCTAATATATATTTAATGAATTTTAATGCTGTGTCTTTTACTGCAAGTATTATTTTTCTATTAATTAAGTAGTAAATTACCTTTATTTATTATTAGTTGTTTATAAGACCTAATTTTGATATTTAAATAAATGGTGAATGCGTTTATACGTATTGCGAAATTATAAGAAATGGTGGCTCTAACCTGTTTATTCACCTATGGTTAAATGCATACACCATTTTTTATAATAATAATCCTGTTTGTTATTAAGTGATGTCAATTAAAACTAATGTAATATTATAGCGGCAATAGTTTTATCTAAATTAGCAGAAATAAACGATAATAGAGGTAGTAGAAGTTTACTTTCCACATTAACATCTCGTTTAACGTAAATTAAACAGGTATTCAAACAGCGTAATTCCGGATTATTTCGAAAAGCATTGCAGTGTAACAACAATTTTGTTGCCATCTTTTGTATTGTTCGCAAATTTCTTGGTAAATTTAATAAAAGCATCATTAAATAGATAAAAGTTCTAAGGTATCTTTTATAGTAGCGAGGTATTCTTAAATTATTTTTACTTTGTATCAGGATTTATCGCTATAAAAAATGGCGAATGCTAAAAAATACAGGAATGTATCGTCACGGAGGTGAATGCTCTAAGGCTTTAAAACATTACAAAAATGGGTTTGGTAAAAAAAACTACAAAAACTTTTTTGACATCAGAATTTTCTAATTTACCAGCAGCCGTCTGGTTCTACTCCATTTCAATACCATGGCAAATAGACACTGCCATTTTAATTGTCTTTAATGTATCTATTGATCAATATTAATGAGTTTTAATTCACACAATCAGATGCTATGTGTAAAAAAATATATTTTTTTATTTATTGCAATTTAAAATCTAATCAATAAATATATACAGATTAATTAATTAGATTAATTAGTAACATTAATGTGAGAAGAAGAACTTTAATTATTTACCATCTATCAATGTTTTACTGTTAACTTTACTATTATTTTTATTTATATAATAGATTTTTTGAAGAAAGAGAGAAAGTATAACGTCCAAACAGCCAACGCTATATACACCATTCAAAGTAAGAATTTATGAAAAGAATTTTAAGAAGGCTATGGACTCACTGATCTTGCCTAGAAACACATGGTGTGAATGGTTTTTTTTATACCTTCACACACATCTCAATCTCAAAGGTAATTTTTATCCTCAAGTTGATTCTACTTAACATCCAAAGTATTGTGTTGATAATGCTTATAAAATCACTTTGGATACTAAAACCTTTAAGAATACAAATATAATTTGTTTGTCTGAATTATATGAGGCAATTGACTTGGTAAATTACGTTTACCTTAAAGTTATTATTTAGTAAATAACTACACCGATGACAAATTTAACAGAGGTAGAGGCCTAGGGGTATGGCTTAGAAATGGAATCAAATCAAACAAAATCAACGTTCAAGAGTTTTGATTTTTCAAAACGTAAAAAATCACTTTTAACCTAATTTTTAAAAATGCTTCATTAGAAGTAATTGCGACTATCCCAAAAAAGCTGATAGTACATATATTTGTAGCAACACTGTTTTGGATGGCTGCCTTCTTCCTCGTCCGCACCATGCATAGGAGCTAAATGAATAATTAAACCAAAAACTATAACACAAAATTCTCAAGGATTTGATAAAATCCCCTGAGTTTAAACTAAGAAAGTTTTTTTCTTTTGTATATCGCCATAAACATATTTAGTTCATTTATCGTTTTTAAATGGTGATTTTCCAGAGTATATAAAAACTGGAAAGCTGCTACTAACCATATCTATGAATACAGCTATTTACAAAGACTTAATTTATTTTTACAGATAAATAATGTTATTTTTTGTAATAAATAGAGAGAGTGACAAAATATAAATATCTGGGAGCTTACATCAACACAGAATTAGATTCAGACCAAGAGATCAGGGTACGAATAGAAATGGCAAGGGCAGCGTTCTTAAAATTCAAGCAATTGTTCTGTGACAAAAATCTAAAAACTGCGATGAGTCTCAGGTTTGTTGAATGTTACGTCTGGTCCCAATTATTGTACGGGGTAGAAACATGGACATTAAAAGCGCAAATAGTTAAGAAGCTTGAAGGCCTTAAACTTTGGATATACCGGAGAATGTTGAGAATTCCATGGACTGCAAGGGTCACCAATGAGGAAGTGTCGAGAAGGGTGGGAGATGGGTCAAGACACAAAATTGTTGAGAACAATAAAAGTACGCAAGACTTCATACGTTGGACACATACTGAGGAATGATAAATATAGTCTTCTGCAGGTCATCATGCAGGGTAGAGTCGATGGCAAAAAGGGAATAGGTAGAAAGAGAAAGTCATGGCTGCGAAATATTCGAGACGGGACAAACATGACTGTGGACGAATTATTCCACGTTGCAAAAGACAAAGAAACTTTTAGAAATATGGTCGCCAACCCTTCGTTAATGGGGACGGCATAGAAAGAAGAAGTATAATGAAACAAAAACTTTTTATTAGATTACTAATGCATATAAAATTGTGTATAAGCTAAACAAGCTTCAAACTAAATTTAAAGAAATTTTTTAGTACTTATATTTTTTAATTAGTCGAAGAATTTTTCCAATTTTAAATGCTACTCTTTTTTATGTTAGTTTTTTTAGCGTTTTTATTTACTTGTTGATTTTTAACTTATCTGACCAATTCTAGACAGAGTATGTATGCCAAAATTAAAATAAATATTATTTGTTTATTTACAACTATCTAAAAATGGCAACAAACTTTGGAAGTAAATTTAAGCTTATCTGTTCATGCAGGTTGATCTTTAAAATAATTATAATTTGAATAAACATTGAAATCAGACAACGATTTTAATTTAAAAATGTTATATATTTACATGTCAATTGAAGCAAACTATATTTTTAAGTTAATTATAGACTATAAAAGGTTTCTGGGTCACAAAATGTAAATTATGTTTTTTAGAATAATCATCTAAGCTAACCTGTATAAGAGTATTATATTGTCGAAATTTAAAAATTCTAAAATGAGGCACTTAAAACAACTGTAACATTTATTTTATTGTTGGTGATAAAAAATCAACTTTCATTTCCATTTTTATATAGCATTTGGCTAAGACTGGGTCTTCTTTATAGGACTCTTTATATACCAGCTGCACTATATAGAATTTCTTTGGTGTCAAGTTTGCTGATCAATTTTCTTTTGATATATTGTTCCGAAGCGTTTTGGGACTCGCTGGTGAAACTTTCAGAAGTGAACCATATTAAATTAACTTAAGGATCGGTAATAAAGACATCTTTGATTCTTATTATACCTTTTCGATTTAGCAGTGATATATTAGATAAACTTTTTTTATTTAAATACAAAATTCATATCAGTTACTGAGAGTTATAAGCGAGAGGACATAAATAAATGAAGTATGAATTTATTGTCATAGCGAAAACATATATACTTTTAAAACAGAAGAGAATTTTATTGAAAAAATTTGGGTCTTTCAGAAACTGAGTAAATTTTGTAATTTTTATTTTCCAGAAAAACATCTGGGAAAAAATATTCAAATAATATATTTGTAGAGAAATTATCATTTTATAATTCATCTATTGCCACGAACGTCGATACATTGGGTGGAAACAGTCAGCCGGTGAATAAAATTGAAACATGGGCAATTGGATCTTTTTGGGAAAACGTACATACTTCTGTCAATCTGGTCGTCTATACCATAATAGAGATATTTAGTTAAGAACCAACATTTTAACTTGCAGGTAAGAGTGTATGTAAGTAATATTGTTATTTATAATAAATTGTCCATTTGCAGAACCTCAACTGCGTTAATAAATATATAAACAACCTTATACTACAAAGTAAACTAAATATGATCTTTATTATTTCAATTGTTTAATATGATTTCAATTAATTCAAATATACAGGGTGTTTCAAAAAAAGCTAACCCCGTCTACAGGGTAGGTAAAAAATTTAAAAATAATTGGGGTTTGCTTAGTAAAAAATTTTTGTAACGCCATCCGTTCTCAAGATACAGGGCGTTGAAGAAAACAAAATTTTATGCATTTTTTACGATTTTGCCGAAACTACTGGCAACATTGTAATGCAATTTTATACGAATATGTTTTGGAAGCTGATACATCCCATGAATTTGTTTTCATATCTGATTCTCATAGAGGGCGCTAGTTACATAAATCGTACTAAGTATTAGTCAATATAACTTTTTTAAGAGTATAATTATTAATCAAAATTTCAAGTAAACTTAAACATTATTTAATTTTACACGAAAAAGGTACTCTTGGTAAAATTCGATATTGTGTACCGTTTTCGGAATATTTTGATTTGAAAATTATAAAGTAATAATTGATGCTGGTATAAAATAGTTAGTAATTAAACAAAACTCACAAGAAGAAAATTAAATTAATGACTAAAGAACATAAAACAAAATTCAATTACAGTAAGTGTTCAAAACGCCCTCCGTTTTCGCGAATACACAAGTCTATTCTTTTCTCTAAAGATTCCATTAACCTTCTAAACGGTATGGGATCAGCTATGATGTCATTAAATTGACGTTGAATTCTTTTTTCCAATTCTTGGCGTGAATTTACCTCTGTAGCATAGACTTTTTCCTTAATATACGACCAAACTGCGTAGTCCAAAGGGTTAAAATCGCATGACCGAGGAGGCCAATAAATCGGAGCTTCTGCACCTCTACCAATCCATCGATTCGGAAAATGATTACTCAACCAATTATGACACCTTCTATCAAAGTGTGGTGGAGCTCCATTGTACATAAAAAATAAAAATCTTTGCTCGTTTAGCGTTAAATCTTCTAATATCTCGAACAAGGAATTGTTTAAAAAATCAAGATACATATCACCATTTAAATTTCTAGGCAGAATATGATAACCTATTAATTTGTTACCTAAAGTTGCTGCACAAAGAATAACTTTAAATGAGTGTTGGTAATGTGATACCCTTTTGACTCGTGGATTCTCATCACACCAGTAGTGTGCATTATGGGAGTTAAACATACCTTGTCGCGTAAAGGTGGCCTCGTCCGTAAAAAGAATGCATTTTAAAAAATTTGGATTGTGGGCTGTCCTTTGTTGCAATGTTTCACAAAAATCCACTCTAACCGGTAGATCATCTGGCAAGAGCTCTTGGACTTGTCTGTTATGATAAGGATGTAATTTCTGTTCTTTTAGTATCCGCCAAGTACTTGAAGAAGAAGTATTTGTTTGTCTTGCCGTATTCCTTACGCTAACTGTTGGATCTTGATCAAAATAAATTTAAAATATTATTTGTATATTATTCTTTGTTATTTTCTTTATTAATTGTTCTTGTTGTTCTTGGTCTACCAGAATTTATTTTATTTGGTCTTACATTCCCATTTTCTCGACAACGTCGTTCAACGGCTCTAAATGTTTATTTACTTGGTAAGTTTCTTCTAGAAAACTTTTCTACATAACGTGTCTAGCTGCACTAGAACATCCTAAACATTCGCCTAAGGTTACTAACATGTCAGTGTATTCAACATTTGAGTACATTTTTATTTGATTTTACAAATAACAAGGCTTCAAAACTCTAATTATTGTTGATTTATCGTCAGAACAATCAATAAATGTCAGATTTCCATGGCACACTTCGAGAAAATAGACGTATACCTATTAGAACTTTATCATTACTACCAGCATCAATTATTACTTCATAATTTTCAAATCAAAATATTCCGAAAACGGTACACAGTATCGAGTTTTACCAGGAGTACCTTTTTCGTGTAAAATTGAATGATGTTTAAGTTTACTTGAAATTTTGATTAATAATTATACTCTTAAAAAAGTTATATGGATTAATACTTAGTACGATCCGTGTAACTAGCGGCCTCTATGAGAATCAAATATAAAAACAAATTCATGGGATGTATCAGCTTCCAAAACATATTCGTATAAAATTTGATTACAATGTTACCAGTAGTTTCAGTAAAATCGTAAAAAATGCGTAAAATTTTTGTTTTCTTCAAAGCATCTTGAAAACTGATGGCGTTACAAAAATTTTTTACTAAGCAAACCCCAATATTTTTCAGTTTTTTACCTACCCTAGAGACGGGGTTACCTTTTTTTGAAACACCCTGTATATATATATATATATAATATGTTTGATTTCAATATTTTTTCTCAACGACGGCAATATCATAATAGTCCACAAGATATTTAGCAGACAAAATCACTTGTCAAAATATTATTGGCGCCTTGTATCGATGCAATGTATTATTTCGTTTTTTTATTTTACGTGTTGCTTTCTAAACCGAGTGGCTAATGAGATATTTGCGTGACTTAAAATATTTTGTTCATATTAGTTTTAGTATCATTTAAGAAGACTTTCGTTTCTTTGATACGGCTTTTATCATTTTCGGTTATTACAGCTGTTTGCCGTTTTCTTTTTTTATTTACAGTTTTCAAAGTTTACCTTTATTTATGTATTGCATTTTTCGACACATGCGATGTTTAAATTTTGATATTCATGCTAATTTTTAGATATTTGCTATTAAATTAATTCATTAATAAATGCCAATTTATTAATATCCTTAGAAAATTTGAGAATTAATTGATTCATAAAGTTTTTTCGTAAATATTTCCCAATTACTTTTTTCTTTTCTGCCTTTGTGCGTGAGTTTTAAATCCCACGTCCCACATTCTAGTCCCACGTACTAGAAAAGTACCAAAATTACCTTGAAAATAAAATCACTAAGCAATAGTATGCAGATAACGACATTGTTTTGTTGACCATAGGAATAAAGATTTATTGGAATCCTATCTCTAGAATATATTTATTAAAATGCTCTAAAACTAATTTTTTGGTTATTTTTTAGCCTTATAGCAATACAAATAAATAAGTAAGTAAAGAAGTAATTTAGTAAGTAAGAAATTTAATTTTTAACAACTTTTACAAGATATATACCTATGTACGAAAACTGCAACAAATTTACTTAAACGACATAGGGACAAATTCACGCCTTCTTCAAAAACGCATCTCTTTAGATAGTGATCAAACGCATTGACCATATGAACCAATAAAACACCCTTATCGTTGTAAATCCTTTCTAAAGTACATAATAATTCATAGCCTATAACACTCAAGATACAACAGCATGCCGACGAACTGGATTGCGTACTGTTGCTGGGCGAAAATCAGTACTGTATATACCATATTCACAAAAATTTTCAGTCCTTTCTCTTTTTTGCCATCTCTTCCGATAAATACCAAGTTTTATTTATCTGTTTTATTATCATTTCAAACACAGTAACCCAAATCTCTTTAGGTCCTTTTTCATCTTTTGTCGTTATATGTGTATATTCACTTCTTTAAATCTGTTTATCAATTATTAACATACAATTTTCGTTTGCATTCATGAATTATTCTAAATTTGGTCATGCATAATTTTAAGTTTGAAGAAGATTATGGTTTTATCAATAAAATATCATGTAATTGTGGCTACACGATATATAATTAATTATACTTTATTTGTTTGAATTGGTTACGTATTGTAACTTACAACGTAACATTTTTCCTTTTTTTGCAAATATACTGTAAAACGTATGTCGGAAATGTCTTTCAAACACGTCTTGGAAGAAGTTAAACTTTTGATGGGAATTTAAATAAATATTCGTTGAGAGACGTGGATATGTAGACGTAAATCGGAAAGGGTTGCAAAAATTGAAAAGCTCCAAGGAGACTTTGAAGCAACTCGTTCTCAATTCAATTCGGAAACACACGACAAAGCAACTATGGACTCAGTTAAGCAATACGTGGAAAAAAATTGAATTGACCGAGTTGATTAGGTAAAGTTTAAAAGTAGTTATTATCGATTATACAGGCAGCTGTACGAGAAGGTAAGGAAATGGGCGAGAATTTTGATGTCAAAACCGCAGGCAGTTGATTGCTTCCTTTCTATAAACTCTGTTATTGATTCAATATTCAGGTGTGTCCTAATTATTTTATTGCTTATTTTATCAACCCTTTAGTATTTTTATATTGAAATATAATGAATTGTAATATATAGTTATATTGTTACTCATAGTACACTCTGGGCCAAAATTAACTGGCTACCTTAAAAATGGGTAATTTTTGATGTCCTATATCTCCTAAACCTGTTGTCCGATTTAAGTGACTTTTTTAATATGTTATAGCCTTATTTCTTGACAATATTTTTATAATAATATAATTGCTAAACAGGTAAATTTTCATTGTATACCGGGTGTACGAATTAAACTGTGTTTTTTTCTTAAAGTTTGCATCACCGTGTGGAATATTCTAGCACTTATAAAATATTGAAATTAAAACCTAACTATGGCCTCATGTTTTCTCAACATTTTGTTTTTGATTCATTCGCTTATGTTGGATAATACAAAAGTTAGGTAGTTTAACAACTAGTCATGTTTTTCATCAATACAGACGACTTAACTCACCAGCAAAATTAACCTCGCCACCTTTATTATTGTTGTGTTAACATTCCCTGTGACAGTTTGTTTCGTAAATTTGTGTCATCAAAGGATTTTTGACATATAGTCGTTGTACGACATTGTTGCATATCTGTTTCCGTGTTAATAACAATTCTTGAACAATTTGTAATTAAAATTAACACTTAAAATTGTAATTTTATATCATTGTGATCGAATATTGTTTAAGTTGAAATTTTAGTGCTTATTTATTGTTTGTGATTTTAAAAATGCCACTCGTTCTAACTGATGCTGCTAGGGCAGTGGCTTTAGTTAATGCTGGTTACAATCAACGTCATAATAATAAAAATAAATAAATAAAATAAAACAAAATAAAACTTTATTCATCCTTGCAGATTATTTACATAATATAGGACATGTCAAAGTAAAAGGAAATACTAAAGACTACCTATACAATATAAACATACACATACATATAGAAACAACATACAACATATCTAAGACATAAATTCCGAGACACTATAAAAACATGACTCGATGAGATAAGTCTTCAATTTATTCTTAAATGCCCTATCATCATCTGCTTCACTTTTTAATTTGGATGGGAGCTGATTAAAAAACCTTACGCCGCTATAATCAGGTTTTTTTTCAAACATAGAAGTATAATGTTTAGGAGTCCTAAAGAAATCTTTTTTTCTGGTACGATAATTGTGTACATCTGAATTTGATTTCAATCTATCGATATAAGCTTTTGTATACAGAATACTTCTGTATATAAAAATTGAGAGAACAGTGAGTATTTGATATTTTCTAAAATGCTCTCTACACGTATGTCTATATGGTAAATTAAAAATCAAGCGAATTATGCGCTTTTGGGCTATAAAAACTTTCGAGACATTTGTTGCACTGCCCCATAGAACAATATTGCTGGTAAACTCGATGTACCCAGAACTACGGTACAAGATACCATCAGACGATTTTGGGAGACAGGATCGTACAACTGCAGGCCAGATCAAGGCCGAAAACGATGCATTTCAGTTAGAGATGACCGCTTCATTGTCACTTAAGTATTGAAAAATCGCTTGTGCACCGCTCCTGAAGCTCGTAAGTCTCTTCTTGAGGTGAAAAACGTTAGTGTAAGTAGCCAAACGATTAGAAGAAGACTGTCAGAAATAAACTTGAGGGCTTTTCGTCCAGCTCGCGCACCACAACTGCTCCTACAACACCGTAGGGCTAGACTTCATTTTGCTCGAGAATATGCTAACTGGACTATAGCGGAATGGAAGAATATACTGTTCTTAGATGAGAGCAGAATAGCCTAAAAGGTCCAGATGGACGCCAACATGTCTATAGGCGTCAAAATGAAAGGTTTGCTGCATGCGCTATAACCGAAACAGTGTCTTACCGAGGAATTTCAATAATGATTTGGGGAGGTATTTCTTACGAAGCGCGTACTGATCTTGTTGTGTTCGGTAGAGGCAGTGTGAATGCCCAAGTATACGTGCAAGAAGTTCTCCAAGACCATGTCATGCATTTTGCACCATTCACTGGTCACAACTTCAGACTAATGCATGACAATGCAAGTTGCCATACAGCAAGATCTACCCGTGAGTACCTTAATGAGGTCGGGATTCAAGTTTTACCATGGCCAGCACACAGTCTCGATATTAACCCAATTGAGCATATCTGGGACAACCTCAAAAGATGGGTAAGGGCAAGAGTACCAGCCCCTGCATCCTTTGAAGAGCTGAAGACAACTGCGGTAGAAGAGTGACACAATATCCCCCAATCTGATATCCAGGATATCATGAATGGATTGCCAAACCGGCTCCAAGATATCCTAAGGGCTAGAGGCGGCAAGAGCTTTTTCTCTTCCGCGGAGATAAAAATTAATAAAAAACATGTCTAGTTGTTAAAACACCTAACTTTTGTGTTATCCAACACAAGTGAATCAATCAAAAAACAAAATGTTGAGAAAGCATGAGGCTATAGTTACGATTTAATTTCAGTATTCTACAAATGCTAGAATATTCCACAGTGTAATGCAAACTTTAAGAAAAAAACACAGTTTGATTCGTACACCCGGTATACAATGAAAATTTACCTATTTAGCAACAATATTTATAAAGATATTGTCAAGGAATAAGGCTATAACATATTGAAAAAATCACTTAAATCGGACAACAGGTTTAGGAGATATAAGAAATCAAAAATTACCCATTTCTAAGGTGGCCGGTTAATTTTGACCCAGAGTGTAATTCTGGTTTAAGCCTTTAGGGCATAATTTTTATTTTATTGTGTATTGTATTCGAAGTTTAAAAATATGGTAATACATAACAGAATGTCTAATAGAAAACTCACCTTGTAAAATGATTTTCAAGGACCAAGAAATGACCTGTTTGAACCAAACATTTCGTTAATTACCCATTGTTAATTATTATTGTGTAGCCGCTACTATCCACTGTTGCACATAGGCCTCCTTCAAGCTCCTCCATGTCTCTCGATTCTGGGCTGTCATCAGCCAGTTCTCAGTAATTGTTTTTATGAAGTTGTTCTGACGCGTCTGTGGTTGACCTTTGCTACCTACGTTTGTCTGCTGGTGGTCGCTATTCTAATATTCTTTTGGCCCATCTGTCGTTCGATGTTATCGCCACATGATCTACCCATCTCCATTTTATTGTAATTAACTATGTTTTGAATCTGACCCCTTGTTACATGGTATTATGTCTTTTTCCAAGGTGGGTAAATTTCCATTTACCCACCTCTTCCATTCTTTTCTGTTTCCTGCCATTATTTTCAATTCCTCGAGTGATTTTGGTTTAAGTTTTCCCGCCTCTACTACTTGCTGTATCCATTTTTTTCTTGGTCTGCCTCTTTTTATTTTTCCGATGTTTTTTGCTCCATAAATTTTTCTTGTTGTTCTATTGTACTGCATCCTCATCAGATGCCCATACCAGTTCATTTGTCTCTTTGCTATTTTGTTCATTATCAGTTCCTGGTTGGCCACTCTCCTAATAGTCTTGCTTAATCTATCCCATTTTGTCTTTCCAACTATCCTTCTTAGATGTCTCATCTCCATTGCGTTTATCCTGCTCTTATGTTTTTCCAGAATTGTCCAGTTTTCACTTGCATAGAGCACAGTCGGTATCACTATTGTGTTATATATTTTTATTATTGTTTCTTGTGCAAGTTCCCTTTTTCCGATTATTGGGGCTAACGCATAATATAACTTGTTTGATTTCTTTGCTCTATCTGTTATTTCCCAGTCTATTTTTCCGTCAGTAGTTATTATACTTCGCAGGTATTCGTAAGTTGTTACTATTTTCAATTCTGAGTTTCTACATTTTATCTTTATTTGATTATCTTCCTTATCTCCTTTGCCGCTGATTATCATTATCTTACCTTTTTCCTCGTTTATCTCAATTTTTAGTTCTTCTATTTGTTCTACCCATATATCCATTAGTTTCTGCATTTTATTCTCGGAATCTGCTAGTAGTACTATGTCGTCTGCATACATTAAGGACTCTATTGTTACCGGTTGTAATCTGCGGTAACCTATTATTGTCTGTAGTTGATTGGTTCTGACTCTAGTGTTTCTTATCAATTCGTTTATTACTATTATGAATAGCAAAGGGCTGAGACTATCTCCTTGTTTAATACCTCTCTTCCAATTAAATGCTTCCGATCTTTCCCCTGTTATTTGTACCCTTCCTTTTCCTTTTTATAAGTACTTTCTATAATTTTTATCAATGCATAGGTACGTTTATTTTCCTCAAGCATTTCCCTATAATATGTCTTTCTATCGTGTCAAATGCTGCTCTTAGGTCTATGAATGCTAATACTAGTTTTTCCCCCGTATCTATGCTTCTTTCTATTAGGTTTCTAATGATATATATGTTGTCATTTGTCTGTCTTTCCGGTCTAAATGCCGTTTGTTCTTCTCCCAATACCATTTCTACTTCTTGTCTCAGTCTCTTCTCTATTATTTTCGTATATATTTTAAAGCATACCGATGGCAGACATATTGCTCTATAGTTGTCGCAGTTTACATGTTCTCCTTTTTTGTATATTGGCACGATGATATTGTTCGGCCAGTCTTTAGGGATTGTTTATTTTTCCCAAGCCTCTTTATATATTTTCTATAGCCAGTTTATTCATTCTTTTCCGATGTATTTTACCATTTCCGGTTCAATTTCATCATCTCCACCTGCCTTGCCTATTTTTATATTTGATAATCCTTCTATTACTTCTTCTCTAGTTATTTGCTCTGGCTCTGTGTTTTCTTCGCCTTCATTGATTATATTGTCTTCCTTTATCACTTCGGTATCAAATTGTTTCTCATAATATTCTTTCCATACCCTAGCTACTTGTTCTGAATTTGGTTTAAAGTATCTCTTACTGCGTTTATTTCCTTTCGTGTTCCTGCCTTATGTGTCGTATTGTCGTCCAAAAGTTTCTATTATTTGTTATATATTCTTGCTAAAGTTCTTCTCCAAATTCTTTCCATGTTTTTGTTTTTGCTTGTGTGACTGTCTTTTTTGCCAATCGCCTCTGCCTATAGTATTTTTCTTTATCCTCTTCTAATCCCGTTTCGATGTATTTTTTCCATGCTATTTTCTTCTTTTTTATTTCTGTCTTCACTTCTTTATTTTACCATCTTGTCCTTTTCAACTGTTTATTATATTTTTTGATTCCACACACTTCAGTTGCTTTTGTCTTTAATACTTCACTGTATGTATTCCATCTTTCTTCCATTGCCTATGTTTCTTTTTGGCACTCTATTTGTCTCAGTCTTTTGTTAGTTTTCTCCGTGTAAAATTTTTGCACAGTTTCTATCTTTAGTTTGTTTACATTTACTTTCTTGTACTCTTTTCTTTCCACTTCCTCCATTTTTTTTCCTCCAGTTTTGCAGTGACCATCCTGTGTTGTGTAGACAGTTCCGGTTCCTTTTCCGTTAAGATGGTTTTTATATTTTGTTCTAGGTTTCTCGTATAGACTATATAGTCGATTAATCTTTTCGCATTTCTCTCTTCAGCCACAAATGTATATTCGTCGTTAATGGTTTGTTCACTGAATGCGTTTCCTATTATCAGGTCATGGGTTTGGCAGAATTCCAGCATTTTAATTCCATTTCTATTTAATGATTAAGTATATTCTTAAACATTAATTGAATTTATGTTCCGTCATTTTTTATTGTTTCGTTAAAGAGAAACGTCATTGGAAGTTCTCCCTACATGACTATGTAATAGGCATATATATTTAACTTAATATTCCTAAGGAAAGAAGAGATTTTTAAAATATAGGGGTTAAATAAAAAACTCAGTTTTTTCGTTATAGGAAATATCACATTTTTGTATCAAATATGATAAAATTCTGGTCGATCATATTAACCGTGCAATTTTACTTGACCTTTTTTTTGTGAGTTTTACTTAGCGCTTTTTACTTAGTTCCTGAGTGTGATTTTACTGCTGATCGTAAATCTTAGTCCTGTCGTGCTAGTAATTTAGTATATAAATCGTTTTTATTCCGTATAAGATCTTTTATTTATTAATTCCCCCATTTATTTCTAGTTTTTTATCACACCTTCTCCAATAGTCTCCATTGTAAATTTATCTAATTTTTTTTGTTTAACTGACACACAATTCTAAACCAAAATTGTAAAAATTTTGATGGACTTTACAGTACAAACATATATACCAAATAAATAGTATTTGCCAAAAATAAACAAATGCCACTCTAAACTGATTTTGTAAAGACCAATATATAAAACATCGTAACGTTGTTACTGTCAGTTCGCCACAAAATGTTTAAGTGCGACGATATATTAACGTTCGTACGGGTGAAACCGGGTTACTTGTGCCCTACAAACTACGTTTTAAGATAACTCAGTTAAACCTTATTTTGAATAAATTTATTTTCCAAAATTCTCCTAGCAAATATTTTTTAGTAGTTTTCAGTAAATTATTTTCTTAATGAGCTGTGTCTGATTCAAAATTGTTTATTGAATAGTGTATTGAATTCAGTTTTTGTACATACATTTGTATTTGACTAAAACTACTACTGATGTTTCAACTTAAAAACTGTTAGCTATTCCTTGTTGTTGGTTGCCGAGTTGAAACGTGCAAAGTTCAGTATAACAGGTTTAACGTATGCAAAGTTGAATAAGCCCTCGTTCGCACGGAAGTTAAAAAGCGCCGGGTTAAAATTTAGACGTTGCGCTTTTAAAACATTCTCGAGTTATTTGTTCATATGAGCGTTTTGAAATTAGTTCTATGTCGGTTCCCGTTGCAAAATAATGTAAAATAAACTCCGATAAATCACCAGCAATAGATACATGTATTAAAAAAAGGCAAATCAATTTATATGATTTTACACGGAAAAACCATGTTCTTTATATTGATTAGACTTTCATTTAGATTTAGACTTTCGTCATTCAGCCAGTTCATTATAATATATTCCTTAAGAAAGTGTATACACATAAGTACAGATTATTTCTCCCAGACAAATGCACAGCGATATCCCTAAAACGAAATAGACGAATAATTAATAGAAGAACACGTCGAAGGAAAATATAAAGACACTCGCTTCTCGTCTAGGGGCCCGTCAAGACATTTATTTTAACAGACAAACAATACTGGACCACATATAAGGTATTGTTACATATAGGATAAACAAAGGGTACAAGTCTAACCCTATACACGCTCATGAAAGTTTTCATGAACGAGTACCAGATTTATAAAGCTATGCATGTGTCTGACAAAAATTCTATAATTAAATTATATATTGTTACAGAACCTATGGCTAACAAGGACTGTATATTATATGGAGCGTATGTATTGCATTTAGTTATCTGTATACAGGGAGTTTGTATGCTGAATAAATTTAGGACATTCAAAGAAGATGTGATTAAGGTCACCTAGCTTATCGCAATGTTTGCAACTATCATCATCGATGACTTTTATATTCGTATTCGTATTTTGTATTCGATTTATAGTAGTAATATATTTACGCGGAGCTTTGAAATTCTGAAACCAGGATATTTGAGGTATAATTGGTTGTAAAGAGGTATACCTTTTATGGTTTGTAGAACAGTAATGTTTCCATTGCTCTTTCCATCTAGGTTGCTGATTTTTTTTTGAAAATCGTAGTAACATCTGATGTATTAAGCATATATTTCAACGTAGAGCCAGTTGTTACACTCATTTTAGCCAAATGATCTACATATTCATTATGTTTTTGGGACCAATATGTGCTTTGACCCAAATAAATTTTATTTTGACTCCAGTCGATGATAAATGATACAATCGATCTTTTATTTCAAATATGTAGGAGTTGCTAAATGTTGAGGGCGATTCAACGTTTTTTATGCTCTGCAAAACTGAAAGGCAATCTGACAGAATTAAAATATGTCTATTGCAGGTGTTTTTTAACATATTTTAGAGCTTTAAGTATAGCTATTGATTCCGCTGAAAAGATTGAAAATTCATATGGTACTTTACACTTGAATTCTACGTTTGTAGCAGGTAAAAAATATGCGAATCCAGTCCCTTCTGTTGTTTTTGATGCGTCCGTGTGTATTACTGTGGCTTCCTATAATCCTGCAGTGGAGATCTTAGAAGATTGCTACTCATTATGGTGTTCTCACTATAAGTGGGTATTATAACCTGAGTTCTGTGGAATAAAGAGAAGTAGTCTAAGCTTCTGTCAACCGTGTGCAATTTCTTGAAAAAAATAGGATTAGTCTGTAATGCCATGCATAAAAGCGGGGAAGGTTTTTTCTCCCAATATTTGTTTGTAAGATCTGACTCGTTAAGTTGACGGCTCAAAAAAGTAAGGACTTATGAAGATCATTAGTGGTCGGTGTTTTGGGATAGTACATCATTTTTTAATTTATAGGCCGTAGTATTGAATACGGACGTGGATAATTTTATGTACTTTTATAAGAATTAATGAACCATTTTCATTTCACTACGACAAATCGTATTTATACCGCATTATCTAAAGTATCATACTAACCATCCAGTCAAGACTGCCTATAGAGGTACAGCGATCTTCATCACACAATCAATTAAACATTTCATGATGCAAAGTTATGTTAAAGACTGTATCCAAGCTACAGTAATTAAAGTGTGCTCATTACTTTACAAAATAACAATTGCAGCAGTATATTGCCCTCCAAGGAACAATATTAAAAACACAGATTTCGGATTCTTCTTCAATACACTAGGCCCAAATTTAATTGCATCTGGTGACTTTAATAGTAAACATACTTGCTGGGGATAAAGGTTAATAACAACAAAGGGAAAAGAGCTCTATAGCTCCCAAGAAAATAAATCAAGAAAATAAATACTTATATTTATAAATAAAAACTAAAAAGACCAGATCTCTTAGATTTTTGCATCATAAAAGGAATATCTTTATGAACATAGTTCCAACTTATGACAAAACGTCAGATCATTAATCAATTATTGCAACAATTCAACATCCAATAACCTACTCTAAAACTACATCTACCTAGAACAGATTGGAACTTTACCAAAAAATGCTAGATGTCCTAAAAATTCCTCTAGAAATAGAAACAGCTACAAATAACCTTATGACATTATTGCAAAACGCTGCAAAAGAAGCCACACCAAGAATCTAGCAGATAAAACGTTTTACAATCGCTTATCTAATAAATTAAAAACACAACTAAAAATTGCAGGTGAAGAATGGGTCAATAAATAAATATTACAACTTAATAGATACTACCATTTAATATGAAAACCAATCAAATCGTCCTTAAAACCTAAAAAAATGACGCTACCAGTACGAAAAACCACAGTCTCACAGTATTTCAACCACTTTATTATTTACATATTTAAATTTAGAACAACCATCAGTAAAACCAATAAAACAAACAATGCCAAAAGAACTTAAAGAAGAAATCTTAATCTATCAAAAGGAAACCAAGAATTGACCTAACATCAACAAAATTGCTGAACGAATTGCCCAAAAAGGGTATATTAATCCTTACATATATATTTAATGTAATATTTAGGTGTAATTATTGGCCTAACAATCTAAAAATTGCAGAATAACTTTTATTCTCAAAACCATAAAGGATTCCAGTGAAGTTTCATTTTATCGACCTATGAGTCTATTATTAGCAATCTCCAAATTACTAGAAAAACTTAAAAAAAAAATAGATCCAGATTTTACTGTCGCAAACTGGATACCAAATTATCAGTTTGGATTTCAATGAGAACACGTAGCTATCCAGCAATGTCACCAAATAACCCATAAAAGAAATTCGGCATTAGAAGAAAAAGAATATTACCCAATGCACATTTTTTTTCTACATATACAAGGATTTCCACAGTTTTCACTGTATTCCTTCACTCAACCGTTTTCTCCAATTTTTCCTGTTTAGCCAGTCCCCTTCCTGTAGGTTTCTTCTACTCATTGCTTCGTCCACCTCATCTCTGAAAGATCTTCGGGGTCTGCCTCTCTTTCTTCTTCCTATCGGGCTCCACTCTGTTATTCTATTTATCCACCGATTTTGGTCTGCTCTTCTGAGCTGTCCGTACCATGTTAATCTCTTCTGTTCGATGTAGTCTATTATGTCGGAGTTCATTCCCATTCTCCTCTTAATCTCCATGTTATTTATTCTGTCTCTTCTTGTTACTCTGCAGCTTCTCCTTAGGAATTCCATCTCTGTTGCTCTTATTTTGTTTTTGGTTTTCTTATTTATTGTCCAATTTTCACACCCATAAGTGGGGATACTTCTTGTCATGGTATTATATATTTTTTTCTTTGTTTTCATGCTGATGTTCTTATCCCATAGTACCGGGTTAAATTTTCGTATGCAGTCTCTTGTTTGTCCTAGTCTATTTTTTATCTCTTCCTCCGTTGTTCCTTTGTTTGATATTATGAAACCTAAATACTTATACTTGTCTGTTCCTTTGATTTGTTTACCTTCGTCTATTTCCAGCTGTTTTATTTCTGTATTCTCCGTTGTTAGGTATTCAGTTTTCTTTAGGTTTATTTCCATCCCATTCTTTGTATATTCCTGCTCCAGTTTTCTCATCATAAAACTGAGGTCATCCTCGTCTTGTGCGATCACTATTTGGTCGTCGGCAAAACTTAGCGTATATAGATATTCGTTCCTTACTGGTATACCCATTCCTTCGCACTTTCTTTTCCATGGTTTCAGGGTTTTTTCCAGGAATATTTTGAACAGGGTGGGGGATGTGGAGCAACCCTGTAGTAGTCCCTTTGTCGTCTTAAATGGCCTGCATATTCTATTGCCCGTTTTGATAGCTACTTCGTTATTCTTGTAGAGTGCTTTTACCGCGTTTATTAATCTTCGTGGAACTTCGATGTCTTCCATTGCTTCCCATAGCTTGGTTCTAGGTATTGAGTCATATGCCTTCTTACGATCAACAAAAGCCAGATGAACGGATCTATTTTTGGCTATTCTTTTTTCTATTAGTTGTTCGACCGTGTAAATGTGGTCTAAGCATGCTTTCCCCGCTGTGAAACCTGCCTGGTCTTCTCCGATTTTATCTTGTATATATATTTCTAATTTTTCCTTTATGGTCTTTCCATACAGTCTGCCTATAGACGATATAATGCTGATTCCTCGATAGTTTTCGCAGTTTTTTCTATTTCCTTTCTTGTATATTGATGTCATATATGCTTGAGTCCATTCTGCCGGTAAGTCTTCTCCATTCAGTGCTCTCTCAAACATTTTATGTATCATACGGAATAACTTTTCCGATCCGTTTTTTATCAATTCATTTGGTATTCCGCCGGGACCTTCTGCTTTTTTGTTCTTTAAAGTTTTGATCGTTCTTTTTACCTCAGCTAGGCTTAATTCGATTTCGTCATGTGTGTAGATTTCTATTCCGTCTATTTCTGATTGTTTGAATTCGGGGCGGTCTTCGGTTAGCAATTCTTTATAGTATTCTTGCCATTCGTTTTCTTTGATTTGACCGATCTTGATTTTTTCTGTCTTATTTCTTTGGAGCGACTTTAAGATGCGCCATGACTCTGAATTTCTCGTTCCTCCTATGTGCTGTTCTATCTCTGTGCATGTTTTTTCCCATCTTTCATTTTTTTCATTTGCTACTTTTCTTTTCACTTCTTTATTTTTTTTTCTGTATAGTTCCAAGTCCTCATAGTTTTTTGTGTTCAGGTATTTTATATGAAGTTCTTTTTTCTCTTTTATGCATGTTAGTGTGTCTTCGGTTAATTTCGTAGTTTGTTGGGTGTATTTTTGGTCCACTTCTCCAAGAGCTTCTAGGGCTGCTGTCTTCATGCAGGTTTTTATGTGTTCGTATGTTTGTTCTAATGATTCATACCGAAACTCTTCTAGCTTTTGGTCCAATCTTCGCTTATATAGGTCTTTTATTGAGTCTTCTTCTAATAAATTGATTTTGAATTTCTTTTCTTGTGTTGAGCACGTATTGACAGGTGTAGCCGGAGCCGTAACTTGGTCAGACTCTCCCTGTGTCGGTTTCTGTTGGGTCCATATGAAGGGGAATTCCATCCAAGCGATTACTAGTTTGTGATCTGTGCCGCATTCTGCGCCTCGCTTTACTCTTACGTCTTTTATTTTTATCGAGCTTTCGTGGTTTACTATAACATAATCAATAATAGACCTCAATTTTCTTGTTTCTTGTGTCCAAGTGTATTTGTGTATGTCTTTATGTTTGTAGAAGCCGTTTGTGATCTTTAAGTTGTTTATTTCGCATAGCTCAATCAATCTCTCCCCGTTATCGTTCAATATATCTTCTCCAAATCTACCAACTGTTCTGTCGTTTTCTTTTCTTCCTGTTCTTCCATTTAGGTCACCGGCGATAATTATTTCTTGGTTCTTCTTTCTCTTTTCGATTTCTTCTTGCAGTTGTTCTATGAATTGTTCTTTTTCTGCAATTAAGCTGTCTTCTGTTGGACCGTATACTGCTAGTAAGATAATTTGTCTTCCGTATACTTTTAAGTTAAGCTTGGCAATTCTTTCGTTTATTGGTTCAGTCATTATCATTATATCTAGTTTCCATTTCCTTTCTTTTTCGTCTCAGTAATTATTTTTTTTTCTAATGCCCTTAATTTAAACCCACATACTTTGTGTACCCACAAGAATTGGCAGCATAGTTTCTAAACTTGTTATTACATATTGTAATATTGATTTATACGTGATTTATGGCTTCCTTCTCTCGTATTCTTTTTACTATTTTCTTTATTAGAATTATAAATAAGAGCAGACTATTCCCCTGTTTTCTCCCTTTCTTCGTCACCAATTCCTCTGATTTCTTTTTTGATATCTGTAATTTCGCTCTTAAAGGTGGATTTACGCTGCTATTTGTATTTCAGGGCGTCTAAGATCGGATGCAATGGAATTATTTACGGCGGACCTAAATTCAGCAGTGAACTCAAAACGGCTAATGATAATGATTATTATTTTGGTACTTATATGTTCTTTAAGTAACTCCATATTTCCTCTCTATTTACCGTGTCAAAAGCTGCTCTTAGACCTATAAATGCTATAAAGAGTTCTTTGCCCCGTCATTTACTTATCTTCGTATTCTAAATTGTATATATCTTGTATATCCTCTAGTATCTCCTCAACGTAATTTCTCAATCTGTCCTCTAAAATGTTTGTATATAGCTTGAAGCCTACTTGTGCGAGGCATTTTGCTCTGTAGATTCTATATAGCGTTTGATCTCCCTTTTTATGAATGAATATTATTAAATTGTTTCCCAACTTTTGAAAATCGTTTCTATTCTCCAAGCTTCTTTTAGTAAAAACAAAACGGCAATCAAATATTTAAAAACAGAAAAATCTCCTGGATTAATGGACTAAATAACCAATTTTAAATTAATGAATGGCCTACAGCAAGGAAGTGATTACGTAAGTTATCGCTGCCTTGCTTTTATAAGTATTGTTGTCTATAACTGTCTTTTATAAGTATGTGTATAATCACAAGTTTCCGAGCGAACCAATGTTATTAAAGCTTTATAAACCTTTGTATTTTTGATAACTTTTCTAGAAAATGTTATATATTTTTTTAGAAATATATCAGCATTTTAGGATGTAGAAAATTTTTTAATTTTATAATATTTTTACTCTGTAGGCGCTGATTTATTAAACGTTCCTGTACCAGTACACACACTCTGTAAAAGAGAAGGCGTGGGAGAGGAAAATGAGAAATTTTTAATTTTATAAATTGTGCATTTATCGGCAAAAAGTAGATTGATGAATTTGAGGTCAAGTCCATTGCTTAACCAAGTAAAGCACAATATTGGATTTACTGTCCCTCATAACACATTAACTGACCCCCTACACGCTGAAAATTACCTTTTAACCGAGCTAAATTAATACTCGTAAATATTTTATGATTCTGAAAATTGGCACCTGAGCGAGGGTTGACAATAAGCCAAAAATAACTTTTAAGAAAGTTGGATGTGGTGGATTTTAATAAATTTATTATATGTATATTCACGAGTATATTAACGAACTTATAACTACACTTATTATTTTTTTTAGGTTTTTGAAAAGAAAGCTCTCAGTAGAATATTTCTTAATTAGAAAAAATATCATTAGAACTATATAAGTACTACACAGCTGACTCGGTCACCCTTTACTGTAGTTTGGTGATTGCACGATTAAATTATATTAAATTATATGACAAAGTAAAGGAGGAAGAAAAACATCACTTTGAAGAAATTCTACATGAAATACTAGAAAATGTAAACAGTCGGAAAGAAATTATATTGATGGGAGACCTTAATGAAATAACTGTTAGAAATGATGGTAACAAAATAATAGACCCATATGGAGAAAATGAATTAGGTTGATTGAACTATGTAACAAGTATTCGTTAAGAATGTGTAATGGTTTCTTTAGAAATAAATGGCCGACAGATGCCATGTCAGTCAAATTCGACTTCGAAACACCCTTTCAAAAACCACCATCTACTGATAACCTAAGAAACTCACAGCTAATTACAACTAATAATTTACAATTAAAAATAATAAGTCATTTATCAATTATCTTACCTTTTAAGTTGGACAAAGCAATACACTTTTACAAAATTTCATTGGAATCGGTTCAGTGGATTCGAAAATCATCGTAAACGAATCTCGTGGTACAAGATTTTTATGTATATTTGAAGATATAGTATTATCATAAACCAAATCAATAAATTTATTACTTATCTACTAAGACAGATAGAGAGAAAGATAAAGAAAGATATAGAGGTAACTACTAAAGTGGAAGTCTCTTATTGAGTCAAAAGAATAATTTTTGTCTTTATCAGAACATATTAGATATGTGATGATTGGTGCAGAAGAGCACTTACACTATGACATGCAGCTAAAAGGTTTTCTCAATAGACTGGTATCCCCCAAAACAAATCACACCGACTGGTTTGAACTGCGACTGCAGGATATGAACAATACTGAACCAAATGATGAGCAACCAAACAGAGCAAGATGGGACCATATCGATGAAAGTTACATCTTATACACGTATAAACAACGGCAGGTCATGGACCACCTGTTTCAGTGTAATCAATGCCCGTTTTCGTGCTCGATAGACTTGTGCTGTATACCGAACACCAAAAATGTTAGGCTTAAATACGATAAAATAAAGTAAAGTTCTTCAACGGTTTATAAGTTGTTGTTTATTTTTATTTTATTCATTTATTTTATCATTTTACAAATAAACCTTCTTGTAAACTAATGTGAATTTAGCTATAAACTTTTTCCATGATTGTTGATGTGTTCATCTTAAAATCATCTAAGCTTAGTTTCAAGCTTCTCTTTATATTTCCATGTTTTTCTTTATCTTTTCACCTTCTTACGTTCCTCGCAGAAGAAAACTATAACTCCTTCTCCTTCTATATATCTTTTTCTACAACAAACACCAAAAATGTTCCTAAAGATCATACACAAACGTATATATGGACTAACTCGACATGGATATAGAGAAAATACGGTTTGGATTCCGTAAAGGCGTATACAAAAAACTCTTTTTACATTCAAGGTACGAATTCAGAAAGGCTTTAATGTTAACTAAGATACTGTTATGTTTATTTTAATTTGTTTACAGTCTTCTAACACTAACACTAAAAATACAATCATTTGTAACATTTATTTACTTAACTGTACAAATTTATATTATTGCCTGCCTTATACAATTTAATTTATCTTTATATGTAGTCGCTTCAGTCGTTTCGGTTCACACGAACCAGTGTTCGTTACGTTCGTTCAGAAGGCCCGAGTAGTTTTTTCGGCACGTCAATAATTTAGGCGATAAACTGATTAGACCTGAAAATATCGATCTTGTAATCTCCAACAGAATTTGTTAAAAAGTATCATCTGACTTTAAGCACAACATTTTCTTAAGGAAAGAAATTTTTGTTTAACGAATAAACTTAATCCCTGCGTAATGTAAAGCGCACTGCCACTGACTAAAGACGACGCTCTAAGTTCCAACGACGGTTCGAAATTTATCTCTTATGCTCTACTGCTGTTGCAAGATTTAAAGATTTTAATGACGTGAGTGTTTGTTTATGACCTTTTTAATTTATGTGGCTAGCATGTTATTAAATTTTTGGAAATAAAATTCATACATCAGCTTTTTCTAACTACATGCTTAAAAATTGAAGTGTGTATTTTTTAAATAATGATAAATATGAACGTATTAAGTTTGTAGCATTACAAGAAAGGAAGTAATTGGGGCAATATAGTCAGAGACAGTGTGCTTAAAAGTAAAGGGAAAATTCTAAAAAAATTCATTTGTGTAAATATACGCGCACCCGTTTTATTTTCTTCTCTAAAGAAAAATAAATAGAGGCAAAGGAAGAGCTTTATAACTTACTCTACCAAGTGAATGAAAGCATTCCCAAGAATTATTTTAAAATATTTCTTGGAAATGCCAATGCCAAAATACTTTAAAAAGAAAAAAACCTTTACCTACTTCCAGAGGAAGGAAATACCTAAGGGCACTTGGAGATCGCTAGAGGGTTAAACGGTAAATCTAATACACTATGTTTTAGTAGAGAATGATGTAGAAAAGAGCATAATCAAAGAACAATATCAGAAAATCGTAATGTATGTATGCACTCAATAAAATACTCAGAAGCAAAAATATATCCAAAGCAGCTAAATTAAGACCAATAGTTATGTATGCCTCAAAAATCTGGACTATGACAAAAACTGAGCTGTCATTGTTACAGATGAGAAAGAAAAATACTATATATATAATAACGGATTGATTACGGCTGTCGCCGTTTCTCCGCCCCCAATTTCCATCTTTTTCTGTCATATGCAGTTGCCTCTTCTAAGTCTCTTGCCGCCATTCCTTTATCAATATCATTGCGCCAACTTCTCCGTGGTCGTCCTCTCTTTCTTCTTTCAGGAGGGATCCATTCCAGTACTCTTCTAGGCCATCTGCACTCTGGCATTTTTTTAACGTGTCCGATTTGACAAAAAAATTATAAATAGTCAGTGGACACGAAGAACAAACAAAAAGTTAGAAGAACTATAGAAACAGCCTAATGTAATTGCAGTAGTAAGGGCACAAATACTTAGATAGTTAAGGCATGTCGAAAGAATGATCCAAATAAGAATGCCAAAAATCTTGTTAACCGCTACAATAGGTGGTAAAAAGAGAAAAAGAAGGCCTAGGACCATATATTGTTATGATATGTAAAATCGAGAAAAATATTGGTTTGTTTAAAAATATTTCAAAGTTCAAAAACATTAAAATAATTCAGATAAGTAGGATAATATCCAACAAACATTTCGGAGAAGGAAAGTTATTAAATCCTTGGATTTCCTGTACTAAACAAAGTGTAAGCTTTGCATTTATTTCTTTGTTATACTTGAGTGACCCGCATAAGTTTAAGTGAAAGCCACAGACAATTGAACGGGGTTTTTCAAAATACATTAGTGCAGTGATTAAAGACAATAGAAGGGATTATAGAAAGTGGTTTTTGTTAGTTTTTAAGAATTATAGAAAAATATACCATAAAAAAATAAACCATAAGAACAAGTTAATGACGACCTTAGGTATCTCAATGTAGCGCGTTATTGCCATTTGTAGGTTAATTAAATTTTATGTCTGCTTATTACTGAATTGTTAATATTTTTTATAACACCACACATTTAATTTCTTTAGAATTTAAAATTTTTCTTGTGGAAACAGTCAATCCTCTAAAGCCCAACATATTCAAATCCCTAATGACCTAAAACAAATTTTGAAGCAACAACAGTATCAACAACACAATCAAGAGTACATTTCATGAGATCCGGCAGACTGTTGAAATATTTAAACTTCCAACAATCTTTACAAACGCAAAAGCTGTCATCCGAAGATTAAGAATAGGACATACCTGATTCACACATGAATACTAAATGAAGTTCGAGCCGAAGCCCAATTGCCAAATCTGCTCAAGTGTATTAACTGTGAAACACATCCTGATCGAGAGTCCCCGGTACGCAAAACACAGAATGCAACATAAACTTAAGTTAAATATCAAAGACATTTTAAACTCACCCGATCAAATTTTTAACCTAATTGGTTTCTTGAAAGACATTCAGTTGTTCAACAGAATATGACCCCTTGTTTTCCATGTACTTTACTTATATTATATTATTTAGTCATAGGTTCTAAGATTATAGATTAACTGTAGCAATTAGTAACATGTGCTTTTTGTTATTATTGTACACAATATTGTTTGTGTAAATCGTCATTGCAACCAAGACACATTAATTTAAATAAATAAATAATAAAATATTTTATTCTTTTTCTTTAAAAAAAATCTTTCGCGCAGCAGTTTCCAAAACTGCAATTGCCATTTGGATCGCCAACTTTCGAAAGAAGATGGCGCCATGAGAAGAAGATTATTTATTACATACCGTATGAGTGTAAGGCGTACAACAATTTCAATTTTATCTTTAATATTTAATTTTACTAGCAATTTTAATACACAACAAAGTTACATCTGACATTTGTTGACAGAAACTTTACTATAAACTCTAGATACATTTACCTGACTTTAACAAAATTTTAATCGAAATAAGTATAGCAGTTTTTAGTAATTTTCTAAATCAGTTGCTGACATATTCATTTCCTTTCCACTTTTCTCGAAGAACGCCACGAATTTGAACGCATACGTAACAATTTCAATAAACATGTCTCTTTCTGAATTTAAACATATTTTACGATTTTTTTTTATTTTTCCTATATACGAGCAATTTCTTTCTGATTAGAATGAATGAATTTTATTTATTTGTCATAGTAATTCTATTGAGAACTAGGCAAGTCCAGATATACCTCCTTTTGCCCAGTTTTTTTAAATAAACTTTCATATCTTTATTTTTTTTTTCATAAACCTTCCATATATAATAAGGTGAATATTGTAGAATTTATTATTATCCGATTAACCATATTATTAAAGCACAAAGCCAAAAAATAATTTTCAATAAAAAGAATACGTTTAATTAAAAACCAATTCGTTTCATTTGAAAGTGTAATGTTCTCAACGAGTTAAAATATAGGGTGGTAGTACAATAAATTTAAATACGCCTGCCACATGCTGTCCGTAAAGAAAGCGATCTTTCACAGTCATTTCGCAGGACGACAGTGGCTTGTATTAAACCAATCGATAAAACAGACGAAAACTAGCTGTTCTCCGTTTAGCTACTTGTTGAAACGTTAAAGTAAAAGACAACTTTAGAAACTTAATCGAAATTGACCCACCGCGAACAACTCACCGATCGTCATGCGGCACTACTTTTTAAAATGTTGCATGCTCACGCAAAATTCTATTTAATTTTTAAGGGTTTGGGAATTTAAACAGTTTTCTTTGTCGGTTAATTTTATTTATAATACGGAATATCCTGTTTGAAACAATTTGAAATTAGTTTTATCCATTTTAATATAAAATACTTTTTAAAGCATTTTTAAAACATCAAATAAAAAAAGTTATTTTTCTTTATTTCATTATTGTTTATGATGCGTATAAAATATTCAATTTCAATATGAAATTTTACCTTTTAGATGTCAACCCTTTAAGAACATTTAAGGTTTTTAAATAATTATAAATTTAACTCTTTTCTTAAGAACAACAAAAGTCCAAACTGGTTTTGAGTGACCATTTAATATAAATAAAAATTCTAATTGAAATAGCTATCGAAGAACGCATATTCCTCTATTGTAATCGACTTCTAAAAAGCTTTTCAAAGCACAAACCGAGAGCTAAGATTAATACTATTACAAGAATTAAAATTAAACTCAACAGTCTTCCGGATTGAAACAGGTTGTTGGAAGGTATATAATCAGCCCTGAGGTCATCTAGGAAGGAAGAGGGAACTGTACAGGAAAATCTGTACAGAAAAAAGAAGGCACTGGAAAGAGATGTGTGAAAAGTTGGATGAAGACATCTGGGGTTAGGGATACAAGATTGTCATGAAGGATCCACAAGAAGCTTAAGGTAACACGAGAACTCTTTCCGGACGGCAGATGGCATGGTGTATGGAGGGATGAAGGAGTTGAGCGGGTTGTACACGGATAAAGCGATTGGGTTCACTCAAGACGCGTAGGTCCCTCGGACTGGATCAGATACCACCTGAGGCGGTGAAGGGTCTAGGACGGGCGGAGCCTGCGTGGCTTCTGGAACACATGAATGCACTGCTGGAAGCACAAACCTTACCTGAGTCTTGGAGGGCATAGAGGTTAATACTGCTCCCCAAGGCTGGGGAAAAGTAGTCTTGTTTGATGTTAAGAATGCATTCAATACGCGTCAGTGGAACGAGGTAATGAAGGCAATGGAGGAGAAAGAATGTCCTGATTACCTGATGAATATGGTGGCGGAGTATCTGTCCGAGAGAAGGATTATGGTGGAAAAGGGCACGATCGTGGACGTGACGGCCGGGGTACCCCAGGGATGGGCCCGACGCTATGGAACCTGGCATATGACGGGTTATGCACTGTGAATACGGAGAGGGTACAACCCTCTTCGCATTCGCGGATGACCTCACTGTAAGGGTAGTGGCCCGAGACGAGCCAGATCTCAAATACCGGATTCGTAACGCAGACCGCGTCGTAAAGAAATGGATGACGCAGCACGGACTGAAACTTGCGGCAGAGAAAACTAAAGCCATCATTCTGAAGGGGACAAGGAACAGGTAAAGTGTTGAATTGTAATGTGCGGGAGCATGTATAACATCCAAGAAACAAGTAAAGTACCTAGGAGTGACATTGCACCAGAATGGAAAATGGGGGGAGTACGTGTGAGAGGTGGTCCGGAAGGATGCAAATAGTGCTGCTGCGTTGGGGAGGATGATGACCAACATCGAAGAACTCAAATCCGAAAGGAGGAGGATCTTACACGGTGTTGTACAGTCGATCGTCCTCTACGCGGCACCAGTCTGGAGCGAGGTGGTATAGATAACGGCCTATAGGGGGCTCATGACACAAGAGAGCAGAACAAGTCTGTTGCGAGTGACATGCGCCTACAGGACTGTGTCTGCGGTAGCCTTGTGGACCATCACTGGATGTGTTCCGTTGCATGTTTTGGCAGTGGAAAGAAAAGAGCTCTATGAGAGAAGAGGCCCAAACCTTACTGTGGCCGAGAGAAGACAGATAAGGGAAAGGTCAATTGAAAGATAGCAAAAAGAATGGAACAACATGGAGGATGTGGCACAGTGGACAGTGGCTGATCAGTGGCTGATCTTAAACATAAGAGATTGGATGGACAGTGGCCACAGGCGACTGGATTATTTCCTGACGCAGGTGCTCACAGGACACGGGTGTTTTAGGGCCTAACTCTCTAGGTTCGGAAAGGATGACACAGATGAATGCCTATACTCGGACACTGTGACACATACGATGTTAGATTGAAGCAGGTGGATAGTAGAAAGGAACAGAATGGAGGGAGAGACAGGTGTGAATTTTGTTACAGTAAGAGAAATGATTGAGAGAATGATTAAACAAACATAAATCAGGTTGGACTAACATACACAGCTATATCCGTGCAGGGATCAAGAAAAAGGAACAGGAAGAAAGACAGCTGGACCAACGGCAAAGGTAAGAGTGAAAGATGCTGGAAGTTGAAGCTAGAGAAGTGGGTCACACTGTATAAGTTAGATAGGCGTGAGTCAAACTTTGGGGAAGAAGGAAATGCCCGTCTGGGAA